>NC_057802.1:187570234-187912964 GCF_018294505.1 Triticum aestivum
GGAATCCTAATTAAGCTATGAATGCATGCCCCCCTACCGAGGTTCACCTAGCAAAGTGTGATGTAGCAACCCCCCTGCCCCCACACACTTTCAGTCGGCGGGCCAAAGAGGCATATATCTCACCAAGATGGATCGTAAAACGGACCAAGAATAATCCACCTTGGTCTTACAATCTCTCTCTTGTTGTTGGTCAAAGTGATGACCGTCCATGCGACCCCGGAGATGGGCTAGCTCGCCAATAATCACGCAAGTAGCTAGTCCCCGAAGACAACCACTGCATGCGTGTGGCCCAAACATATGTATGGAGAGGTGTGTTTTTGAGTAACAATGGAAAAACTTTGATGTGGCACCGTAATTTCGAACTATAAATCCCCACACTGAGTGAGGGTTAGGTTGATGATGCATATGTATGTTACACCACACTTCAAGCCAACGACGGGGATTCATATATGCATGCATGCATGCGTGCATAGTATATGCGCTCAAACTTAATTAGGTCCGAATCTCACCATGACCTATGCTACGATAACACAAACCAAATGAAGAATCCGCCATGGTAACCTATCTTGTTGTTGGTCGAGGTGATCATGGATGTCCACGTGGGCCCACGAATATATAGGCTTGTCGCCGATAACCACGCGAGGGAGTGTATCATTCGAAGGCAACCACTACATGCATATGTATGGAGGTGATGCGTGCATGCATATTTGAATACACAACATTGATCTGGCACGTGTGTCAAAAATCGTACACTAGCTCCCCACACAGAGCGAGATCGGTTCATGATGGTGTCTTGTACTAGCCACTTCGACTCGATAGGAGGGATTCATGCATACACATGCATGTGTGTGTGCTCAAAGTGTATCATGCATGTCATCCCAGAGAAAAAATAATAAGCCCCTCCTAAGTCAAATTAACCTCTCTTGTTGTCACGCAAAAAGAAGTGATGGACCAAGCGGGCCCACAGATGGAAAGCATCGATATGGCTGATAACCGCTTAAGTGGGTGCGACAGGACAACCACCACCGCATTGCATGTGGGCCAAACATATATATGTTGAATACCTAAAATGCACAACTTTGATGTGCCACATGCCTCAAAAACCGTAAACCATGCACCCACATAGAGCGAGGTTCATATCAAGCGTACTACATATGATGGTCGCCTTCCCCCCTCTTCACCGCATACTATATGCTCCTGCCGTAATATATGTACAACCCAAAAGAATCCTCATCAATGGTGAAATTAATTAACCTCTCCCGATGTAGGTCAAAGTGATGCATGCATGCATCGACGATGGCCTCGTGGGCCCACAGATGGAAGCGTCACACGTGAGTGTCCTAGGTAGGATATATATGCATGTGGCCCAAAAAGGTGTTGTGTGATGTTTGAATAACCAATTTCATAATTTTGATGTGGCACGTGCCTCGGTAACCAAAAAGTCCCGACACTGAGTGAGGTGTACTTGTTCACGGACGCATACGTATAGTATATATGCTAGTCCCCTCCCACCTCTTCGACGCGTACTATATACCACCATAGCACAAACAAAAAAGATTCTACCTTGCTGGTCAAATTAACCTCACTACCGGCTATTCGTCAAAGTGATGGACTACGACCTCGCGGGCCCACAGAAAGCGTCACACGTGAGTATCGAGTGTCGTGTAGGACAACCATCGACTACATGTGGCCAAAACATTTATGTATGAAAGGGTTGTGTAACATTTTAAATAACGATTTCACGACTCTGATGTGGTGCCAGCCTGCCTAACAAAACGGCCAACCCACACGGTGGCTCACAACTCGTAGTGTACCGCGAGCCACCTGAGGGAGTCCTGGACTAAGGGGTCCTCGGGCGTCCGGCCTGTTATCCATGGGCCGGACTGATGGGCTGTGAAGACACGAAGGCCGGAGACTGCACCCGTATCTGGATTGGACTCTCCTTGGTGTGGAAGGCAAGCTTGGCGATCAACTATGAAGATTCCTTCTTATGTATCGACTCTATGTAACCCTAGATCCCTCCGGTGTCTATATAAACCGGAGGGCGTAGTCCGGATAGGAGATATTCATTACCATAGTCATACAAGCTAGACTTCTAGGGTTTAGCCATTACGATCTCATGGTAGATCAACTCTTGTAATACTCATATTCATCAAGATCAATCAAGCAGGAAGTAGGGTATTACCTCCATAGAGAGGGCCCGAACTTGGGTAAACATCGTGTCCCCCGTCTCCTGCAACCATCAACCTTAGACGCACAGTTCGGGACCCCCTACCCGAGATCCGCTGGTTTTGACACTAACATTTGTGCTTTCATTGAGAGTTCCGCTGTGACGTCGACGAAAGGTTCGATGGCTCGCCTTGTCCTTAAAGAAAACATCACCTCCGGAGGAGTCCTGGCCCTAGGCCAAACCCTCCGGCTGGGGGGCTTTACTATGATTGCCCGTTCGACCGTTGAGCTGACGATGATCTCTCGGGCCATCGAAAACCCCCTTCGCATCAACTGCAAACACTCCAGGCAGATGGATCCAGCAGAGTTTTCGTCCTTGAACGAACTCCTAGATCGCATCGCCGCTTTGGGAATCGCCATAGATTACGATCGGATTGGGCTTAAAACCGATCAAGGAGAAATCAAAACTCCACGGTCACCCACCAGATAGTGGTAGTCGAGGAGCAGGACGGCGAGTCTTCTTCTATATCGAAGATCAACCGTGTTCGGATCGCCGATCAAGAATAGCCGGATACCTACCAGCGAAAGGATGCGACCAGCCCTCCGAACATAGAATCGGATGGCAGTCCTAAGCAATCAGAAGATATTCCGAAGCCCGAACTGTTGAGTCTGGAAGGCCTTCAGACTCCGGACAATCGGTCTGGTCAGGGTGCGAATTTAATCTTCTGATTGCTCATATTGGCTCAATAACAAAAGGAACTCTCTCATATAGTCTTCGATATTCTTTGGCTGGTCAGGGGATCATCGAGCTGAATCTGGTCAGGGTGCAGACTTCGAGACATTCGCTTCAAACAAAAGCGCAAAAGAGCACCTCGTGACCTCGCCGAAGTCTGCCAAATCGCTGCAATAAACCCTTGGAACGACACGGCTATAACATTTAATGTCGGCGACGAACCGAGGAACAGGACAGTCTGAGTGCCAGCCGCATTAGTCCTCAGTCCCGTCGTGGACGGATTTCAACTTACTAAGGTCCTCATGGACGGCGGGAGCGGACTAAACCTCATTTATGAGGACACACTCCACAAAATGGAAATAGACAGGAGCCGCATCAAACAAAGTAGCACAACCTTCCGAGGAACCATTCCCAGTCAGGAGGCCCAGTGCGCGGGAAAAATCACACTCGACGTGGTATTCGGCACGTCGGAGAACTATCGGTCCGAAGAAATCACTTTCCAAGTGGCCCCTTTCAGGAGCGGATACCACGCCCTGTTGGGATGGGATGCCTTTACACGCTTCCAAGCTATACCTCATTACGTGTATATGAAGCTCAAAATGCCCAGACCAAATGGTATAATCACTCTCGTCAGTGATCCAGACATAGCACTCCGCGCTGAAAACAAAACCGCATCCCTGGCCCTTGAGGCGCTATCCGAAGCCCTTGCGGCCGAAGAACTAACCGCACTACGCTCCACGATGGACAGGGACGATGTGATCCTCGACAAACGCCCCAGATCCACCTCCTTCAAACCAACAGAAGAAATAGTCAAATTCCAGGTCCACCCAACGGACCCCAAGAAGACAACATCTATCGGAGCACAACTGAACCCAACAGTTGACGCCGCACTACGAGAATTCCTGCACGAAAACTTGGACATATTTGCCTGGCACCCTTCAGATATGCCAGGGATCCCACGCGAGCTGGCCGAACATAGTCTCAATATACTAAAGGGATTTAAAGCGGTCAAGCAAACATTGCGGCGCTTTTCTGAACCCAAGCGACAAGCCATGGGGGAGGAGCTGGCCAAGCTTATCGAGGCTGGATTCATTAGAGAAATCAAACATCCGGACTGGCTGGCAAACCTGGTGATGGTACCAAAGAAGGACAAATCTTGGCGCCTATGTGTCGATTTCATAGACCTCAACAAGGCTTGCCCTAAGGATCCCTTCCCCCTCCCCCGCATTGATCAAATCATTGACGCCACCGCAGGACACGACTCACTCTGTTTCCTCGATGCATATTCCGGATACCATCAAATCAAAATGAAGGAGTCCGATCAGGCTGCAACAACATTTATCACCCCATATGGGCCATTCTGCTTCAACACCATGCCCTTCGGGCTCATGAACGCTAGCGCCACATACCAACGCATGATTCAAACATGCCTGGAGAAGCAGATCGGCAAGACGGTAGAAGCTTACGTCGATGATGTCGTCATCAAAACTAGGCACGTCGAAACACTAATAGACGACTTACGTCTTACATTCGACAATCTCCGTGCGTATGACATTAAGCTCAACCCGGAAAAATGTGTCTTCGGCGTCCCAGCCGGAAAATTGCCGGGCTTCATCGTTTCCAATAGAGGCCCAACTAAAATCCGAGCTCTGTCACAGTTGGCTACGCCAACAGACCTCAAAAAAGTCCACAAACTAGCTGGTTGCGTGGCAGCATTAAGTTGCTTTATCTCCAGATTAGGAGAAAAGGCACTACCACTCTATCGCCTCTTACGGCGCACCGATAACTTCGAATGGACAGACGCGGCGACTGCCGGATTGGAGGAAATAAAGGCCCTCCTAGCAAGCAACCCAATCCCAGCCGCACCAAATGCTGGCGAACCCATGTTGCTATACATATCGGCAACACATCAGGTGGTGAGCGCCGTGCTCGTCGTCGAATGAGAACAGGACGGACACAAATTCCCACTTCAAAAACCAGTATACTACGTATCTACTATCCTCACACCATGCAAATCCCGGTACCCCCATTACCAAAAGATAGCATACGTGGTCTTCATGGCATCCCGAAAGCTACGACACTACTTCCAAGAGTGTTCAATCACGGTGGCTTACGAAGTCCCACTCAATGACATAATAAACAACCGCGATGCCAGGGGACGGATCGCCAGATGGGCCATAGAGCTACTCCCATTTGACATAACATACAAGCCACGTCGAGCCATCAAATCCCAAGTGCTGGCTGACTTCGTCGCCGAATGGACAGAGGCTGAACTCCCTAAAGAGTACGGCGCATATTCCAATTGGGTTATGTATTTTGATGGCTCCAAAATGTTGGCGGGGCTGGGAGCAGGCGTTGTGTTAACGTCCCCCACTGGAGATGTCGTCCAGTATGGGCTCCAAATATTATACACATACTCCAACAACGCAGCCGAATATGAGGCCTTATTGCATGGTCTTCGGATGGCCGTATCCATGGGCATACAACGCCTGGAGGTGCGCGGGGACTCAAACCTCGCAATATCTCAAATAAATGGAGACTTCAATGCCAAAGATCCAAAGATGGCAGCTTACCGTAATGCCGTCCTAAAAATGTCGGCTCGGTTCGAGGGGCTTGAATTTCATCACGTCTCCCGAGAAAGTAACCAGGCGACGGACGTCCTTGCTCGCATTGGCGCTAAGCGCGACCCCATCCCACCTAACATCTTCCTGGAAAGGCTTTTCAAGCCATCTGTGGTGTGGCAAGGGGAGGGCGGCAACAATAGTCCAGATCCGAACACAACCCCAGACTCTGAACACACCGAAATCATTGGGGGCTCAGCCACCAAAATTACACCGTCGATCCATCTCGTTATGGCAGTCATTACCCCATGGACCGAACCCTTCTTGGCCTACATTAATAGGAAGGAGCTGCCCGAAGACCAGAATGGGGCCCGCCTCATTGTCCGGCGCTCGAAGGCCTATAAGGTTCACGACGGAGAGCTCTATAAGAAAAGTACTACCGGAGTACTTCAAAGATGTATCTCCGAGGAGGAGGGGCGGCAGCTTTTGGTAGAAATTCACGCTGGTCTAGGGGGACACCACGCCGCAGCCCGGGCCCTTGCTAGCAAGGCCTTCCATATAGGGTTTTATTGGCCGACGGCCCGAGCGGATGCACAGGACCTTGTCCAACGCTCCGTCGGGTGCCAACTCTTCGCCAACCAAAGCATGCCCCCAACTGCCTTACAGACTATCCCCATCACTTGGCCTTTCGCGGTTTGGGGACTGGATATGGTTGGACCCCTTAAAGGGGGAAGCCATAAGAAAAAATATCTGCTGGTTATGGTGGACAAATTCACTAAGTGGATAGAGGCTAAACCGGTCAAAACGGCTGAGTCCGGCCCGGTGATAAACTTCATATCAGGCGTCGTGCACCGTTATGGTGTCCCACACAGCATCATCACCGACAACGTCTCTAATTTCACAGCCGATGAGGTAAAATCCTGGTGTACTAATCTGGGCATTAAACTCGATTACACCTCCGTCTACCACCTGCAAACCAACGGTCAAGTCGAACGAGCCAATGGTCTTATTATGAGCGGCATCAAGCCCAGACTAGTGCGGTCTTTGAAAGAATCAGACAAGCACTGGGTTGAGGAGCTCGACTCCGTACTCTGGGGTCTGCGGACCACGTCCAACCGTACTACCAGATACACACCTTTCTTCATGGTGTATGGTGCAGAGGCCGTGTTGCCCTATGATATTATTCACGACTCACCTTGAGTGCGTATGTACGAAGAGAGAGAAGCCGAGCTTGATCGGTAGGACAGCCTAGATGCCCTGGAGGAGGAGCGCGATGTCGCAAAAGCCCGTTCAACATTTTACCAACAGCAGGCTCAAAGATATCAAAGCAGAGAAGTACAGGCCAAGACTTACAACGTTGGCGAACTCGTTCTACGCCTGCCGGAGAAGAAAAAGGACAAACTCAAGCCCAAATGGGAGGGTCCCTTCATAATTGACGAAGTTCTCACCGGTGGAGCGTACCGTCTTCGTGATGCATCAGACAATCGCCTCAAGCCGAACCCTTGGAACGTGGCTAGACTCTGAAGATTCTATGCCTAGCGCCGAACTCCTTGTTCGTCTCCTTCTCCCCTGTAGTTTCCATTATTTTTTCTCTCTTTTCCGATTACTTTTTCCTTTCTCGCTTTAAAGCTTTGGTACGGCTAGACCGCACACCCCTGACACATACATCTTTAAAATATGTATGTCCATTATACCTGGGGGCTTCTTGGACAGAATCTTATTATTATTATTCCTCGAGCATCAAGCTCTTCACATATGAGTTCTTCCATATGTACCTTTTCTTCGCCATTATATGCATCGATATGACTTAAGTTTTGGCCAAGCTGGGTTGCCTGGCTCCTGTGCTTATGCCCTACGTTCCCGTTAGTTCGGCTAGGGCATAAAGGGAGCACCTCTGCGATTGTTACTGCCGAGTCATCTGGATGTGTACCTCAGACTGGGTGAAGCCGAAAGCTAGCGTTCTTAAGGGAATATTCGGTCGGTGAATTAAAGACGTTTTTGCATTTACTCCATTGCGAACCCCCAGAAGTTACATACACTGTGATTTTTCCGTCACAATTCGGACATGTACATTAATACATGCACACCCAGGGAAAGGAACCCTTAATGGAACTATTCTCTCTGGAAGATGTTTCTTATGACCTCAATGTAATATAACATAACTAGCAGGATACAACTTGTCTGTTCAAGAAACTATGACCCCTACGCCTAGTTTTCCAGGTATACCCCGGTCTATTCGGCCGCGACGGTATTCAGAAACACTCCGCTCCCTCGGGTCCGGAGGTTCAAGTGAAAAGGTCTGCCATGACAAATGATATACAATTCAGCTAGAATTACACATGGTAAGGAAAGTACATAGTCACTTGGACTCAAACACTTCCTCCTCTATACCGTCCAACAGGCGGTCCAACTTACAATCCTGTTGGGAATATTTGGCGGCCACCTCTACTTGGTCATATACTAAACTAACGGGAATTTCTTCCCCATTCGACCCTAGCGATCCGACCCGGGCCATGTGATTAGGATCCAGCTTGGTATATCGCGTTTTCACCATGGCCCAGGCCTCTCGCGCAGCTTCTCAACAGGCCGATATCTTCCATAGTCGGACACGCCGCCGCGCTCCCTTGAACAGCTCTAAAAGCTCCTCCATACTTCCTGGAGGGGAGGCGTATGGCCATAGGGCCTTGGCAACACTCCGCATCGCTAGCCGAGCCTGCTCGTGCACTTGCGACAACCTTTGCAGCAGATCACTTGATGATCCGGACACCTCCTCGTCGGAACGGCCCGTCAATATACCTGCAATCATAATTATATCAGTTCCATTTATCTCCGAACTACTTTCAAAATAGTTCAGACACATACTGAATATACCGCCCCGCAACGTCCTGTTCTCCTTCACGGATGTGGCTAGCTGGGCTTGCACATCTTTCAATTCTTCGCCCAATGCGGTGTTGGAATCCCGTAGTTTGTTTTTCTCGTCCCTGACTCGGGTCAACACACGCTCGCCTGTGGCGTGTAGCCTTTTTGCCTCTCTTTCCCCTTCTTGGGCGATCTTCAACCTCTCTTCAAGTTGATTGGGCGATCCTATTATGCAATCAGCAACAATATTAGTACAGTTGGCATAAAATTATCATTCCTCGATGGAGGGGAATGTTACCAGAAGACGCCTTCTTGAAGTTTTCCAGTTCGGAGGTAGCAGCATTTAGCTGCGCCCGACACTGCTCCAGCTCTTGGGCTAGCAGGGCATTCTTCTCGGTAAGGACCTGGTTATATAATGATCCTTAAATCAGTTGTACCAACTGCTTTCAGTCTCGGGGGCTACGGGCATATGGTTATCCTTTTTGGAACGAAGAAAAAATTTACCTGCACATCTGTCAAATGTTGCTTTGTGGCTTTTCTAAGCCCATCTCGAGCAGCTTGGATGTATGCGTCAGCCGAGCTGAAGGCATTGAATGCCTCTTTCGAGAACTTGGGGTCTCATAGGACAGCCCTGCAGCGCCGATGATTCATGGCGCTCTCTACTTCCGAGTTGGTAACGGACATCTCTTCCGAACCCTCGGCCGAAGGACAGTCCGGTGTTGTCCCCATAGCGGCCCCCACCTCTCCGGTGGGATCTAAATCCCGGTTGTTGGGAGTGCGACCGGCCGAATCCCCGGACATAGTCCGGTGAACCTTTTTCCTGATACAGGACCAACATAACAATCACGGTTGGGTACGACTGCCAAAGCATACCTTTAAATCCATACCTCTTCGACGAAGGGCCGGCCTTGTCTTCGCCAACCTTCCTTTTCGAGGGCTTGCTCGGTGCGGGAGCTGCTCTTCTTGGAGTCATCCCCGGCATAGCATGACGCGCCGAACGCCTCCCCTTTGAAGCATGAGATAGTGCGGTGGGTGAGGCCGTGTGAGGAAACTCTTTCGAGGAGGGTTTCTCCTGATTACTTACGTGGGAAGCTGGAAGAAGACCAGGATAATCGGCGATGATGGCCACTTCCATGCCATCATAGCTCGCCTGGTAAAACACCCCTTCCGCAAGTACCACGAATATATCCGGGTCCTGTTCGAACCCAGGATCAAGCTCCCGGTTGTGTCTCTCCGGCTGTGTGGCAGGGCTATTAAGCCCCTCGGTTACCTTCCGCCAGTGCTGTTTCAAAATAAGACGGATTGGGGATTCGTTAAAAATGGCCATGAGAGCAGAGTGAATAAATGCAAAGGGGTTGGGACTTACCCAGCTGGGAGGGTTGTACATGGAGTACCCTTCTCTGCGATTGATGCGGAGAAATTCTTCTTCCTCCCCTTTAAACAGCTCGGCCAGTATCTTGGCTAGAGCGGCAGGAGTGTCCGGACCTTTCCGACCATAACGGGAGGCGTCGTCCTCCCCATTGTAGTGCCACATTGGGAGCCCTCTGTGTTGAAGTGGCTGAACCCCTCGCACTATGGAGGTCGCCATTACCTCTACTATTGTAAAGCCGGACTGGGCAAGCATCCTTATCTTGCCCAGGAGCTGACGGACCTCCGCACTATCCTCTTCTTCAAGACTTTGGGGGCTCCAGCTGTGGCGTTTCCTCAACGGAACACTTGCAAATTCTGGGAGACCCTTTCGAACTGGGTTGGGAAGCGCGACGTCCTCAATATAGAACCATTCGGAATGCCATTCTTCAGATGCCTTCCTTGGTGTGCCGGACAGATATCCGGTATCGGCTATGCGCCATACTTCGGCTCCGCCCACTTCAAATATTGACCCCTCATGGTTGCGCGGGACAAGACAGAACAACTTCCTCGAAAGCTCAAAATGGGCCTCAATGCCCAGGAATAATTCGCATAAAGCGACATAACCCACAATGTTCAGAATGGAGGCGGGGGTGAAGTTGTGCAGCTGGAGGCCATAGTACTCCAGCAACCCTCGGAGGAACGGATGGATTGGAAATCCGACGCCTCTTAGCAGATAGGGGACGAAGCACACTCGCTCCCCCCCTGATGGACTGGGGAAGTTCTCTGCTTGAGTCTCACCATTAAAGGAGGCCAGCCCCGCTCGAACAGGGACCAGATCTGCAGGGGGAAGAAATCCCTGTGTTTGCAGCTTCGCTAGTTGACTGTGGGGCACAGAACACCTCTCCCACTCGCCTCTCTCTGGACCGGAACAGGACGAGGAGCTGGGAACGCTAACCATGTTGGAATGGTTTCTCCTAGTAGTCTCCGGGGATTTTTCTCTGCGTGGTGCTGAATGGGTCTAAGATCCAATCTCTTTAAATAGGCGCTCTTCCTTGCGTGGATGGGCTGCTATTTGCAAGAATACCCTCACTTTTCACATTTGCTCGACACGTGGAAGACAAAGTTATTTAACGCGCAGAAGCCGAGGGGAGCGACATCGATCAACGGCCGAATACATTACTTGGAGGTCATCGGAGGAGGAACCCGCCTTGCAATGCCGAAGACAATTTGTGTGCCGAACACTTCGTTATTGAAGACTGGTTCGGGGGCTACTGAGGGAGTCCTGAACTAAGGGGTCCTCGGGCGTCCGGCCTGTTATCGATGGGCCGGACTGATGGGCTGTGAAGACACGAAGGCCGAAGACTGCACCCATATCCGGATTGGACTCTCCTTGGCGTGGAAGGCAAGCTTGGCGATCAACTATGAAGATTCCTTCTTATGTAACCGACTCTATGTAACCCTAGATCCCTCCGGTGTCTATATAAACCAGAGGGCGTAGTCCGGATAGGAGATATTCATTACCATAGTCATACAGGCTAGACTTCTAGGGTTTCGCCATTACGATCTCGTGGTAGGTCAACTCTTGTAATACTCATATTCATCAAGATCAATCAAGCAGGAAGTAGGGTATTACCTCCATAGAGAGGGCCCGAACCTGGGTAAACATCGTGTCCCCCGTCTCCTGCAACCATCGACCTTAGACGCACAGTTCGGGACCCCCTAACCGAGATCCGCCGGTTTTGACACTGACACCACCCGCCACCCCCAGACGCACACACCCACACACACACAGTGAATCCACCGCAACTACGATGCATGTTAAATTAATTATCCCGCGGTGAACATACATGTTACCAAAGGAGGGACGTTTTAATTTCAAAAAAATCACAGAGATCATTAAGATGTTTTAGTACATTGATTGATTGATTTTCTATGGGTATAATGTGCAAAAATCAAATTTGAGCTACATGCACACGTGACAGTGCACCTAAGTGGATTGCAAAAACACATGTGTCTCACTGGGTGCATGTTTACTCCCCGTGCAACAAATTTCAAATATTGAGAATCTTGATTTTTAAATTCTAGTACATCCAAAACTTATTTGAAGTTCATGAAACTTATCGTGTTGTCATATGGACACCAATACAAAGTGGCATTGTAATTTTTTTGTCAAATTTGAGACAAGTTTTGATGTAATCTTTATCTAATTACAGACGGGAGATTATTAATAATTGGGAACCAATATCCCAAACGGATTATTTATTCGAACCGTGAGCATTAGACCAACAATGGATATGTGCCATGCTTCGGTTAAGCAATAAAGCGGCAGCATTAATCATCCAAATAGAAAAACAATATACGTGCCGCCGCCCGACCCGTGTGGCGTGCGAGCAGGCGTGAGTTGACGGGACGCATGCGAGCAGTCCGCCGCACATGCAGACGGGGAGGCGTGCGTGCAGGTGTGTGAATTGACGGAGGCGTGCTCGCTGCATAGTATCATCGGGAGGCGTGCGAGTAGCTGTGTGAAACTTTGGTAGGCATGCCAGCAGTCCGGTGCGCTGGCTCACCGGGAGGCGAGCCATCGGTTTGACCGCTACCCGCCTCTCTCCCACAACTCCCACTACTCCATATTAACGGTGCGCCCGAGCGGCCGCACCCCCCATCCTCGCTAGGACACACAATCCTCTCTCTTCGCTTGCATCCTCGACGCCGCTCTCAGTCCTCAAAGCCGTCGGTGTATGAGGATGCCGCCGAAGCGCCCCATCGGAGGGAGTGGTGATGCCGGGGCTGCTAAAGCACCGAAGCACGTCATTGAGATGGAGAAAGAGGTTGCCGTCATCGCCGGCAAGTTATCGCTGCACCCTGACGTCGTCGATGGCGTCGAGCTTCCACAACCGGAGGCGGAGTTCCACACCGACTCCGATGACCACTCCGGCGACGACTCCGACGACCACTCCGGCGACGACTCCGACTACCACTCCAGCGACGATTCTGACGACGACGGACAGCTAGCTAGTTAGTCATCTATACCCATTTATGTGTCAAATAGATCATAGGGTTTCTCTGGTAACTCCTGCATCCCCCTTTTTGGAATAGAAATCATGTGGTTATGTTCTCCCAATCCATGAAATCTGAGTAAGTTTCGTTAGATCCGTGTAGTGTATTGATTGTTTGAATGGTACATGTGATAAGTGATTAGTTGTTTCATCTGTGCAAATGATTTCTGCTAGTAATCCGACTAGGGTTAGTGTTCATGCTAATAATTCCTAGCCAGGACTTGACAATTGATTTTGAATGAACTACATATGTTTGTGCCATTATTTTCTTCAAGATTCGTCTGTACATAGACGACTGTGCTTAAAAATCGAACCATAATCTCTGGATATGTATAAATTAATAGCCATAAATTCCAAATCCTACTTCATGGCATGTAATCAGTGATTTGATGCCAAATTTGTTTTACTATTTGTATAGGTGTTGTCTGACGATGTGGACAGCAAGGATGAAGATGCCCAGAGGAGGTACAAGAGGCGAATCCTGAGGGAGCTTTATGCGGGAATGCATAACAGGCGTATTAGGACCTGGAACGAAGGCTATGGATGTCCATTTTGTAACCACAAGATTCATGACGCGTATCTAAGTGTTCTGGCGCATGCAAGAGGACGGGTCGTTGGCTCCTTCAAGCAGAAGTATTCTCGCAAGGTGGCGCACGGTGCGTATGCCGAGTACCTGGAGAAGCTTCAGGATCGTGCCGGCCGCATGTGAGATGAGATGTGGGATGGATCGAACTATGTACGCTTGATTATGCTTAATGACGGTTGAATTATGCTTATGTACGTGTACGCTTATTATCTATGTCTGAGTATGTTAAATATTTTGCCAAATTTTGGTAAAAATTACAAAGGGGGACCAATAAACCAGGACGGAGGTAGTACGTCAATCACACACGGTTCCCAAAATTGGAACCGTGTGCAATGACTTTCATTTTGCCTGCTGCGTCAATCACACACGGTTCGCTCTAGCAAACCGTCGCCCCCAAAATTCTTTGTGGGACAGAAAACCCTCACCACCCAATCCAAAAAAGAAAAAAGAAAACCCTCACCATCCCCATGTCACAAAAACCCTCACCCCGCCCACCACCCCCCTCGGCCCCTCTGGTACGTTCCCCATTCACAGCTACACAAGCTCCTCCGCGTCTATGCCATGGAACCACCTATCGTGGCGGTAAACATTTAGCTCGACGCCTGCTGCTGCCGCCAGGCTGCCGGCAAAGCCCACCACATTTCACCACTTCCGCTTGCCGCCGCCTATCGCCATCGACTTTCTCAACGCTGCTCGCGTTCGACCCAGCTTCGCTCGGTTGGGGAATCTGCCGTACTGAGGGTTCTTTCTCTTGGACGACAAGGTAACTAATTTAACGAGATATTATCTCATCTCTTATCCCAGTTCATCCGCCTCCTTTAATCACCCGGCGGAAATCACCGTGAATTCATTTTTATTCGAGCTGATTTGAGGGTTTTCTTTCATTCATAGAATGTACAGTGCACCGACACTTCAGGACTTGGCGACCGCCGGCAGAGATTCCATCTCATCGTACCAGATAACTTGAGGAGGCGCACGGTATGTTCAATCTCACCCTAAATCGGTTGGCATGGCCTACTTTCCTGAATGTATTCTTAATATTGCTACATTTGGATAAAAGGTGCCACATGCACCATATACGTCAAAGGGGATTTTCCCCCTCTTCTTTCTATATTAGGCAAATTAATGATGTATTGTTCTTTCAATTACTCTCATATTTCCATGACATCATGTTTACCCTATCTGTTTAATTATAGAATTTTGTCCTTCGATTTCAACTGTTGCACAGTTCTTTCAATTTGGGCCCATATTTGCATGTTACCATATTTCCTTTAACAACCCTACCATTTTCTGCAGGACATCCCTCTCTATGCAACAGATTATGTAGTGCACAATTTTTCCCTTTACATACATCAAGGCTCCATGAATGTCATACTACACACAAACCATGGATTTACAATCGTTGCTACTGTAAGACTTGATGAACGTGGTGACTCATATTTTGGCACTGGCTTTTGGAATGAAATTGCAAAGTTTTATGTACTGAAAGCTGGCACTAAAATTGCATTGCACATAGAAGGGCCTGGTCATGAGATATATGCTAACTTCCCCGACAAAATCATCCGTCTAGACTTTGTTCGAAGTAAGTTTTCTTTTCAACTATCTGCATATGTTGACTTACCCAACAATGTCAAATGAATTGTGTAGTATTTAAGCAACCAATTGTTATTCCCTTTTCTTACTATATTCCTACCTAATAACTTCTAGTTACCAATACACTTTTCTATTGCCCTGTTTTAACTAAATATTCCCTGTACTCCCATTTCTATCAGAAAGCGCCGTTGACAAGGAGACTCCAGAGGTGGAGAACGGGGCTGCCAACAAGCGGAGGCGGGGCGAGCCAAAACCGCAAGCGACTCCAGTAGGCCTAGACTTAATCAGCAGCCTCCCCGATGATATGTTGAGAGTCATCATCTCCCTCCTTGATGACCCACAAGTATAGGGGATCTATCGTAGTCCTTTCGATAAGTAAGAGTGTCGAACCCAACGAGGAGCAGAAGGAAATGATAAGCGGTTTTCAGCAAGGTATTCTCTGCAAGCACTGAAATTATAGGTAACAGATAGTTTTGTGATAAGATAATTTGTAACGAGCAACAAGTAACAAAAGTAAATAAAGTGCAACAAGGTGGCCCAATCCTTTTTGTAGCAAAGGACAAGCCTGGACAAACAAGTAACAACTATTTATGTGTGTTGCTGGTGATGAGGACATAGACCTGGGGTAGGGTAATAGGCCTGACCTATACGTCCTACCTAAGGTCCTTGTCCTAGAAGCAAAGAAGTTCAAGAGCAAATAGAGAGGGCTCAACAAAGGTGTCGAGTGCAATCCACTCGACCTACCATTCACTCGGAGATCCCTCCTTATTTAGGTCACTCGACCACTCAACCACTCGACGTGCAGAAGACCTAAAGCCACTCCGCGCAGCAACGGTCAGGCGTTTACTCATAGGCTTAATGATCATTTATAGCACTTTATTATTGACGTTACCTGTAACGCTCTCGCTTTATGTACATTGAATCCTGTGTAACGGAGGGGAGCTGGGGTCCTGGCGCACTCTATATAAGCCACCCCCCTCCTCTGAGACAAGGGTTCGCACCCCCTGTAACACACACCCGCATATAATCCAGTCGACCGCCTCCGGGCTCCGAGACGTAGGGCTGTTACTTCCTCCGAGAAGGGCCTGAACTCGTAAAGCTCGTGCGTACAGCTTCTCCATAGCTAGGATCTTGCCTCTACATCCCTACGCCCCCATTCTACTGTCAGACTTAGAACCACGACAGTTGGCGCCCACCATGGGGCAGGTGTCTTAGCGACTTGTTGGAGAAGTTGCGATTTTTCCGATCCCCATCAGCATGGTTTTAGGCGGAGGATTGGCTGAGGGCCGCGAGATCCGTTTTGGCGCGCTCGTGTTCGTCGCCGACGACTCCGCTTGGCTCCAAGAAGCTCCACTCGACGTCGAGGCGCTCCCCGTCCGCGGGGCAACGCACTTTCGCGCGTGCGTCCGCGGTGTCCTCCTGCGGCAGCCGTCGACTCAGTATCGGTCGGCTCCGGTGGCGCCTTCACTCCCTGCTGCCCGCCGGCACAAGCGTTCCAGTCGGTCGAGGCTCCAGCGGTGGGTGAGGCACGTGGTGGCTCGCCAATCGGCCACCCCCAAGTCGCGGCAATCGAGCCCGACGAAACTCTCTACGGCCTGTTCGACTGGCTCCGTTGAGACTGTGCCCGAGTGCGACAGTAGTGACCCCGCGGCGGAAGTCCTGATGGTCAACGGACCGCGCAGTCCTCCTGGCTTCCCCCGGGAGGATGATGGCGACGGCGGAGGCGATCCGTCGCGTGCCCACGAGGAGTACCGCCCCGAGCCCCTCTTTTCGCAGCAGAGGGAAGAGCTTCGCCGCCGCAACATGGATGCACTTCATACTCCTATCGTTGGAGAAACCCACGAGGCCCGGGCCTTGGAGGAGGTGCGCTTGGCCAACTTGGCTGAGCGCACTCGACTGGAGAATCTCCAGCACGCACTCGACGAGCGTGCTCGGCAGCGGATTCCTGAGTCCAGTCGACAACAACTTTTTCTGCCTCCAACTCAGGTATACCGAACTCCGATTCAGAATCTCACAACTGCAGCCCGAATAGCAGAGTTGATTCAGCCCTCAAAGTCAGAAGCTGGCAGAGGTTTGATGCAGATGAGGGCTTTACTCCGGGCAGCAGGGGAACAAAACATAGGAGTATCTCAGTTGCGGAATAGGATCCATAGCAGATCCGTGGTAGCAGACACAGTCCAGTCGGCTCACAGTCCAAGATTGCCCCCGAGGCGTGAGGGACGTGGAGACTGACGAGATCAGTACAAAAACCGTGAGCAGTATGATCACCGACTCGACCAAGATGATCGTCGTCGAGTGCCCACGCCTCCCCCAAGGAGTGGGTCATACGCGCCACGGCAACACAATGACAGGCGCCCTCACAGTGGTGGGCGAAGGATTCCAGCCGACCCCTAGGAGCCAGGC
Source organism: Triticum aestivum (assembly GCF_018294505.1). Classification (NCBI taxonomy): domain Eukaryota; kingdom Viridiplantae; phylum Streptophyta; class Magnoliopsida; order Poales; family Poaceae; genus Triticum; species Triticum aestivum. The sequence goes on from NC_057802.1 coordinate 187,587,545, forward strand.
TTTGACGCGAGATCCATTCTCGTTCAAGGTTTGGTTGACAGGAACAGAGCACACAGAGATGGCCACGATAGAGATTACCCGACCGGCAACAGGGTGCATGTTTCAGGTCCCGAGTGTTTCAGCAGAGCCATCAGAGCAGCAGTGATTCCTCCCAATTTTAGGTTGGCGACTGGAGTCAGCAAATTCACTGGTGAGTCCAAGCCTGACACTTGGCTTGAGGACTACTGAGTGGCTGTGCAGATTGGTGGTGGCAATGACGAAGTGGCCATGAAGCACCTGCCTCTGATGTTAGAAGGTTCGGCCAGAGCATGGTTGAATCAGTTAGCGCCTGGCAGTATTTACAGCTGGGAAGAGCTTGCCCGAGTGTTTGTCAGAACATTTGAGGGTACATGCAAATGGCCAGCGGGGCTAACTGAGCTACAGTCTTGTGTGCAGAAGTCGAATGAAACTTTGAGAGATTATATCCAGAGGTGGATCACGATGCACCACACGGTGGAAAATGTGTCTGATCACCAAGCAGTTTGTGCCTTCAAGGAAGGCGTCAAGTATCGAGAATTGAATCTGAAGTTCGGTCGGACCGGAGATATGTCTCTGAGTCCAATGATGGAAATTGCCACCAAGTATGCTAATGGTGACGAGGAGGATCGGCTCTAGAGTGGCAAGCACAAAACAGTCGCCCACGAAACCGGGGGAGGGAACTCCAGTCGGAAGCAGAAGCGCAAAGCCGAACCAGCTGCTCCTGGAGAAGCCTTAGCCATGACTCAAGGAAAGTTCAAGGGGAAGCCCAAAGGGCCATGGAACCCCAAGAAAGTAAAAGATCAAGATGGAAATGATGTGTTGGATTTACCATGCCACATTCACATCAAAAAAGATGAGGCGGGTAATCTCATTTACCCGAAACATACCACTCGACAATGTCGGCTCCTAATCCAGCAGTTCTGAGAGAAACAACCCAAAGAAAAGGAGAAAGAATCAGACAAAGTTGAGGATAAGGAAGAGGACGATGATGGTTACCCCCACGTCAATTCCACTCTGATGATTTTTGCTGATGTTGAGAGCAAGAGTCGATTGAAAGTCATCAACAGAGAAGTGAACATGGTCGCTCCGGCAAGGCCCAATTATTTGAAGTGGTCCTAGACTGCCATTACATTCGACCAGTCTGATCACCCGACACACATAGCCACCCCTGGGAGGCATGCGTTGGTGGTCGACCCAGTCGTCAAAGGCACTCCGTTGACTAAGGTTCTGATGGATGGTGGCAGTGGCCTGAATATACTGTATGCGGAGACCTTGAAAGGGATGGGCATTCCGGTGTCCAGACTCAGTGAAAGCAATATGAGTTTCCATGGGGTTATTCTTGGCAAGAAGGCTGAGTCACTCGGCCAGATCGCCCTCGATGTGGTTTTCGGTGATTCCAAGAATTACCGCAAAGAAAAGTTGACGTTTGAAGTCATCGATTTCCAAAGTGCTTATCATGCTATTCTGGGCAGGCCGGCTTATGCACGTTTCATGGCTCGACCATGTTACGTTTACCTCAAATTGAAGATGCCTGGTCCTAAAGGAGTGATCACCATCACTGGCAATCGGAAGAAGGCAGAAGAGTGCTTCCAGAAGGGCTCGAAGATCGTCGATGCACAAATGGCAGTAGTGGAATTGCAAGAGTATCAAAAAAATGCAGATCCGAGTGATTTGTTGCGAGCTAAGAAGCCTGCCACGGATTCAGGATGTCAGTCGTTTGGTGAAACTAAGCCGATTCATATTCACCCGACTGATCCCAATGCTGCTCCGACTCACATTTCGACAACACTCGACTCCAAATAGGAAGAAGCGCTCATCCAGTTCCTCCGTGAGAACTGGGACATCTTTGCATGGAAACCTTCTGACATGCCGGGTGTTCCCAGGGGGCTGGCTGAGCACCGTTTGCGAGTTGACCCAAAAGTGAAACCAGTAAAAGAACACCTTCGACGGTCCACCGTGCAGAAGAGAAAAGCAATCGGTGAAGAAGTGGCTCGGCTCCTAGCAGCTGAGTTTATCCAAGAGATTTACCACTCCGAGTGGTTAGCCAATGTTGTCATGGTCCCCAAGAAGGACGACTCACTTCGCATGTGCATTGACTTCAAGCATATCAATCGGGCCTGCCCAAAAGATCACTTTCCTCTCCCCCGCATCGATCAAATTGTCGACTCGACTGCAGGGTGTGAGCGCTTGTCCTTTTTGGACGCTTATTCCGGGTATCATCAGATCCGACTGTATGGACCCGATGAGATAAAAACAGCTTTCATCACTCCATTTGGGTGCTTCTTTTATGTCACCATGCCATTCGGCCTGAAGAATGCTGGAGCCACATTCATGAGGATGATTCAGAAGTGTTTACTCACTCAAATCAGTCGGAATGTGGAAGCATACATGGATGACATTGTGGTAAAGTCACGTAAAGGTTCCGACCTGTTGGCTGACCTTGCTGAAACTTTTGCCAACCTCAGAAGGTATGATATCAAGCTTAATCCATCAAAGTGCACATTCGGAGTTGGTGCCATTCTCCGAATGAAGCGCCCTGCGCGTGTGCATGATGTCCAGAAGCTTACAGGTTGTTTGGACGCCTTAAGTCGATTCATTTCTCGCCTCGGTGAAAAGGCATTGCCTCTTTACCGACTGATGAAGAAGTCTGATAAGTTCGAGTGGACTCCTGAAGCTGATGCAGCATTTGCAGAGCTCAAAGCCCTACTTTCCACCTAGCCAGTGCTTGCTGCCCCAATCAGCAAAGAGCCTTTACTGCTTTACATTGCAGCCACTGGACAAGTTGTCAGTATGGTACTTACGGTCGAGCGGGAAGAGGAAGGAAAAGCCTATAAAGTTCAGCACCCAGTATATTATGTTTCTGAAGTTTTGACTCCATCAAAGCAAAGATATCCACATTATCAGAAGCTTGTTTATGGGATTTATATGTCCACGAAGAAGGTTGCACATTATTTCTCTGACCACTCCATTACAGTCGTCAGCGACGCTCCATTATCAGAGATTCTGAACAACAGAGATGCAACTGGTCGAGTGGCAAAGTGGGTGATTGAACTCCTTTCCTTGGATATTAAGTTTGAGGCAAATAAAGCTATCAAGTCCCAAGCAATAGCAGATTTCCTCGCCGAGTGGATCGAACAGCAACCGCCGACTCAAATCCACTCGGAGCACTGGACCATGTTCTTTGATGGTTCCAAGATGCTGAATGGTTCCGGCGCTAGGGTGGTACTGGTATCCCCTCGAGGAGACGAGCTCAGATATGTTCTCCAGATTCACTTTGATTCCTCCAATAACGAAGCGGAATGAAGCACTCTTATATGGCTTACGTATGGCCATCTCACTCGGCGTCCGTCGCCTCATGGTCTACGGCGACTCAGATTTGGTAGTCAATCAAGTGATGAAGGAGTGGGACGTCAGAAGCCCAGCTATGACTGGTTACTACAATGCGGTGAGGAAGTTGGAAAAGAAGTTTGAGGGGTTAGAGCTCCATCATATACCCCGACTGAAAAATCAAGCAGCCGATCATTTGGCAAAGATAGGTTCCAAGAGGGAAGCCATTCCCAGCAACGTGTTTTTGGAACACATTCATACACCCTCAGTTCAAGAAGATCCTTTCACTGAAGAGCCCCCGCAGCCTAAAAGTGCCACAGATCTGACTGAAGTCGAAGTCCCAACCATGGTCGACCTACTCATGGAGGTTTTGGTCATCAGTCCCGACTGGACAGTACCATACATTGCGTATATCCTTAGGAAGGAACTCCCTGAGGATGAAGAAGAGGCTCGACAGATCGTCCGTCGATCCAAAGCCTTTACTGTTATAAAAGGACAACTGTTCAGGGAAAGCGTATTCGGAGTCAGCCAGAAATGCATAACACCAGAAGAAGGTCGAGTGATCCTCAACGACATCCACTCGGGGACCTGTGGTCACCATGCGTCCTCTCGGACCATTGTGGCCAAAGCATACCGAGCCGGATTTTATTGGCCACGAGCAAATGAAATAGCGAAAGATATAGTCGACAAATGTGAAGGCTGCCAATTTTACTCCAATATGTCCCACAAGCCTGCGTCAGCCCTGAAGACTATTCCACTCGTCTGACCCTTTGCTGTTTGGGGATTGGATATGGTTGGACCCCTGAAGACTGGTAGGAGCGGCTTCACTCATGTGCTTGTAGCAGTCGACAAGTTTACCAAATGGATTGAAGCCAAGCCTGTCAAGAATCTTGAGGCCAGTACTGCCGTCAGTTTCATCAGAGAATTGACATTCAGATATGGAGTTCCGCACAACATCATCACTGACAACAGGTCGAACTTCGACTCTGATGAGTTCAGAGCCTTCTGTGCTTCTCAAGGCACACGAGTCGACTATGCTTCGGTCGCCCACCCCCAGTCGAATGGACAAGCAGAAAGAGCAAATGGCTTGATTCTCAAAGGGAAACCCCGACTGATGCGTGATTTCAAGCACGCAGCAGGCGCCTGGGTCGATGAACTTCCATCAGTTCTTTGGGGATTGAGGACAACTCCCAATTGGTCGACTGGCCGAACTCCATTCTTCTTGGTTTATGGAGCAGAAGCTGTTCTACTGAGTGACTTGCTTCACAATGCACCCCGAGTCGAGCTCTTCTCTGAAGATGAAGCAGAACAGGCCCGGCAAGACGCAGTTGATCTCCTAGAGGAGGAAAGAGAGATGGCCTTAATCCGGTCGACCATTTATCAGCAAGACTTGCGTCGATTCCACGCCAGAAATGTGAGGGGCCGAGCCTTTCAAGAGGGAGACTTGGTTCTTCGAGTGGATCAGCAGAAGCCACACAAGCTCGCCCCTGCTTGGGAAGGTTCCTTCATTGTCACCAGAGTTCTCCACAATGGAGCATACCATCTTTACAATGTCGAGCATCAGAAAGACGAGCCACGGGCTTGGAACGCGGAGCTGCTCCGCCCCTTTTATACTTAAGTACTCATTCGGATGAGATGCAATAAGAAATACCATTGTAGTTTGTTTATCAAAGACAAGAGCTTTATCGTCTTCCTAAATGGTTGTTGTTACTTTTGTTTGCGTCTGAAATCCCACAGTGGGTGACTTTGCCGCGAATCCGTTTCGCCTAAAGTTCGAAAAATCCTACCGAGTGGTGAGCAAGCCTCTCACTCGGGGGGCTTAGCCGCGAATCCGTTTCGCCTAAGTTTGAAAAAATCCTACCGAGTGATGAGCAAGCCTCACACTCGGGGGCTTAGCTGCAGTCCAGTACTCGCCTAAGTGTGAAAAAATACTACCGAGTGTTGAGCAAGCCTCTCACAAGGGGGCTTAGCCGCGAATCCGTTTCGCCTAAGTTTGAAAAATCCTACCGAGTGGTGAGCAAGCCTCTCACTCGGGGGCTTAGCTGCAGTCCAGTACTCGCCTAAGTGTGGAAAAATCCTACCCAGTGATGAGCAAGCCTCTCACTCGGGGGCTTAGCTGCATTCCAGTACTCGCCTAAGTGTGAAAAAATCCTACCGAGTGGTGAGCAAGCCTCCCACTCGGAGGCTTAGCTGCAGTCCAGTACTCGCCTAAGTGTGAAAAAATCCTACCGAGTGGTGAGCAAGCCTCTCACTCGGAGGCTTAGCTGCAGTCCAGTACTCGCCTAAGTGTGAAAAAATCCTACCGAGTGGTGAGCAAGCCTCCCACTCGGAGGCTTAGCTGCAGTCCAGTACTCACCTAAGTGTGAAAAAATCCTACCGAGTGGTGAGCAAGCCTCTCACTCGGGGGCTTAGCTGCAGTCCAGTACTCGCCTAAGTGTGGAAAAATCCTACCGAGTGATGAGCAAGCCTCTCACTCGAGGGCTTAACTGCAGTCCAGTACTCGCCTAAGTGTGAAAAAATCCTACCGAGTGGTGAGCAAGCCTCCCACTCGGAGGCTTAGCTGCAGTCCAGTACTCGCCTAAGTGTGAAAAAATCCTACTTTGTGGTGAGCAAGCCTCTCACTCGGAGGCTTAGCTGCAGTCCAGTACTCACCTAAGTGTGAAAAAAATCCTACCGAGTGGTGAGCAAGCCTCCCACTCGGAGGCTTAGCTGCAGTCCAGTACTCGCCTAAGTGTGAAAAAATTGCACCGAGTGGTGAGCAAGCCTCTCACTCAGGGGCTTAGTTGCAGTCCAGTACTCGCCTAAGTGTGAAAAAATCCTACCGAGTGGTGAGCAAGCCTCTCACTCGGGGGCTTAGCTGCAGTCCAGTACTCGCCTAAGTGTGAAAATATCCTACCGAGTGGTGAGCAACCCTCCCACTCGGGGGCTTAGCTGTAGTCCAGTACTCGCCTAAGTTTGAAAAATCCTACCGAGTGGAGAGCAACCCTCGCACTCGGGGGCTTAGCTGCAGTCCAGTACTCGCCTAAGTTTGAAAAAACCTACCGAGTGGTGAGCAACCCTCCCACTCGGGGGCTTAGCTGCAGTCCAGTACTCACCTAAGTTTGAAAAATCCTACCGAGTGGTGAGCAACCCTCCCACTCGGGGGCTTAGCTGCAGTCCAGTACTCGCCTAAGTTTGAAACACATCCCTATCCGCAAGGACGACGAGGTGCAGGTGGACTACAACCTTCTCCTCGGAGCTACGCCACAAATACAATGTACGCTCCATCCCTATCCGCAAGGATGACGAGGTGCAGGTCGACTGTAACCTTTTCCTTCGGAACTGCGCCAGAAGTACGACGTACGCTCCATCCTCATCTGCAAGGACGGCGTGGTGCCGGTCGACTGCAACCTTCTACTCGGAGCTGTGCCATAAATACAATAGCTGCATCTCAAGCACAAAGATTATTCCAATTGAAGAGCAAATTCCACTCGAAGGCAAACACAAGCATATTCAGAGATAAACCAAGTTCAGATAAATCCTAAAGTTCTGGATGACGGATCAAAAGTATTCGAGCATCAAGCTCGAAGAAGTTTAACGATTACATGATCACTCGACATTCCAAGGCAAATAAAAGTGGAGCATAATGTTTTTGGTCACGCGTCAGGAGAAGGGCTGGCTGGGCCGCAGAAACTGTCAAGATCTATGTTGTCTGCAATGCGAGTGGTGGCGTCAAGGAGTGTCCATGAAGGATTGGAAGGTGTGCCTCTTTGTGCTAGCAACCTTGAGCTCCGCCAGCTTGTCTTCTTTGACGTCTTTGCAGTGCACTCGGACCAAGGACAACACGACATCAGCGCCATAGCGAGTAGATGACTTCTTCCATTCTTGCACTCGGTCAGGTATTTGATTCAGTCGAGCCATTAGAGACTCAAGGTCTTGAGACAGTTCCTCCTGAGGCCAGAGTTCAGTATCAACCCGAGTCATCGCTGCCTTCAGGCGGGCAAGATAAGCAACCGCGCTGTCCATACGAGATTCCAGTCGAAGCACATTCATCACAACATCATCCTTGACTGGACAATTTATGGGATCGAGACCCGTCTCGACCCGCCCAGTTTCCGCTTCAAAGTCTTGGCAAAGCTCTGCACAGTTGAATAAATAGTGAGTCGACGATACGATCAGGCTTGACAGTCGACCACAATAAGTTAGTCAATCATCAATACCTTCAAGTTTTAGGACCAGCTTTGCAGCAAGCTGGCCCAGATAAGACTCCAACTCGCCCTTCTTGGCCTTGAGGCTCCCAAGCTCGTCAGTCAGCTTGTCCTTGTCTTTCTTCAGTCGCTCGACCTCCCGATTGGCGTCAGAAACAGCAGTCTTCAGTTTGGAGTTCTCTTCTTCTAACCTGCCGACTGAAGCAAGCTTCTTGTCAGCAAGCGCCATCTTCTCTCGCGCTTCCTTCTGTGCAGCAGCAAGATCCAGATCCTTCTTCTCCAAAGCCTGCTTCATTTTCTCTAAAGAAATAACATTCTTCAGATGGGCTTGGAGTTGACGGTTTTCACTACATACATCTGCTCGAGTGGAGTCACTCGGTTCAAAAAATGGAAAGGAAAAGTGCCAGCAGTGAGATAGACAGTTGACGATTGGTTACCTCCCATGGCAGCTACTTCATCACGAGCAGTCTTGAGATTCTTCTTGGCCAATTCCAGATCAAGGTTGAGGCTGATTTGCTGCTTGTTCATTGCAGAAAGCTGAGCCCCAAGATCACAAGATTTCTGCAGTATAAGCCATATCAGTTGACTGAGATAAAAAGTCATCACAGTGATAGCTACTCTAAGACTACCACCGAATCAAACATTCAACGGCAGTCTCAGGGACTACACCCAGTGGGTGAACTTAGCGTGCCCCCACTGGTTTGAATAAACACTCGACATGACCTGCCCAACGTGAGAGTAAAAAAAGAAGCAGTTATCAGACCATAGTCGACTGCCCGCAGTCAACCACGGTCTCGGGGACTACACCCAGTGGGTGCACTTAGCGTGCCCCCACTGGTTTTGGTTTCATTCGACCTGGTCCGTCCAGACCGAGTGGCAAAATTTAGATTCTCAGACCACAGTCGACTGCCCGCAGTCAACTATGGTCTCGGGGACTACAACCAGTGGGTGCACTAAGAGTGCCCCCACTAGTTCAAAGATTCAATTCAAGATGACTCAAATTGCCTCGTACAACTTCAAAACAGTCACACCCCAGTGGGTGATCGGATGAGAAGTATGATCAATCAGGAATCAACTAACCTGGACATTGGTCTGCAGAGCTGCTCCGGCGTTGAAGGCCACCTGACTGGCCTCATGCACCACTTTCATTTGCCCCATCACAAGGTTCAACTGAAGAAGAGCTTCTTTGGCGGCAGCCGGTGGGTTGTCCGGGGTTTGATACGCAGTGAAAAGCGATGATGGCAGAGCAGTCGGAGCAACCGCTGGGTCTGATGCGTGGAGTTGTATTGGCGCAGCGGAAGTCTGAGCAGCTGATCCTGATGGGCAATCTGTAACACCCACGATGCGGCTATATCTCCCACGTGTCGAGGCACGACTTGGAGGCATAACCGCATTGTGGTTTTGTCGCAAGAAGGGTCATCTTCACACAATCCCATGTAATGAACAAGAATGGGATAACGAGAGTTGGCTTACAATCGCCACTTCACACAATACATAAATATAATTCATACATCATCCAAAACCCACATATAGACCGACTACGGTCAAATCCAAATGAAAATAAGATAACCCCAAATGCTAGATCCCCGATCGTCCCAACTGGGCTCCACTACTGATCATCAGGAAAAGAAACATAGTAACGACCACGTTCCTCATCGAACTCCCACTTGAGCTCGGTTGCGTCATCTGCACTGGCATCGTCGGCACCTGCAACTGTTTTGGTAGAATCTGTGAGTCACGAGGACTCAGCAATCGCACACCCGCGAGATCAAGACTATTTAAGCTTATAGGAAAGGATGATGTCATGAGGTGGAGCTGCAGCAAGCACTAAGCATATGGTGGCTAACATACGCAAAAGAGAGCGAGAAGAGAAGCAACACAACGGTCGCGAAGCTAGAAATGATCAAGAAGTGATCCTGAAACTACTTACGTTCATGCATAACACAAACCGTGTTCACTTCCCGGACTCCGCCGAGAAGAGACCATCACGGCTACACACACGGTTGATGTATTTTTAATTAAGTCAAGTGACAAGTTCTCTACAACCGGACATTAACAAATTCCCATCTGCCTCATAACCGCGGGCACGGCTTTCGAAAGATAATGCCCTGCAGGGGTGTCCCAACTTAGCCCATCATAAGCTCTCACGGTCAACAAAGGATAAACCTTCTCCCAGGAAGACCCGATCAGTCTCGGAATCCCGGTTTACAAGACATTTCGACAATGGTAAAACAAGACCAGCAAAGCCGCCCGAATGTGCCGACAAATCCCGATAGGAGCTGCACATATGTCGTTCTCAGGGCACACCGGATGAGCAGTCCATACAACTAAAACCAGGCCTCAAGTTTCCCCGAGGTGGCGCTGCAAAGGGCTCTAGTTTGGACCAGCACTCAGAGGAACACTGGCCCGGGGGTTCAAATAAAGATGACCCTCGGCCTCGCGAAAACCCAAGGGAAAAGGCTTAGGTGGCAAATGGTAAAACCAAGGTTGGGCCTTGCTGGAGGAGTTTTATTCAAGGCGAACTGTCAAGGGGGTCCCATAAATCACCCAACCGCGTAAGGAACGCAAACTCAAGGAACATAATACCGGTATGACGGAAACTAAGGCGGCAAGAGTTCAACAAAACACCAGGCATAAGACCGAGCCTTCCACCCTTTACCAAATATATAGATGCATTAATTAAATAAGAGATATTGTGATATTCCAAAATATCCATGTTCCAACATGGAACCAACTTCAGCTTCACCTGCAACTAGCAACGCTATAAGAAGGGCTGAGCAAAAGCGGCAACTTAGCCAAACAACGGTTTGCTAGGAAAGGATGGTTAGAGGCTTGACATGGAAAATATGGGAGGCATGATATAGCAAGTGGTAGGTAGTGCAACATGGCAAAAGAACGAACAACTAGCAAAGCAAAGATAGAAGTGATTTCGAGGGTATGGTCATCTTGCCTGCAAGGTTCTCAGAGTTGTCGAAAGCTTGATCCTCGTAAGCATACTCAACAGGTTCCTCGTTCACGAACTCGTCTCCCGGCTCTACCCACAGCAAGAACACAAGCAATGGAACCACAATCAATCACGGGAAATGCACAAGCAACATGATGCAAAACATGTATGATATGCGAGATGTGGTATGCGATGCATATGCGTGCTCCGGAAGAAAAAGGATGAATAAGGAAGTAACTTGGCAAACCAAGTATTCCACTGGAAAGATGAGATGATTTCGGTCGAAATCGATATAAAGATCACCGGAAACGGATGCACGGTTTGCAAATGGCAAGCGAAACAAGAATGACACGATTCTGCGATTAACAGCATGATAGCACTTAAAAGACACCAATTAACTATGCTACAGCACTCCAACATAGCAACAAAGCATATTGCAGTAATCTAAAGAAAATGCTTGACAAAAGATGAACAATGAGCTACGGCTAGATCACACCATAACAGGTTCAAACAAGCATGGCAAAAGTGCAAAAGATATCAGGTTCACAGACTTAGTGAAATTACTGGACATGGCTGGAACAGCATCAGGTAGCAATGTTCAGAGCAAGAAAAACACATGCTACGGGAACTTAACCTAGCAAAACAAGGCATGGAATGAATATACTAAATGCATAGAACAAAAGTACCTTAATGACCATGAGCCAAAAAGGACCAGAAGATATGATGGCAACCATGTAAACATAGCAAGTTTCGTTAACAGGTTCCAGACTTTGCAGAAAACAGATCATGGCAGAAACAGTATTGTGAAGGCATCTTTGTGAGCTTGATTCACTCACCATAAAGCAATTCAAGACAAAAAAATCATACCTACAGAAATATGGCATGTTTATGACGCTAACAATGGCAAGAGAAAGTTCATAGCATGTATGGAACAACTACAACAAACTTGGCAAAATTGAATTAACACATAAACATTCTGCCAGAAATATTTTATAGCAAAAGTAGAGCAAGTTTAGGACATGCTATGGCACTCCATAATTGCAAACAGGGGCATGGATGGATAGATAACAACTATATTTACAAAACATCCTTACTGAACATCACCAAAAGGAGCATTGATCTCTCTGTAGCCACATGGATACATGCTAATAAAATAAGAGCAGACAAAGACAGTGAAAATCCAAAGTCCCTGAAATCAGAAACATCACGAAGCCTATTTGCATGCTTGTGCTAGTCACCACATAGATTACAAAAATACGTGGCATGCACCTCTGTAAAGATGGCATGGCATACATCAAAACACATGTAGAGCACATGCCCATAAGATGCACACATCAAATGCAACAAAAATAACAAATCCTCAAGTTCTGATAAGTACCAGCAGGTAACAGCATATAGCACTCTTGCACCAGAGATTTGGGCATCAAGATAGACTTAAATGAACATGGCATAATGGAACAAAATGAAGAGCATCTCTTAATGACCATTTCGATATATTACACGCGCGAAACGGAGCTATATGTAGAGAGTTATGATGTGATGAACATGAGCACATTATGCAAGAATTACGGGACTTGGAAGATTTCGGGGAAGGGGAGAAGAAGTCAACCCTAGTTCTAGATCGGATTGGGCCGGCCGTCGGCGCGGCTGCTCGCCAGAGAAGAGGGGTGGCGCGGCGACGAGCTCGGGGGAGGAGATCACCGGAGCTTGGACGGAGAGGGAGACGGCGGAGGGCGCGGCGTCGGTGGGCGGCGCGGAGGAGGAGCTCCGGTGGCCGGCGAGGACGGCGCCGACCTCGGGCCCGGGGAGGCGGCGCCAGCAAACGGCGGCACGGGCGGGCGCGGCGAGGCACGGGCGGAGGTCGCGGGAGCGGACAACGGGCGGCGGGGAGCGAACGGGCGGGGCGCGCGGGCCGGGAGGGCTTGCCCCGGGCCCGGGCGGGCCGGCGGCGATGTGGGCGCACGGGCGCCATGTGGAGTGCAGCGGTTGGGCGAGGGCGGCAGTGGTTGGTTCGTCCGGCGGCGGCGGACGCGTCCGGCTGCGGAGAGGGGAAAGGGACTAGGGTTTGCACCGCGAATATTTCGGAGGGGGAGGTGTATATATAGGCATAGGGAGCTAGGAGACTCCAAATGGAGTGCGGTTTTCGCCCACACGATCGTGATCGAAAGACCGAGACAATGGAGGTGACTTAGATGGGTTTTGGGCTGTTTGGAGGGGTTTTTTTGCTGCAACACACAAAAGGACTTTGCGGTTGCCCGGTTAACCGTTGGAGCATCAAACGACCTCCAAATGGAACGAAACTTGACAGGTGGTCTACCGGTGGTATACCAAGGCCACTTGACAAACCTCAGTCCATTCCGAGAACGTTTAACACCCGCTCACAAAAAGAGACAAGAGGGGTGCGCCGGTGCATGTGGGAGTGTCGGATTGCAAAACGGACAACGGGGAAAATGCTCGGATGCATGAGACGAACATGTATGCAAATGAGATGCACATGATGACATGATATGAGATGCATGACATGAACAAAATGCAAAAACGAAAAACAAAACCCGACCACGAAGGGAATATCATAACACATAGCCGAAAATGGCAAGAGTTGGAGTTACAAATATGGAAAATTACATCCGGGGTGTTACAACACTCCACCACTACGAGAGGATCTCGTCCCGAGATCTAGGACTGAAAGAACTCCAGATATTCAGAACGGAGATGGTCCTCGCGTTCCCATGTGGCTTCTTGGTCGGAATGGTGCGACCACTTCACTTTCCGGAATTTGATCGACTTGTTGCGAGTCTTGCGCTCAGTTTCTTCAAGAATAGCAACGGGGTGCTCATGATAAGACAGATCTTCTTGGAGGTCAATCTCTTCGAAGTTGATGGTGCGTTCAGGAGTCTTGAAGCACTTGCGAAGCTGTGACACGTGGAACACAGCGTGCACGTTCGCGAAGTTGGAGGGAAGCTCAAGTTGATAGGCGAGGTCGCCTCTTTTGCCAATGATCTTGAAAGGACCCACGTATCTAGGGGCAAGCTTCCCTTTGATACCGAAGCGACGAGTGCCTTTCATTGGAGAGACGCGGAGGTAGACATGGTCTCCGATCTCGAAAACCACATCACGGTGCTTGCTATCATAGTAACTCTTCTGGCGCGATTGCGCGGCTTTGAGATTTTCACGGATGACTTTACACATTTCTTCAGCCTCTGTGATTAAGTCATTGCCAAGAAGTTGGCGTTCACCAGTCTCTGACCAATTGAGAGGAGTACGACACTTTCTACCATAGAGGATTTCGAATGGGGCCTTGCCCGAACTCGCTTGGAAGCTGTTGTTGTAGGAGAATTCGGCATATGGAAGACAATCTTCCCATTTCATGTCAAAGGAAATGACACAAGCCCTGAGCATATCTTCAAGGATTTGATTTACTCGCTCGACTTGGCCACTAGTTTGAGGATGGAAAGCTGTGCTGAAGCGAATGTTGGTGCCCATGGCCTTCTGGAAGGAGTCCCAGAACTTCGAAGTGAAGATGCTTCCACGATCTGAAGATATCAATTGTGGAATGCCGTGCAAAGAGACAATTTTGGAGGTGTATAGCTCTGCCAACTGAGCTGCTGTGATAGATTCTTTGATTGGAAGGAAATGAGCCATTTTAGTAAGCTTGTCGATGACAACGAAGATAGCATCATTTCCACCCTTGGACTTTGGAAATCCAGTCATGAAGTCCATTTCGATATGATCAAACTTCCATTCTGGGATAGCAAGAGGTTGGAGAAGACCAGCTGGTCATTGGTGTTCTGCTTTCACCCTTCGACAGACATCACATTCGTTCACGAATTGAGCGATTTCTCGCTTCATTCGAGTCCACAAATACGACTGCTTGAGGTCATGGTACATCTTCATACTTCCAGGACAAATGGAAAGAAGAGAATTGTGTGCCTCGTTCATTATGACTTTCCTTAGATCACCTTTAGGAACCACAATCCGGTCCTCAAAGAATAAAGTGTCTCTGTTATCAATGCGATAGCACTTGTATTTGGAAAGACCCTTGTCAATACCACGTTTCACCTTCTTCACCATGGCATCAAGAAGTTGTGCCTCACGAATTTGATCTTCCAAAGTAGGAGAGACTATGAGGTTGGCAAGAAAGCCTTGAGGAACAACTTGGAGATTCAGCTTGCGGAAAGCTTCACAAAGATCCGGTTGGAATGGCTTGAGAATTAAGCTGTTGCAATAAGCCTTCCTGCTCAAAGCATCTGCAATGACATTGGCCTTGCATGGAGTATAGTCAATACTCGGATTGTACTCTTGAATCATCTTGACCCATCGAGTTTGCCTGAGATTGAGGTTTGGCTGAGTGAAGAAGTACTTGAGACTCTTGTGATCGGTGAATATGTCCACTTTCCTTCCCAACAAGAGATGTCACCATGTTATTAATGCATGGACAACTGCCGCCAACTCAAGATCGTGAGTGGGGTAGTTCTTTTCGTTGGGCTTCAACTGACGAGAGGTATAGGCCACAACTTTCTTCTCTTGCATTAACACAGCACCGAGACCTTGAAGAGAAGCATCACAGAAAACTTCGAATGGCTTGGATTCGTCAGGAGGAGGTAAGACAGGAGCTGTGACGAGTTTCTCTTTGAGAGTGTTGAAAGCAACGTCACCCTCAGGAGACCAGACATACTTCACATGCTTCTGGAGGAGGTTGGAAAGAGGCTTTGCAATCTTAGAGAAATTCTCAACGAATCTTCGGCAATAGCTTGCAAGACCCAGAAAACTGCGAAGCTGCTTGACATTCTGAGGAGGTTCCCAATTCACAATTGCAGACACCTTCTCAGGATTAAAAGCGATGCCCTTGGCAGAGATGATATGACCAAGGTAAAGAACTTCATCGAGCCAAAACTCACATTTGGAAAAATTCGCGTAGAATTGATACTCTCTGAGCTTGTCGAGCACCAATCGCAAATGTTTGGCATGATCCTTCTTATTCTTGGAGAAGACCAAGATATCATCGAGATACACCAGGACGAATTCATTGGTATAGGGGTTGAAGATGAAATTCATCATCCGAGAGAATGTTTGAGGAGCATTGACAAGGCCGAAAGACATGACAGTATATTCATAAGAACCAAAGCTTGTTCTGAATGCTGTGTTGGGAATATCTTCTTCACGAATGCGAATCTGATGATAACCCATACGAAGGTCAAGCTTGGAGAAAACTTTAGCACCCTTGAGTTGCTCGAATAGCTCATTGATGTTGGGAAGTGGATACTTGTTCTTGATTGTCTTCTTGTTCAATGGACGGTAGTCGACACAAAGTCGGTCCGTGCCATCCTTCTTCTGGACAAAAAGAACACCACAACCCCATGGAGATGAACTCGGTCTAATCAAACCCAGACTCTCTTGTTCATCGAGCTGTTTCTTCAATTCCTTCAGCTCCTTGGGTCCAAGCTTGTATGGATGCTTGCAAACGGGTTCCGTGTCAGGCTCAAGATCGATAACGAACTCAACTGGCCGCTGAGGAGGCATACCCGAAAGCTCTTCTGGAAAGACATCTTGGTACTCACAAACGACTGGAACCTGAGAGATGGCATTCAACTCGTCCTTCTCATTGAGAGAAAACAACCGAATGGTTTCATCACGAGCGGCATCACATCCTCAGAAGAGTGTGTCAATTGAACTTCCCTGGCAGCACAATCAAGTTGAGCCTTGTGCTTAGAAAGCCAGTCCATCTCGAGAATTAGATCAATATCCGAGTCAGCAAGAACAATTGGTTTGGCCAGAAATTTATAGTCGCCCATCTTGATAACGGAATCTCAAACAAATACTCGAGAAGTCATTTGTCGAGCCGGGGAAACAATAGACAAAGGACTCGGCAATACTTCAGTAACGAGATCATGCATAGCCACAAAAGGTCTTGAAATGAAAGAATGTGATGCACCAGTATCAAATAAGACTTTTGCAGGAATATCATTAACTGAGAGATTACCCATTATCACATCAGTAGATTCCTCCGCTTGAGCTGCATTCATCATGTTCACCTTTGCAGACTTGGGATTATGCTTGACCACTGCATTGCTGGAAGATCTCACAGGAGGAGGAGGCGGAATGCGCCTTTGATTGAAGCATTTGTTAGCATAGTGACCTTTCTGCTGACACTTGTTGCAAGTCACCTCTGAGTGGACGATGATAAGGAGCATTCGACTTTGGAGCTTGATTCTGAGACTTGTTCTGATAGCCAGGGTTGGATGAGTGGGAAGATCCATGGCCACCTTTGTTCTTCTGCTGGTAAGGCTGACGAAACGGCGGAGGAGGTGGCAACCAGAACTTCTGTTGCTTAGCAGCCACTAGTGAGGAAGAAGAAGACTGAACTGCGTCCCTGACTCTCTTCTTAGATGCCTCACACTTGAGCTGAGCAGCCTCTTGCTTCAGTGCCATGTTGTAGAAATCATCATACTTGGTCGGCTCAAAAAGCACTAGAGGTAATTGCAGATCTTCTCTGAGGCCACCTCTGAATTGATAGATCATGCTCTTTTCATCAGGAACGTCTTGCTTAGCGAAGAGAGCGAGTTTCTGAAACTGAGTATTGTATTGATACACGGACATGCTGCCTTGCTTGAGATTGCGGAACTCCTCACGCTTGCTCTCAACAACACTTTGTGGAATGTGGTGAGCTTTGAAGTCTCGACGGAAATCATCCTAGGTAATCACACGACCTCCTCTGGAATCTTTTTATTGTTGATACCACTCGGCAGCTTGATCCTTAAGTTGAAAAGAAGCGAACTTGACAAAGTCCTCAGGCCTGACATTGCTACATTCAAAATGCTTGTTGATGTCCATGAGCCAATCATCGGCATCTGTGGCCTCGGCACAGTAGCTGAAAGACTTCGGTTGATTTGCAAGAAACTGGTTGAGGGTAGCGAAGTGAGGCTGACTGTTGCCTTGGCCTTGATTTCCTTGATTGCCTTGCCCTTGGGTGCGTTCTTGCAAGAGTGGCAAAATCATCCAAGCATTGGCGTTGGTGGCTACCATGATAGCTTGCCCTGCCTCCGGAGGCGGAGGTGGTGGCGGAGGGTTCGCCTGACTCCCTTCATTGCGTTCCAGATTCTGACGCGTTGGCGGAGCCATCCTGAAGAGGGTGACATCCGTTAGCATCTTGATAGACAGATAGACAAATTGAATCAACGGATAGAAATTGCAACATATAGTCTTCACAATAAACATTCGAACGAGGATGAACGAATGAATTCCATAGTAAATCATCACACTTCCATTAAGTTGAGAAGCCACTTAGAAAAAGGTATGGAATCAACATTTGACTTCGAAGCAATTCGAATACCACAATTAAAAAAAAACAAAGTATTGGCTTGCCGAATAAGCCGGAACAAACATATGATAGAGATTTCGTCCGAAGTTTTCGTGGTGGGGCCCACACGGGCTCGATCGTACAGCACCATCATGTACAAGGCAGTGCACATGACATACGAAGCGTCCCCGAGTCGGCATAGCCAAGGACTCTTTAAGACACTACGAGACCACTATAAAACCAACCATGGAAAGGCGGACCACTAGACGTCGAACCCCAATCTCATATCATGCGTCTGTCGGAAAGATATCCTAGGAGCTACTTGAATTCCCACTTATAAACTCCCGAAACTTTCTGGTTATGCAATCTGGTGTTGGGGATACAGGGGACACAAAAATATATCACCCAAACTAGCAATCCCTAAGCTGTATCCAACCGTCAACACATAACCAAGAAACCTTCGGAAATCGTGTACCTCAACCTTCGAAAAGCATCCGTTATACGAGTTATGGCAATACTCCCGAACTCCTGCCCCAGTACTGGGTGGCGTCGAGGTGATCCCACCAACAACTGCATAAAAGAGATTTCGATGTCGGCGAAACTCAGGTATTCCAGAACTGCAACGATAAAATTGTGACGACAACACCTCGGAGCTCAACTCCCCGGGACACTGCCACAACCCCTAAATGTCAGGAGGCACTAAGAACAATGTTCTCGTCACAAAACCATCGGAACGATTCGAAGATACCCGCGTGATCCTAAATTTTTTTAGTGAAATTTGAGGAGAGAAGAGTCAAAACTTCTACGTCAGGAGACCTCACCAGAGCGACGAAGGGACTGAGGAGTAAAAATAATCCTACTCTCTGACATATATAATCCTAAGACTCAAAACATTTTTGTTCTAGACTCAACAACGCCAGCGATTCGATCAAGCAGGGGGCTCCTAAGTCGGGGATGGCTCTGATTACCAACTTGTAACGCCCACGATGCGGCTATATCTCCCACGTGTCAAGGCACGACTTAGAGGCATAACCGCATTGTGGTTTTGTCGCAAAAGGGTCATCTTCACACAATCCCATGTAATGAACAAGAATGGGATAACGAGAGTTGGCTTACAATCGCCACTTCACACAATACATAAATATAATTCATACATCATCCAAAACCCACACATAGACCGACTACAGTCAAATCCAAATGAAAATAAGATAACCCCAAATGCTAGATCCCCGATCGTCCCAACTGGGCTCCACTACTGATCATCAGGAAAAGAAACATAGTAACGACTACGTTCCTCGTTGAGCTCCCACTTGAGCTCGGTTAACCGTTGGAGCATCAAACGACCTCCAAATGGAACGAAACTTGACAGGTGGTCTACCGGTGGTATACCAAGGCCACTTGACAAACCTCGGTCCATTCTGAGAACGTTTAACACCCGCTCACGAAAAGAGACAAGAGGGGTGCGCCGGAGCATGTGGGAGTGTCGGATTGCAAAACAGACAACGGGGAAAATGCTCGGATGCATGAGACGAACATGTATGCAAATGAGATGCACATGATGACATGATATGAGATGCATGACATGAACAAAATGCAAAACGAAAAACAAAACCCGACCATGAAGGGAATATCATAACACATAGCCGAAAATGGCAAGAGTTGGAGTTACAAATATGGAAAATTACATCCGGGGTGTTACACAATCAGTCGACAACGGGATAGCGAAAGCGACTTTGGTACGTGCCGGATCTGTCGATTGCTCGACTGCCGTCCCAGGCATCTCAGTCGACTGAGGAACCTGAGCCTCAGGCGCTTTCCTGCTCAGTTCCTTGTCCCTCCTCATCCTTCCCCTCAGCGGTACTTCTTCTTCATCATCCGGGAGCACAACAACATCTCGTGGTGCTGCAACAAACAGAGAAAGTCAAAGAGATAGCTGACAAACAATCCAGTCGTCCAAATAAATTGGAGTCGGGTAGACTTACTGGCTTTGGAGGTAGCTGCATCGGCGGTTTCCTCGTCGACTGGGGTCTTGTCGATATCCATATCAGTTGCAGCCGAGGCCGGGCTGTAAAGGTTCATCATCCACTCGGTCAGTACAAGAGAATCGGTCAGAACAAGAAAATACGGGGAGAACATTTACCCGGAAGAAACAGGAACGTCCATCTTGATTCTAGGCAGGGTCTTCCTAGCCTTCGAAGGATTGATCTTGGGCTACTTGGTGACCTTCTCAGCCAATTCTGGAGTCGAAGCCCAAGCGCGCTTTTGAGATGGAGCGCTTGAGGCCACAGCCTTCCGCGCCTGCCCGCGGGATCATGGTGCTGCTTGGATCGACGTTCGGAACGAGGTGGTGAGTCGGCTACCTCCTCGTCGTCCGACTCATCGCTCTCATCTTCATCATCGTCGGCTGGTGACTCCCACTCGCCGCTCTCCTCCGCGCTGTCCTCGCCTTCATGGTCCTGCTCCAGAGCTTGCTCGCCATTGGGCATTGAGTACATCTCTGTATAAATCTACAAAACAAGGAGCCGAGTGGAAATCAGTCGGATCAACAAACAGTCAGAAAACACATCCAAATTCAATCAGGTGTAGTGGCCAAACCTTGTGTGGCTGGTTGCTTTCGCTGAAAGGTTTGACTCTCCTGGCGCCCCTGGGGTTGTCCTTGTTCCCGGTGTTGCCCCTCAGCCACTGTTTTTGCCTCCACCTCCTCCGGATGAACCCGACCTGTATCACCTGCCCCGGAGTACATCCACATGGAGTGGTCATGAGCTTGGAGTGGTTTAATGCGCCGACTGAGGAACACCTCCAGCAGATCCATGCCGGTGACACCTTGGTTGATCAGTTGAACTACTCTCTCAACCAACATGCCCGTCTCCGGCTTCTCCGCGGCGGTCACTTTCAAGGAAGATGGAGTTTGAACACGATAAAAAGAGAAAGGGGGAAGTCCAGTCGACTGGCCTGGGGTCACGATATCCTGGCAATAGAACCAGGTCGACTGCCAGCCCCTGACCGACTCAGGAAGAGTCATCGAAGGGAAGGAACTCCTCTTCCTCTTCTGAATACCCAGACCCCCACACATCTGGATAACATGGGTTTTCTCTTCGTTTGAGTTCTCTTTCTTCACTGTTTGGGAGCGGATGGTGAAAATGTGCTTGAAAAGACCCCAGTGCGGTCGACACCCTAGAAAATTCTCGCACATGGATACGAATGCGGCAAGGTATGTGATGGTGTTGGGAGTGAAATGATGGAGTTGAGCCCCGAAGAAATTCAAGAAACCTCGAAAGAAGGGGTGTGGAGGAAGCGACGAACCGCGGTCGACATGGGTGGCAGGCAGAACACACTCACCCGGTTGCGGCCGTGGCTCCGTTTCCCCCTCCGGCAGCCGCGTGGACCCATGGACGATCAGCCCTAACTCGGCCATATCATCCAAGTCTTCCTGCTGAAGCGAGGATCGGATCCAATCTCCCTGGATCCAACCCCGCGGCAGCTCCGAGCGCGATGAAGATCCCCAATTCGTCTTCTTGCCTTTCGCCGCCCCCGTCGCCTTCCGGCGCCGCCATTTTCTCCTTCCCCATGGCGGCGGAGCGGAGGCGTCGAGAGTGGAGAAGCCGGATGGGGTGAAGGAGCGAGAGGAAGAAGAAGGAGAATGGGAACGCACAGTGCGGACGCCTCGGCCTCGCCGCTTTTAAAGGCCAACTTCCGAGTGGCTGACGCGTGGGTCCGGGCGATCCTGTCAAATCCCGCAACAGTTGCACACGGGGCACGTGGCGAAAAAGGTGGCGCAGAAATCAAAACGTCATGTTT
The DNA here is from genome assembly GCF_018294505.1 of Triticum aestivum. Classification (NCBI taxonomy): domain Eukaryota; kingdom Viridiplantae; phylum Streptophyta; class Magnoliopsida; order Poales; family Poaceae; genus Triticum; species Triticum aestivum. The sequence continues at coordinate 187,609,116 of NC_057802.1, forward strand.
ATCCACTTCGCTTACCACGGCACGCTCCGCCTCGCGCGCTTTCACCGAAATTTCGAATCCCGCGAAATCCGGGATCCTCTGCAACCGATCACGCCAAAGATTTCGCGTCAAAGACAACACTCGGCGGGTGACGTTATAAAAACCAATTGGCAATTCCTGAATGGATCAAGGCGACTGAAACGAAGCCGAAGTTCCAACACTAGCCTCCGTTCGGAGATGAGTTCTTGAGAAAGGCAAGAGTCAAAGCAAGATCAACTCCAACCTTCTTTTCACTCGGTCCTCAATCCATTCGGGGGCTAATTATGAGGACATAGACCTGAGGTAGGGTAATAGGCCTGACCTATACGTCCTAACTAAGTCCTTGTCCTAGAAGCAAAGAAGTTAAAGAGCAAATAGAGAGGGCTCAACAAAGGTGTCGAGTGCAATCCACTCGACCTACCATTCACTCGGAGATCCCTCCTTATTTAGATCAGTCGACCACTCAACCACTCGACGTGCAGAAGACCTAAAGCCACTCCGCGCAGCAACGGTCGGGCGTTTACTCATAGGCTTAATGATCATTTATAGCACTTTATTATTGATGTTACCTGTAACACTCTCGCTTTATGTACATTGAATCCTGTGTAACGGAGGGGAGCTGGGGTCCTGGCGCACTCTATATAAGCCACCCCCTCCTCTGAGACAATGGTTCGCACCCCCTGTAACACACACATACATATAATCCAGTCGACCACCTCCGGGCTCCGAGACGTAGCTGTTACTTCCTCCAAGAAGGGCCTGAACTCGTAAATCTCGTGCGTACAGCTTCCCCATAGATAGGATCTTGCCTCTACATCCCTACCCCCCATTCTACTGTCAGACTTAGAACCACGACAGCTGGTGCGGCAGGAAGGCATCACAAAAGGTGGACCACGGTATGGTCATCCAGGACACGCCTGCACTTGAGAGATTACTTGTAGTTGATCAAGAAGGTCCAACAAGAATCAATGTCATTTCTGCCTCGAAATTGACAGTGGTGGGCTACTCGTCTAACAAATACTCCGAACTTGTTATTGGATCCACACCCGTTCAGGTACAATAGCCGCCTTCTACCTCTCCTTCTACAAATTAACATATTTCTAGTTTTGAAGATGTTTGTTCGTCAAGGGGATCCTCTCTCTCCCCTTATTTTTGTGTTAGCCGCTGACCTTCTTCAGGCCGCCATCAACGCTGCATTCAGACAAGGCCAAATCCAGTTGCCGTTCCCCTGTGCTGGACAAACAGAATATTCGGTGGTCCAATACGCCGATGATACGATCCTGTAAATGTCGGCATGCACACAACAAGCGACCATCATCAAAGGGATTCTGACGGACTATGCATCATCCATTGGCTTGCGGATTAACTTCCATAAATCCACGCTCATCCCAATCAACCTCTCTGAGAATGCAGCTGCCGCTTTTGCAAATCTGTTCGGATGCACGGTTGGATCGATGCCATTCACATATCTTGGCTTGCCACTCGGTACGTCCAAACCCACCGTACTGGATCTCATGCCACTTGTTTGTAGTGCTGAACGCCGCCTCACCTGTACTATAGTGATGATGTCCTACGGTGGCAAACTTTCATGGCTTAATGCGACTATTACTTCTTTACTCATATATGCCATGTGCACGCTCAAGTTCGCCCCTAAACTGATCGAGATGCTTGACAAGATCAGGTGGAGATGTCTATGGACCAAGAAAACTGAACAGGGTGACAAGTGCAACTCCTTAGCCGCTTGGGATATGGTGTGTAAACCCAAAAAACTTGGAGGCCTCGGAGTCATCAACATTAAGCTACAGAACGATGCATTGCTCACGAAGTTCCTCCACAAGTTCTATAACAAGATGGATATTCCGTGGGTACATCTCATATGGGACACTTACTACGTGCATAAGATACCGCATGCAATGGCGCCGATCGGCTCATTCTAGTGGCGTGACGTCCTGAAGCTCACCCCCATCTATCATGGAATATCGCAGGTGCAGGTGGTATTGGGCATGACAGCACTATTTTGGAAGGACCTCTGGGGCAATGATGTCTTGCAATCCTCACACCCCCGCGCTTTCTCCTTTTCTATGCATGAGGATGTGTCTGTTAAGGGTTTCTTGGAGAGCACGTCACTTGCCGCGACCTTCCATCTCCCACTGTCCCCCTAGGCTCTTGATGAGGTGCGGGACATGCAAGTTCTCTCCACCCACATGAGCCTGACCTCCATCGTCAATGACGTTTGGCACTATGTTTGGGGCAAAACGGATTCAGACCAGCCGACTACTATCAATATTTCTTCAGAGACGCAAACGTTCATCCTATCTTCAAATGCCTATGGCGATCTCACTGCATCATGAGGATCAAAGTCTTCGGTTGGATCTTACTCCATGACAGGCTCAACACGCGCAACATGCTAAAACGTTAGCACTATGACATTGGTGATGATCATAGCTGTCTACTCTGCGGGGGTCCACAGGAAGAAACGGTTGATCACATGATATTCACTTGCCCCTTTAGTCAACGTTGCTAGCGAAAACTTCGCATCATTTGGCCTGCGTTTAACTGTCGCCTACACCTGCTGCAAGCCACCAAAGACGCCTAGGACGGCCCCCTCTTCTTCGACACATTCCTCATGGCAGCTTGGAGCTTGTGGAAGGAAAGGAACAACAAGCATTTCAGAAGGGTGGACCCCACCATCGACGCCTGGCTTCAAAGGTTCAAGAAGGATTTTGGCTGCTACAACATAGAACCAAGAGGGCACATTCTGCCCTTATTTCCCCCTTCATAGCTGATCTTTGGCTAGTAGACCTTGCTGTAGGTCAACATTGGCCAGTCACCTCCTCTTCTTGGGTGGTTGGCACTAATGTACATATGATGTAACTTTGTAACACCTTCATTTATATATGAAAACACAGTAGGAGCCTCTCCTATTGTCCTTCCCATCAAAAAAAGAGATGTTTGTTCGTCTGTCATTCAGAAAATGGTTCCGACAAGCTTGACCCCGAAACTGCGCACAGTGAATGTCTTGGCACTAGAATCTATCGGGCCCGACCTGGAGCAAGTTATCCGTTTCCTGAGATGCTTTCCATGCCTGGAGAAGCTATATATTGAGGTGATGTTCCTTTCCTGTTAAATGTTAACCATAAGGGCGTTCAATTTGTGACACCTTTTTCCAAGTTTACATTGACAATGTACTACGATTTCTGAAGGTTCTTTTGGAGGATTTTAGTACATACATGCCCCCCCATATTGGTTGCTTGATCCATATGGTTACAATGAATAAGTATTTCTCCTTTGGATTCATCTGTACTAGTTTTCTTAGGGAACTTTTCATCCACTCCAACCTCTTGTGAAGAAGGCTACATTTTTCTAGAATGTAATCAAATGCCCATGTTAATCATGTCAGATCGAAGATGGCATGTTAGTGCATTTTACAAATCCTGCAAACCAAATAGCTAGGCCTGTAGTAATGTTCAAAACTGCATGTAGGCACTAACACGTTTTCTTCTTTTGTAGATAAGATTAGGCCCAGTGGTGGATACTGTGATACAATATAACAATCACATCGAACGCCTAGATTTGCATCTCTCAGAAATTACTTTGAACTCCTACCGAGGGACCTTACCGGAGATTATATTCGCCAGGTTCTTTGTTCTGAGAGCAAGGGTGCTGAAGGAAATGAGGTTTGCCCTACATTTATTTCGCAAAAATGAATGGTCTGTTGATCAGTGCCGGCGCCTGCGGCAGAATGGAGTAGGCTCCAAAAATGCTGAATTTCATTTTGGAACTTCAGATGACAGAGTAATCGGAAGTCATCGGGTCAACCCCATACATGACTTCTCAGTGGCTGACCCCTTTGCAAAAATTGTGAGGTTTCGAAGCCAGACTTAGAAGCGGTGATATTAGTTTGAACCTCTCTGATATCCATGTTCAGCGCATCAGCACGAGCGTTTTGAAGCTGATGAGCTGAATTTCATTTCTAATATCAGTTTTAACCTTGTAATCTTCGAATTTGAGCCATATAACTCTGGAATCTGAACCTTGTAACATTTCGAGCTTTTGTAGTACAATCGTTTAAGTGGCATCGTATGAGACTCGTATATTGCCAGCACTACTTTGACCTTAATATGCAATGGTCTTAGATTTTATTAACCATTCTCGAATCAGTTTAACTTGTCGATCTCATAGCACACGATCTGTATAGCTAACTCGACTGCGATCTTTGACATTATTGCACACAGTTGGTTTCTTCCACCGTGTGCACTGTAGAGCGCAGAATTAATTATCGCACTCGAGTGTCCATCACCCAAGGGTAAACTTTTGACCGAAGTCCTTCCACACACTTCGTTTTTACAAAGCTTTTTACCAATAAACGCCCATGATTTGTCCCTCTTCTAGCCGACGCGTGGCGAAACTAGCCGGCCGGGAAGCTTGCACGGTAAACAATGCGGTAGCGCGGGAACAGGCTCACCGACGATACATTTGGCGTCTCTTCGAGCCCACGCCTGGGGTGCGGTGTTGTCAAGCGTGCACTGGTTTCTGGAATCCTTCGCTATGAACGCCGTGACAAGACGTGACGATTACAGGCCGGCCGGCCCCCATTTATTACAGCGGCCATTTAACCTACCCTTATGTCTCTTCAACTTTTCGATATCGCCCCACCATTGCAAGAAGCACACCCACCACGAGAAATTCTTAGAGGGTATCCTGCGCGGCTCCAATGGCGCTCCGAGCGGCTGCCGACGAGGAGCAGCAGTTCACCATGCGTGCCGTGGTGGACACCCACAGAAGGTTCATGGACCTCTCGGTGGTGTACATCAATGATCCGGTCTGGGTGGAGCACTCCATCCACATCATGGAGCTGTTGCTTGCCGAGGAGAAGTACAAGGTGGTCGGGTTCGACCTCGAGTACACCCGCGCTCATGCCGGGTCTCGTCCCAAGGTCGCCGTCGCCCAGATGTGCGTGCGCCACCACGTCCTCGTCTACCAATACTTCCTGGCCACAAGGCCTTGTGAGCGTTTTGCTAGGTTTGTCAACAGCCCCCACTACATGTTCGCTACGGTGGACGTCACCAACGATGTAAAGGCGCTCGAGAATTTGGGCATCGCCTGCGAGAATCTTGTCGACATCCAGGGCCAATACAAGATCAGGGGCAGCAAGGAGCATGAGAAGGACTCACTGGTTCACCTCGCCGAGGCCATCATCGACCCCTACTACAGAGACATGAAGGATTCGTGCAACAAGGACAAGCGTGCCTGGCACTCGGCCTAGATGGAGAAACTCAACAAAGCTCACGTCGTGTACGCGACCAAGGGGGCGTACACGAGCTACGACATGTACATGAGGATCGTTGACATGAGGAAGTCCCTCCTTCCCCAAAACGGCCAGGGATCCAGCCGGAAGCATAGCAATGAAAAGCGTCGTCGCAACAATAAGTAGATGATTAGATCCTCGTTTCTGCTACTTTAGTATGGATGTAATTGCTTTCTTTGGTGTGTGGAAATGTTATGTGTGTAGTCACTTGTGTAATTGTCTGATTAATTTGGTTATGCAATGCTATCTTTTTAAGTATATATGTTGATGCTCTGTAGACAGAGCGTAGATGTTGTGCGGACAAAGAAAATCACATCGCACACAGACTAAACAACTGAACCCGTCGGTGATGTTTTCATCAATCACTCACAATTGTATACCAGCAATCATTTTCTCACAACACACACGGCTTGTTAGCAGTAATCCTCTGTGTTGTTATTGGTCTTCACACACGTTTCCGATTACAGACCTGTTTGCCTCGTGTCACACACATCTTGTTCATTTGAACCGTTTCTGTTCTCATGTCTCAACGCAAACAGTTCATCCGAGTGAACCGCATGCCGTATATCGCACACACCTTTGATCTGGCTGACCGTTTCTTTTGTGTTGCCTAATCACAAACAGTTCATCCGAGTGAACCGTATGTTGTGTATCACACACGCCTTCATCTGGCTGCCCGTTTCTTTTGTTCCTCCTCATCGCAAAGAGTTAATTGAACTGAACCGTATGCCCTTCATCGCACATGCAACTAAAACATGAACCGTGTTTGATGCATCCGTCATCGCAAACGTTTTATACATTTCTGACGGTTTTCATACAACACCATTTGTGATTATTGCATCGCACACAGTTTCTCGAAGGGTCTCTGATCGTAGTGTCGCGTTAGCAGCATCCTGCAGTAGTGAATCTTTCCATGACATGCTCAAGAGTCAAAGTTGTTTCATTAATCATAAGGGGTGGTGAGCCAACAAAATTTCGCATAGCATTAAAAGCATCAAGAGAGGGACACATCAAGAAATTTCCACCGGTAATCGTATCAAGGACGAATCTATACCAAGTGGTGATGCCCACATAAAAACAATGAAGAAGAACAACGGTAGATTGCTTTCGAATAGATCTATTATGAGCATTGCAAATTCTATACCAAGCATCTTTTAGATTTTTCTCCTCCCCTTTGTTTAAAGTTGAGAACTTCGTTCTCGGGAGTGCAAGCAATAGAGGAAGAACTATCCATAACGGCAATCAAGACTGCACACAAAACCAGATCCGGCAAGGAAACGGCAAACGAAAAAGAGGGGCGAATAAAACGGCAAATTTTTGTGAAGTGGGGGAGAGGAAAACGAGAGGCAAATGGCAAATAATGTAAATTGCGAGGAGATGAGATTTGTGATTAGGAACCTGGTATATGTTGAAGATCCTCCCCGGCAACGGCGCCAGAAATTCCTTTTGATGCGGCTTGAAGCTACGTCGGTATTTCCCCAAAGAGGAAGGGATGATGCAGCACAGCGGCGGTAGGTATTTCCCTCATATGTGAAACCAAGGTTATCGAACCAGTAGGAGAACCAGCAACACAACGTAAACAACACCTGCACACAAATAACAACTACTCGCAACCCAACGTGTAAAATGGGTTGTCAATCCCTTTCGTGTAGCGGCGCCCCAAGATGGGCAAACAACCGTGAATAAAATTGTAGTAGATTGATAGATCGAATGCCAAATAAAATAAATAAGAATAAATTGCAGCAAGGTATTTTTGTATTTTTGGTTTAATATATCTGAAAATAAAAGCAAAGGAAAATAGATCGCAAAGGAAAATAATATGAGAAAGAGACCCGGGGGCCGTAGGTTTCACTAGTGGCTTCTCTCCAGAAAAATAGCAAACGGTGGGTGAACAAATTACTGTTGGGCAATTGATAGAACTTCAAATAATCATGACGATGTCCAGGCAATGATCATTACATAGGCATCACGTCCAAGATTAGTAGACCGACTCCTGCCTACATCTACTACTATTACTCCACACATCGACCGCTATCCAGCATGCATCTAGTGTATTGAGTTCATGGAGAAATGGAGTAATGCAATAAGAACGATGACATGATGTAGAAAAGATCTATCTATGTAGAGATAGACCCCATCATTTTATCCTTAGTAGCAACGATACCTACGTGTCGGTTCCCTTTCTGTCACTGGGATCAAGCACCGTAAGATCGAACCCGCTACAAAGCACCTCCTCCCATTGCAAGATAAATAGATCAAGTTGGCCAAACAAAACCCAAATATCGGAGAAGAAATACGAGGCTATAAGCAATCATGCATAAAAGAGATCAAAGAAACTCAAATACTTTCATGGATATAAAAAGATAGATCTGATCATAAACTCAAAGTTCATCCGATCCCAACAAACACACCGCAAAAAGAGTTACATCATATGGATCTCCAAGAGACCATTGTATTGAGAATTCAGCGAGAGAGAGGACGCCATCTAGCTACTAACTACGGACCCGAAGGTCTACAAAGAACTACTCACGCATCATCGGAGAGGCACCAATGGAGGTGGTGAACCCCATCCGAGATGGTGTCTAGATTGGATCTGGTGGTTTTGGACTCTGCGGCGACTGGAATTGATTTTCTTTGATGCCTTTATGGTTTCTGGAATATTGGGGTATTTCTAGAGAAAAGAGGCAGTCCGGGGGGCACCCGAGGTGGGCACAACCCACCAGGGCGCGCCTGGGCCTCCTGGCGCGCCCTGGTGGGCTGTGATCTCCTCGGAGCACCCCCAGGCGCAGCCTTGGCCCATTAGGTGTCTTCTGGTCCATAAAAAATCTCCGTAAAGTTTCTTTGCATTTGGACTCCGTTTGGTATTGATTTCCTGCGATGTAAAAAACATGCAGAAAACATCAACTGGCATTTGGCACTATATCAATAGTTTAGTACCAAAAAATGATATAACATGACTATAAAATGATTATAAAATATCCAAGATTGATAATATAATAGCATGGAACAATAAAAAATTATAGATACGTTGGAGACGTATCATAGTCATCTTGCACTTGTCGTTCCGCCTTGGTAGCTTGGTGCACTAGCTCGATGAGGTTGCAGTAAGGTTGGAAGTCAGCGATCTTCTTGATAGGATGGTTGAGGCCATTCAAGAAACATGCCATGGTTTGCTCCTCGTCTTCATTGACATTTGATCGAATCATTGCAATCTCCGTTTCCTCGTAGTACTCTTCACCGGTCTTTGTGCCTTGCTTGAGGAGCTGTGGTCGCTTGAAGAGGTCTCGGCTATAGTACGTGGGTACAAAGCGTGCTCTCGTGACATCCTTCATTTGAGCCCATGTTGTGATTGGTGGGTTGATACGTCTCCAACGTATCTATAATTTTTTATTGTTCCATGCTATTATATTATCTTTTTTGGATGTTTTATATGCATTAATTTGCTGTTTTATATTATTTTTGGTAAAAACTTATTAACCTAGAGCCCAGTGCCAGTTTCTGTTTTTTCCTTGTTTTTGAACTTTGCGGAAAAGGAATACCAAACGGAGTCCAAACGGAATAAAACTTCACGATGATTTTTCTTGGACCAGAAGACACCCAGGAGACTTGGAGTTCAAGTCAGAAGAGCCACGAGGTGGCGACAAGGGTGGAGGGCGCGCCTAGGGGGGTAGGGCATGCCCCTTACCTTATGGGCCCCTCATAACCCCCTGACCTAGTTCTGCCTCCTATATATTCACATATATTCCCTGATACGTCTCCAACGTATCTATAATTTGTTATTGTTCCATGCTATTATATTATCCATCTTGGAGGTTTGATATGCATTTATATGCTATTTTATATGATTTTTGGGACTAACCTATTAACCTAGAGCCCAGTGCCAGTTTCTGTTTTTTCCTTGTTTTTGAGTTTTGCAGAAAAGAAATATCAAACAGAGTCCAAATGAGCTGAAAAATTACGGTGATTTTTTATGGAACACAAGAAGCCCCCGAAGCAAAAGAGTTGGGCCAGAAGACCCACGAGGCCTCCACAAGGTTGAAGGGCGCCCCCCTAGGGCGCACCCTGTCTTGTCGTTGCCTCGTGGACCCCCTGACTTGTTCCCGACGTAAAAAATTCCTATAAATATAGAAACCGCCATAAATAAACCTAGATCAAGAGTTCCGCCATTGCAAGCCTCTGTAGCCACGAAAAACCAATTAGGAGCCCGTCCTGCCACCCTGCCGGAGGGGGAAACCATCACCGGTGGCCATCTTCATCATCCCCTCGCTCTCCATGACCAGGAGGGAGTATTTCACCCTCGGGGCTGAGGGAATGTACCAGTAGCTATGTGTTTGATCTCTCTCTCTCTCTCTCTTGTTCTTGATATGGCACGGTCTTGATGTACTGCAAGCTTTGTTAGTATAGTTGGATCATATGGTGTTTCTCCCCCTCTACCTTCTTGTGATGAATTGAGTTTTACCTTTGAGGTTTCACTATTATCAGATTGAATACTATTATGGATTTGAGAACACTTGATGTATGTCTTGCATGGGATACCCATGGTGACAATGGAGTGTTCTATTGATTCACTTGATGTACGTTTTGGCACTCAACTCACGGATTCCAGAGGTGACATTGGGGTAATCTATGCATAGGGGTTGATGCACGTTTTCGTCCTTGTTTCTCCTGTAGAAATCTTGGGGCACTCTTTGAGGTTCTTTGTGTTGGATTGAATATTATGAATCTGAAGTTGTTTGATGCATATCGTATAATTCACCCACAGATACTTGTGGTGACATTGGAGTATCTAGGTGACATTAGGGTTGATTGATGTGTGTCATATGGTGTTATTTTACTATGAAGTCTAGGGCTGTTTGTGACACTTATAGGAATAGCTCAATGGATTGATCGGAAAAGAATAACTTTGAGGTGGTTCCGTACCCTACAAGAAATTTCATCTTATGTTCTCCGTGATAGGAACTTTGGAGTGACTTTTGTCGCACGTTGAGGGATTGCCATATGATCTAATTGTTGGGGAACGTATCATGCAATTTCAAAAAATTTCCTACAATCACGCAAGATCTATCTAGGAGATGCATATCAACGAAAGGGGGAGAGTGTGTCTACATACCCTCATAGACCCAAAGCGGAAGCGTTAGGTTAACGCGGTTGATGTAGTCGAACGTCTTCACGATCCAACCAATCTAGTACCGAACATACGACACCTCTGAGTTCAGCACACGTTCAGCTCGATGACGTCCCTCGAACTCTTGATCCAGCAGAGGGTCGAGGGAGAGTTCCGTCAGCACGATGGCGTGGTGACGGTGATGGTGATGTGATCCGCGCAGGGCATCGCCTAAGCATTACGACGCTATGACCGGAGAAGTAAACTGTGGAGGGGGGCACCGCACACGGCTAAGAGAACAATTGATGTGCTATGGGGAGCCCCTGCCCCCATATATAAAGGAGAGGAGGAGGAAGCGGCCGGCCAGGAGGGGCACGCCATGGGGGGGGGAGTCCTACTAGAACTCCACTCGTAGTAGGATTCTCCCCCCCTTTCTCCTTTCTTACCGGAGGGGAAAAGGAAGGGGAGGGAGAGGGAGAGGGAAACGGGGGTCGCACCCCCTCCTCCTTGTCCTATTCATACTCCCTTGGAGGGGGGCGCGCGCCACCCCTCGCGGGTTTCCCTCTCTCTCCCCTAAGGCCCATGTAGGCCCAATACTTCCCCCGGGGGGTTCCAGTAACCCCTCGGTACTCCGGTAAATACCCGAACCACTCGAAACCATTCCGATGTCCGAGTACTACCTTCCTGTTGGGGATATGACTATTAGATATGACCCGCCCAGGCGGGGCCGGGTCATCCCTATGGCGGTTCATCTCGATGAAGCCCAAGTATATATTAAAGATGACGGTTCATAGACAGACTTATTAGAGGGCCCAAACTTGGAGGCGGCTTAAGACCCACGAGTATAAGTCGCCGTGTATATGTAAACTTGTATTGTAAGGCATGTAAGATAAGTCACCGAGCCGGACACGTTGTATGAGTCGGCCGGGACTCTGTAAGCCGCGGGGCGTCAACCCGTGTATATAAGGGGATGACCCGGCAGCGACTTAGGGCAAGAACAACAGATCGAGAGCCAGGCAAAGCGTATTCGCTCCCTGGTCATCGAAACCCTAGCAATACCACCTCAAACTGGATTAGGCTTTCACCTTCACCGCAAGGGGCTGAACTAGTATAAACTCCTTGTGTCCTTTGTCTTGCTTAACCCCTTTAAGCTAACCTCGTCACAATGGCTCCACAACTAAGTCCTTCCATGACGACATCTGCAGTGACACTTCCACGATAGTTGGCACCCACCATGGGGCCAGCGCACGGTGGTTTCGAGTTCTTAAAGGGCAACTTCGAATGGATCAAGGGATACGCTGTGGGCCGGATGACGAACAGTCGTTGCGGCAAGCTCTACATCGATGACGCATGCTGGGGCCCCGAGGCCGACTCAATCGATGACATAGAGAGGAAACTTGATATTATTGCAATTCTTACCAGCATATATTCCTCCCTCATAATAATTTTTAGTAGCATCATGAATGAATTCAACAATATAACCAACACCTAAAGCATTCTTTTCATGATCTTTCTACCTTTGCTTATCCGTATTTTCTTTTTCTTCTTCACACCATGTGTGGGTTTAACCCTCTCTTTTGAGCTCCTTATTAATGAGGTTGGTTGCGTACAAGGCTCCTCCTCGTTAACTGATTCATCATAAGAAATAATAGGAGGATATTGGGAAGTCTCTTCCCTTTCATTAGTATTCTCTTCATCTTCTCTTTGTTTTCTTGTCTTTATGTAATTGGCAATATAAGGATTTTCAATGCAATTCACTGCACAATACATAAAAATTTCTTCTAGATCAAAATCAAGAAATCTATCAAGATTAAATTTTGGAATATCCTCAGTTATACGTTTCATTTCTTCATACCCCAAAATAAGACTAAGCTCTTTATGATGCTCAAGGGTAATCAAGTTATCACAATTTTTGGACACGATTTGATCATGAAACAAATAGCATTGGAGCTTTAAATGACCATGTTCATTGCAAAGTTCACAAGGATGGCGATAAATATTGAATCTTTCAGCACAATCATCTAGCTTTTCTTGCAACCATTTAGTTTCCAAATACTTATGCCTCTTGCAAATTCTATCTTCCCTATTTCGTGTGTACTTGCAAGCTCTATCTATTCCACAAAAGTTGACATGCTTATAAGAGACATTTTCATCCTGACTAGTGCAGTCATCATTAGTATCATGGATATTCAAAGGATTCATACTAACAACATTGCAATCATGCTCATCATTCAAAATTTAGTGCCAACCATTTTAATGCATTCTTCCTCTAGCAATTGAGCACAATTATCGGAATCCTTATTTTCATGGAAGACATTAAAAAGATGAAGCATATGAGGCACCCTTAGTTCCATTTTTTTGTACTTTTCTTTTATAAACTAAACTAGTGATAAAACAAGAAACTAAAAGATTCTATTGCAAGATCTAAAGATATACCTTCAAGCACTCACCTCCCCGGCAACGGCGCTAGAAAAGAGCTTGATGTCTACTATGCAACCTTCTTCTTGTAGACGTTGTTGGGCCTCCAAGTGCGGAGGTTTGTAGGACAGTAGAAAATTTCCCTCAAGTGGATGACCTAAGATTTATCAATCCGTGGGAGGCATAGGATGAAGATGGTCTCTCTCAAGCGACCCTGCTACCAAATAACAAAGAGTCTCTTGTGTCCCCAACACACCCAATACAATGGTAAATTGTATAGGTGCACTAGTTCGGCGAAGAGATGGTAATAGAAGTGCAATATGATGGTAGATATAGGTTTTTGTAATCTGAAAATATAAAAATAGCAAGGTAGCAAGTGGTAAAAGTGAGTGTGAACGGTATTGCAATACTTCGAAACAAGGCCTAGGGTTCATACTTTCACTAGTGCAAGTTCTCTCAACAATAATGACATAACTGGATCATATAACTATCCCTGAACATGCAACAAAGAGTCACTCCAAAGTCACTAATAGCGGAGAACAAATGAAGAGATTATTGTAGGGTACGAAACCACCTCAAAGATATTCTTTCGGATCGATCTATTCAAGAGTTCGTACTAGAATAACACCTTAAGACACATATCAACCAAAACCCTAATGTCACCTAGATACTCCAATGTCACCTCAAGTATCCATGGGTATGATTATACGATATGCATCACACAATCTCATATTCATCTATTCAACCAATATAAAGTACTTCAAAGAGTGCCCCAAAGTTTCTACCGGAGAGTCAAGACAAAAACGTGTGCCAACCCCTATGCATAAGTTCACAATGTTACGGAACCCGCAAGTTGATCACCAAAACATACATCAAGTAGATCACGTGATATCCCATTGTCACCACAGATAATCACATGCAAGACATATAACAAGTGTTCTCAAATCCTTAAAGACTCAATCCGATAAGATAACCTCAAAGAGAAAACTCAATCCATCACAAGAGAGTAGAGGGGGAGAAACATCATAAGATCCAACTATAATAGCAAAGCTCGCGATACATCAAGATCGTGCCAAATCAAGAACACGAGAGAGAGAGAGAGAGATCAAACACATAGCTACTGGTACATACCCTCATCCCGGAGGCTGAACTACTCCATTCTCGTCATGGAGAGTGCCGGGATGATGAAGATGGCCACCGGAGAGGGATTCCCCCCTACGGCAGGGTGCCGGAACGGGTCTAGATTAGTTTTCGGCAGGGCAGCGGAACTCCCGATCTAGGTTTCTTTCTGGAAGTTTGGGTATATATAAGAGGTTTTGGCATTGAGAACAAGTCAGGGGGGTCTCCGGGCTGTCCACGAGGTAGGGAGGCGCGCCCAGGGGTGGGCGCGCCCCCACCCTCGTGGGCAGCCCGGGACTCTTCTGTCCCAACTCTTTTACTCCATGGCCTTCTTCTGGTCCAAAAATAAGCTCCGTGAAATTTCAGGTTAATTGGACTCCGTTTTATTTTCCTTTTCTGTAAAACTCAAAAACAAGGAAAAACAGAAACTGGCACTGGGCTCTAGGTTAATAGGTTAGTCCCAAAAATCATATAAAATAGCATATAAAACATCCTAGAAGGATAATATAATAGCATGAATACTTCGTAAATTATAGATACGTTGGAGACCTATCAAGCATGACCCGGCCTTGAAGTTTAAATCAATGGATGACACCAAGCTAGTTGACTTCGTTCCTGGTGATTCGTCCAAGCAGTTCAGCATCAGTGCTAATCTGGATCTGAAATAGGAAAGCGTGCTCATCGAGTTCATCCGTGAGAAACGGGACATTTTTGCATGGAAGCCTTCTGACATGCCAGGTGTAACGAGGGAACTCGCTGAGCACAGTCTTAATATTGATCCGAAGTTTAAGCCGGTGAAGCAGTTTCTCCGTCGTTTTAATGAAGAGAGGCGAAAGGCCATTGGTGAAGAAGTGGCCCGGCTCCTGGCGGCCGAGTTCATTGTTGAAGTTTTTCATCCTGAGTGGTTGGCTAACCCGGTGCTGGTAGTTAAGAAGAATGGCACTTGGCGTATGTGTGTGGATTACACGAATTTAAACAAGGCTTGTCCGGCTGATCCTTTTGCTCTCCCTCGTATTGATCAAATTATTGATGCTATGGCGTGTTGTGAGTGTTTGAGTTTTTTTATGCTTATTCTGGTTATCATCAAATCAAGATGGCAGTTAAGGACCAGGAGAAGACAACTTTTATAACTCCCTTTGGAGCTTTTTGTTATGTGTCTATGCCTTTTGGGCTCAAGAGTGCCCAGGCGACTTACCAGCGATGTGTGCAGAATTGTCTTCATAATCAGATTGGGCGCAATGTTCATGCTTATGTGGATGATATTGTGGTGAAATCCAGAAAGAAGGAAACATTGGTAGACGATTTGAAGGAGACCTTTGATAATCTCCGGGTTTATAAGATGATGCTTAACCCGGCCAAATGCGTTTTTGGTGTGCCGGCAGGCAAGCTCACGGGTTTTCTGGTTTCTAACAGAGGCATTGAAGCTAATCCGGAGAAGATCAAGGCCATTACTTCTTTGGCTAAGCCGGCGTGTATCAATGATGTTCAGCGTCTGGCAGGTCGTATTGCGGCTCTAAGCCGATTCATAAGTCGGTTGGGAGATAAGGCTATCCCTCTGTATTAGATGATGAAAAAGACAGATAATTTTGTCTGGAGTGACACTGCTAATGCATCATTTGAGGACTTGAAGAAGCAGTTGGCTGAGCCGCCCGTTCTTGCTGCTCCTATTGATAAGGAGCTGTTGTTGTTGTATGTGGCTGCTAATGCCCGGGCTGTCAGCATAGCTATTGTGGTGGACGGAAGGAGGCAGACAGGGAATATCCGGTTCAAAGGCCGGTTTACTACATCAGTGAGGTACTTACTGAATCCAAGCAGAGGTATCCGCACTGTCAGAAGCTTGTATATGGGGTGTTCATGGCCAGCCGGAAGCTTAAGCAATATTTTTGGGGTCATCTCATCACCGTGGTTAGTTCTGCTCCTTTAGGGGATATTATTCAAAACAGAGAAGCCACAGGTCGGATAGCCAAGTGGGCCATTGAGCTTGGACCTCATGGTCTGAAGTATGTGCCTCGCACAGCCATTAAGTCTCAAGCATGGTGGATTTCATCAATGACTGGACAGAGGTGCAGATGCCTGAAGAAAAGCCAGATAACATGTATTGGACGATTCTCTTTGACGGGTCCAGGCAATTGAAGGGCTCGGGGGCTGGAGTCGTGCCAGCTTCCCCTTGAGGTGATAAATTTTGTTATGTTCTCCGGTTGATGTTCCCTTGCACTGACAATGCAGCTGAATATGAGGCCTTGCTCCACGGTCTTCGGATGGCTAAGGAGATGAACTTAAGCCGGGTGAGGTGCTTTAGCGACTCAGACTTGGTAGCTCAACAAGTTTCTGGTACTTGGGATTCTAAGGATCCACTCATGGCGGCTTATCATCGAGAGGTTGATGCTATTGCGGGTCACTTCAAGGGTTATCAGGTTGAGCATATTGATCGAAGGAAGAACGAGGCGGCTGATGCTTTAAGCCGGCTAGGTTCTCAGTGTAAGCCGGTGCCACCTAATACTTTTTTGGATATTTTGTATAACCCCTAAGTCAAGTTGCCTACAGAGGAAGATCTTGCTATTCCTGACCCAGAAGCACAATTGGTGGCAACTCTTCATGTAATTCCTAATTGGACAGTTCCATATTTGGCATACATGACCTGGGGCGAGTTACCTGAGGATGAAACCTTGGCCAGGTAGATAACTCGGCGGTCCAAATCAATGACCATTGTCAATGGAGAGCTACATCATTGTAGTGTTACAGGGGCGTTTCAACGTTGTGTTTCACCCGAAGAAGGCCGTGAAATTTTGCGCGAGATTCATGATGGAGATTGTGGTCATTATGCCGGCTCTAAATCTCTTGTTGCTAAGGCCTTTCGTCATGGATTTTATTGGCTGACGACTCACGCTGATGCTGAAGACCTGGTCAGTAAGTGTGATGGATTTCAGAAATTTTCACGACGAACCCATGTTCCGGCTCAAGAATTGAGGATGATTCCAATTACTTGGCCGTTTGCAGTCTGGAGGCTTGATATGGTTGGACCTTTCAAAAGGTCCAAGGATAAAAAAAACACCTCCTGGTGGCGTTTGACAAATTTACAAAGTGGGTTGAGGCAGAGCCGATCGGTAAATCTGATGCGGCGACGGCGGTTCAATTCATCAAAAAGGTGATTTTCCATCTTGGCTTTCCCCATAGTATCATAACTGATAATGGCACTAATCTTTCCAAGGGAGCCATGGAAGAATTTTGTCAACGTGAGCATATTCGACTTAACGTATCATCGGTGGCTCACCCGCAGTCCAGGTCAAGCTGAGAGAGCCAATCAAGAAATTTTGAGAGGCATCAAGCCCCGGCTTATGGTTCCTTTGCAGGGGACACCGGGTTGTTGGGTGGAAGAGTTACCCTCAGTCATATGGAGTATCAATACTACCACCAACAGGTCTACGGGATACACGCCCTTCTTGATGGTTTATGGAGCAGAAGCAGTTCTCCCCAGTGACATCCGTCACGACTCGCCTCGCGTGGCGGCTTATGTTGAAGCTGATAATGAAAGAGCACGTCAGGATGCACTGGACCTATTGGATGAGGAGTGTGACCTTGCGATGTCTCGTTCGACGATTTACCAACAAGATTTGCGCCGCTATCATAGCCGCCGGGTTAAGACCATAACCTTTCAGGAAGGTGATTTGGTGCTCCGGCATATCCAGGATCAAACTGATATGCACAAGCTATCCCCGCCTTGGGAAGGACCTTTTGTGGTCAGGAAGAATCTGAACAATGGGTCATACTACCTTATCGATGTTCAAGACCACAAGGACTCACGTACGTCGGAGGAGGAGACCCGCCGGCCGTGGAATATTGCTCATGTTCGGCCTTACTATACCTGAGCCACAGGCTCTTCTGATGTACATATTTTGACAATGTATATATTATGTTAAATATAATAAAGCCGGCATCCCTGATACAGCAGGGCCTCTTCATTTTATCTCTAATAATAATGAATCTATGGAAATTTCATGTGGTCACATGGGGGCTTCCGACTTATTGAGCGAAGCTATGATTACCCTTTGATCCGGCTTATATGCCATATTTATAAAAACACTTGGGGGCTTGCTACCCAGGTTAAAAGGCGCAAAGAGAGTTTGTTGCAAAGCACAACTCAAACATAGGTGCCCATTGAGCACAGCTAAAAAATATTACTTGGGGGCTCTTTGTTCAACGGACAAGAGTTTTTTATGACCCTTGTAATAGGCTTAAAAGCCAGGCTTGGAAGCCAGGTGTATTCATCTAAAAAATCTGGGTTATCCTGCCTTTTTAAGTCTGCCACTCCGCCCAGGTAATCCTGGAATGACCCGACGTACTTTTGACAAGTCAATCTTATACAGACCCTGAACTTGTCAGATTTAAACGACGATTGGTTATGTGAGGTCCGACTTATAAGGTTTGTATGAAGGTTTAACTCAGTGGCTGTGCAGCCCTTGAAAGCACTTGATTTTTATGCCTGGCAGCCTATAAACGCCTTGTTATCTTTTGTTTTCTATTGGAAAGTTTTTTGAGGATTATCTTTTATGAAAACAAATGAGGTTTATAAATGTTGCAACTATCTGGTGTTTATTAAACCCGACCTGGCTTTGGACTATTAGTCGCTAGTATAGGATAAGAACATATCCGGTGTTTGTTAAACCCGGCCCGGCTTTGGACTATAAGTCGCCAGTACATGATGATATTGAATTACTTGGAAGCATTGCGCTCTAGGGTTTGGGATATTACCCCTTCCAGCTTATGACATCATAAGCCGGCAATATATGACAATTGAGAAAGAGCATTGTTTGTTCCAATTTTCGGGTTATCACCCTTACTGCATTGGTATGATAAGCCGACAGTATAGTCAAATATCAAAGGTATGATATATTTTGTTATCATTACATGTGGTTATGATTAAACTAGCTCTGGTTCTGGACTGTTTGTCCCCAGCGGTTTCAATTGGGTATCATGACCCACCCGGCGATAAGCCGCGAGGGCACTTGTACTTTCTTTGTGTGCAGGACAATAATCCTTCAGATCTACATAAGTCAAGGACTATCATACCCATAATGATTTTTCAAACTGGCGGATCAGTAGTATTAAAGCAAAAAAAGCAGAAACATGCACGATGGCACGACAGATTCAAGTTTTTTCTACCCTATTACATGGCTCCGCAAGCCGAATGAGATCAAGTGTTTTTCAAAAGATCAAAGGTATAAACCGCTCGGCGGTTCATTCTTCTTGGCCTTGCTGATTGGAGGCCTCTGGATCATCCTTCTCCGTTTCTTCGTCCTCCTCCGCCATCTGAAAACTTGGTGATGACCAATCGATGCCAGATAAAGCTTAAAATTCAGCTTCGTCATCTATAAGATCTGACGGCTCAACTTCAGGGGCAAAAGTGTGCTTACGAATTAGCGGGATTAAATTCATCACTTTGTAAGCCAGAGTTGGCATCTTCTGATTCGCCTTGTCATAAGCCGGATGATACTTGGAAAGATCCGAGTCATTGGCAATCACAGTGACCATTGGACGTATTTCCTTTACACAAGTCGAGAAGTCCTTTTGATCAAACGGAGTGCCATCTTCCTTTAAGCTTGGGTATCCAGTGGCTACCTCAGATAGGTCAAGCTCTAGTACCCATGCCTTGGCCCGGCTCAAAGCCGTCACGGCACCGGCTCTTGCAGACGATCGTTTCATTTCTTCAAATCTGACAGGCAGCATAGAAAGCTTTTTCAATACATCCATCAACAGAGTAGGCGCTTGGCTCACTGGCGAAATTGCGGCTAATGCACATTGAGCTCTGGTGTACAGCTGCTCGACAAGTGTGTAGATAGCCTTGAGCTTCACAAGCATGTCTTGATTCAGATTGCTGCTCCTGGGACCTGGGTATATCACAGATTGGTTAAAGTCGGGTTATATTATTACAACAAGGATTCACTTTCGATGACTAGCAAGGCGACTCACCAAAGATAGCACAAACCATCTGAGATACACGGCGTTTTAAGCCAGTGAGCTCAGCGGTCACCTCTTGAAGAGTTGCCTCTATTTTCTCAGCCCGCTGTGTTAAAGCAGTCTTTTCTTCAGCCCAAGTATTTTTCTCCGCCTCAAAACTGGTCTTCAGCTTTTCCGACTCAGCCACGCTAAACTGGAACTTTGACTCAGCTTTCCGGGTCCCAGTTTCCTGAGTCGCCAGCTGGGTCTTTGTGTCATTCAATTGAGACTCCAGTTCAGCAGTAGCAGCCTGTATGAAGTACAGAGTTATCAACATTTATACCAAGGTTACAAGAATATAAGTCCCAAGTCTTTTGCAAGCAACAACACTTGACACTTGGGAGCTAATGTCTATCAAAGAAATTTTTCAAGGAAACGGCTCTTATGAATAAAGTCCCAAGCACTTTGCAAGCAAGACTACTTGGCACTTGGGGCTAAGGCATATCGATTGTATCTTCTTTATAATGAGTCGGATGTGCTATAAACAGTCCCAACCGACTCATGGGGGTTATGCAGTTAAGCTCTCTTTTCTTACACAATGATAAATAGGACCGGTTCATTCATGCTGATTAACCGGCCCTTGGGGACTACGGATGCGAAGCTAAAACTGCTTAAACATCCGGTTTATGTTTAAACCGGACTTGGAGGTGTTTCAGGACAGAGGTTTATGGATTCTTCTATGTCTACAGCCTATTCAATCTTACCATAACCAGTAGACTTGGGGGCTAACAGGATATACATATATTACTCAAAGCTGGAAGGCATACCTCATACTTTTGGTGCATCTGTTTCACCATATCAAATTGAAGATCGCGTCTGGAGTGTACTTGGCTTAGGTAACCAGAGAGGATCTCACTGCTGCTCAGTTGCGCATAGTGGGAGACGTCAAACTTCATCTTCTGCCTTTCAATAACCTCTTGCTTGGCAGTATGTTTAGCTAAGGCTATTGGGTTTCCCGGCTCTATAAAGCCGGTGCCAGTAATCAACACGTCATCATTATGAATCTCCGATGACTTAAGTGAGCTAGATGGTGCAGGATTTGAAGGATTAATTGTAGTATCATCAACACAGAGATCCGGAATCTCAGGCGGAGCGTCAGTGACAGTTTCTTCTGGTTGTTTGACAGAAGCTTCAGGCACAGGGAATTGCTGCTCCAGCTCAGCAACTTCAGGTGCTTCAGTTGGCTTGGCCACCTTTACCTTCTTGTTAGGTTTTGCTTGTCCCCTGCACGGATTATGACAAATCAGTATAGTTATCAGAATATAAAGAGGTGCAGAGTAAGAAGCGATTACCATTACCCAGGGGCAGTCTTGAAAGCCGGCAACTCGGTTTGTGAGGAGTCACCAGAGGAAGAACGGGCAATTTCCTGGTCAATGATCATCAACAGAGTTAAGTGATAAACAAATAAAACCTGCTAATAGGTCAAAGGAGTAAGTTAAAAAGAACCTCGTTTCACTGTTTTCGAGGAGCGGGAGTGTTAGGTAAGCCGGAGGACAACTCTTCACCGCTGCTCGTCCGGGTCTGACGTCGACTCTCATGTTGCTATTGCTTCAAAAGAAAGTGAGGATCTAAATAAGCCAAGGGGTTTGAAAACCTTACTTTCCGGGTTACTTGCCGAAGTTTCTGTCTTGGCAAAGGTTCTGAGCCGGAGGAAATAATAGTTACCTCTTCTTCAGCTGCTTGGCTGGCTCCCGTGTCAGCCTGATAATAGTCAGTGTCAATAAGATGATTAAAAAAAGAGCCAAGAGAGTCAAGGGCTACCTCCAACTCAGAGGTATCATCCAGTTTGAGCAGGTCAGAGGCACTTGGTTTCTTCTTCTTCTTGGTGGTCTTCTTGGCAATTTTCTTAGCAGATTTTTTGGCAGCTCTAGCCTTCTTAGCAGCCTCATCATCATACTTCATTTTCCAAAAGTCAGACTTAGCCTGCAAAGGTTATTAAGGGTTGAGTTAATAAGGTATTTGGATGATGAGGTAAAGGTAAGTAAGTCCGGAGACTTACATCTGGTGGCGGGTTAAGTTTGCAGAAAGGGGCCAGACCCACTTTAACATAATCTTCCGGGTCTTCATTCAGAAGAGACTTAACCATTTCATTTATAGCTTCATCAATTAATGGTGCAGAGCTGTGTCGCAGTGAATCTTTTACACCACCAGTGTAAGTGCACATTAAGCCGGTGTGACGAATAAGGGTATGATCTGCCAAGAAACCCAACATCTGACTAAATCAATGCGAGTTAGCCCATTTCCTAGCAGAGCTTTAACTTTCACAATGGTAGGAGCAATCCTTTTCTGTTCAGCAGCAGTAAGTTTTTCAGGAAGATTATGCTTTGGGTCTAAGCGCTCGACACGGTAACCTGGCAGTGGATTCTCGTCAGCCGGAGAAGTGTCTTTGCAATAAAACCACGTCTGGCTCCCATCCTTGGGGTGACTTGGCAAGCAGGCATAAGGGAAAATAGCATCTCTTCTGCGTTGAATCGAGATCCCGCCAAGTTCCAAGCCGGGCCCTTTCGTGAACTCAGTCTAGCGGTTTAAATAAAAATACTCTCTAAAGAGATCGACGCTGGGCTCCTCTTGAAGGTATACTTCACAGAAGACTTGAAAGTTGCAGATATTTGACACAGAATTGGGTCCGATGTCTTGAGGATGGAGTTGGAAAAAGTGCAGGACGTCCCGAAAAACCTTAGAGCCGGGTGGTGAGAAGCCCCGGTTCATGTGATCAGTAAATACAATGACTTCGCCGTCCTTTGGCTGAGGTCTTTCTTCGCCCGGGTTAGGAGCACGGTAATGCATCACACTCTTTGCGGGCAAATACCCGACTTCGACAAAATCTTTAAATGTGCCCTCCGTGACGATGGAGGGGACCCAGTTGCATGTGTAGACTGTTTTTGGCGGCATGGTGAAGAGAGGAAGCCTAATGGAGAGAAAAATTTGGCCGGTTTAAGTCAGTTGGTGAAAGCACAAAATTAAACAGCTACAGTGTATATTCAGCATGGTGGCTTAAGTGAGGACTAATGATATATAAGTAATTATAAGCCGGTGAGGTAAACCGCCATGACCAGCATGGATGTTCAAGATCTGACAAGAGCAAAATTTTACTAAGTGTTGGGACAAACAGGTTTCGCGGATTGAGGCTATAAGTTCGGACCTGCAACTGTTCAGAAAAAGGAAATAAAATCTAAATCTAAGGTGGCGGTGGCAGAAAAGCGGAGGTGCCCCAGAGAGGATCTGCCGCGATGAGGACATGCTCTAGTATAAAAAACAGGTGCTAAAACTACTACCGCACATGATCTATGTTATTTTCAGATCAAAACTACGCGATCTAGTAGGGAGAAAGGGAAGAAACGGTGATGAACGCCGACGAACCCAGAAACCCTAAAAGACAGATCTATGAAGAGGAAAGGGGAGGACTTACTGTTGCTAGCTGACAGCGGAGGAGTGCCGTGGTGTTTCTGGTCCGTTCAGGGTGATGCAGCGGCCAGAGTTGACGAAGGGGACGAAGTACGATGGCGGCGAAGCTCGGGCGTACTGGAGCGTCGCAAGGAGGAAGAAGAAGGCGAGAAGGAAAAGGGGGGAGTGACAGGTGAAACTGTGGCCCTATTTATAGGGCTGGAAGGACAAACAGTAGGCGCGGGAATCGAGGAAACAAAGAAATGGATAGGTGACGGCACGGGAGCCTCGATCTTCGGAGGGTCAGTACAGAAAGAGATTTATTAAGATTTGGATTCTGTGTAGTATTAATCACAGGTGACGTCACGGCGGGGTACCATAGTTCCCGGAGATGACGTCATGGCGGGTTACATCATTTCATAGTAAGATGAAGAAGGATTTTCCTAAGGGTTGAAGATTGACATGAACAAGTTCAAATCAACCTGGGGCCTAATGTTGGGGATATGACTATCAGATATGACCCGCCTAGGCGGGGCCGGGTCATCCCTATGGCGGTTCATCTCAATGAAGCCCAAGTATATATTAAAGATGACGGTTAATAGATAGGCTTATTAGAGGGCCCAAACTTGGAGCGGCTTAAGGCCCACGAGTATAAGCCGCCGTGTATATGTGAACTTGTATTGTAAGGCATGTAAGAGAAGTCACCGAGCCGGACAAGTTGTATGAGCCGGCCGGGACTCTGTAAGCCACGGGGCGTCAACCCGTGTATATAAGGGGACGACCCGGCAGTGGCTTAGGGCAAGAAACAACAGATCGAGAGCCAGGCAAAGCGTATTCGCTCCCTGGTCATCGAAACCCTAGCAATACCACCTCAAACTAGATTAGGCTTTTACCTTCACCGCAAGGGGCCGAACCAGTATAAACTCCTCGTATCCTTTGTCCTGTTTAACCCCTTTATGCTAACCTCGTCGCAATGGCTCCACAACTAAGTCCTTCCATGAGGACATCTACCATGACACTT
The DNA here is from genome assembly GCF_018294505.1 of Triticum aestivum. Classification (NCBI taxonomy): domain Eukaryota; kingdom Viridiplantae; phylum Streptophyta; class Magnoliopsida; order Poales; family Poaceae; genus Triticum; species Triticum aestivum. The sequence continues at coordinate 187,633,482 of NC_057802.1, forward strand.
CCACGGCACTTCCAATATCTGAATCTTTATCTCTCAACCATTTCGAGACTCCTCGTCATGTCTATGATCTCATCCGGGACTCCGAACAAACTTCGGTCACCAAAAACACATAACTCGTAATACAAATCATCATTGAATGTTAAGCGTGCAGACCCTACGGGTTCGAGAACTATGTAGACATGACCGAGACACATCTCCTGTCAATAACCAATAGCAAAACCTGGATGCTCATATTGGTTCCTACATCTTCTACGAAGATCTTTATCGGTCAAACCGCAATAACAACATACATTATTCCCTTTGTCATCGGTATGTAACTTGCCCGAGATTCGATCGTTAATAACCCACAAGTATAGGGGATCGCAACAGTTTTCGAGGGTAGAGTATTCAACCCAAATTTATTGATTCGACACAAGGGGAGCCAAACAATATTCTCAAGTATTAGCAGTTGAGTTGTCAATTCAACTACACCTGGATAACTTAGTATCTACAGCAAAGTAATATGGAAGTAGCGGTAACAGTAGCAAAAGTAATATTTTTAGGTTTTGTAGTGATTGTAATAGTAGCAGCGGAAAAGTAAATAAGCGAAGAACAGTATGTGAAAAGCTCGTAAGCATTGGATCGGTGATGGAGAATTATGTCGCATGCGGTTCATCATGTAACAGTCATAACATAGGGTGACACAGAACTAGCTCCAATTCATCAATGTAATGTAGGCATGTATTCCGAATATAGTCATACGTGCTTATGGAAAAGAACTTGCATGACATCTTTTGTCCTACCCTCCCGTGGCAGCGGGGTCCTAGCGGAAACTAAGGGATATTAAGGCCTCCTTTTAATAGAGTACCGGAACAAAGCATTAACACATAGTGAATACATGAACTCCTGAAACTACGGTCATCACCGGGAGTGGATCAAGAACTCACATATATTCATGAAAACATAATAGGTTCAGATCTGAAATCATGGCACTCGGGCCCTAGTGACAAGCATTAAGCATAGCAAAGTCACAACAACATCGGTCTCAGAACATAGTGGATACTAGGGATCAAACCCTAACAAAACTAACTCGATTACATGATAGATCTCATCCAACCCATCACCGTCCAGCAAGCCTATGATGAATTACTCATGCACGGCGGTGAGCATCATGAAATTGGTGATGGAGGATGGTTGGTGATGATGACGGCGACGAATCCCCCTCTCCGGAGCCCCGGACGGACTCCAGATCAGCCCTCCCGAGAGGTTTTAGGGCTTGGGGGCGGCTCCATATCGTAAAACGTGATGAATCCTTCTCCCTGATTTTTTTCTCCCCGAAAGTGAATATATGGAGTTGGTGTTGAGGTCGGTGGAGCGTCAGGGGGCCCACGAGGCAGGGCGCGCGCCCCCACCCTCGTGGATAGGGTGTGGGCCCCCTGATGTGGATTTTTCGTCCAGTATTTTTAATATTTTCCAAAAAGATGTTCTGTGGAGTTTCAGGTCATTCCGAGAACTTTTGTTTCTGCACATAAATAACACCATGGAAAGTCTGCTGAAAATAGCGTCAGTCCGGGTTAGTTCCATTCAAATCATGCAAGTTAGAGTCCAAAACAAGGGCAAAAGTGATTGGAAAATTAGATACGACGGAGACGTATCAACTCCCCCAAGCTTAAACCTTTGCTTGTCCTCAAGCAATTCAGTTGACAAACTGAAAGTGATAAAGAAAAACTTTTACAAACTCTGTTTGCTCTTGTTGTTGTAAATATGTAAAGCCAGCATTCAAGTTTTCAGCAAAGATTATAACTAACCATATTCACAATAACACTTAGGTCTCATGTTTACTCATATCAAATGCATAATCAACTAGCGAGCAATAATAATAAATCTCGGATGACAACACTTCCTCAAAACAATCATGATATGATATAACAAGATGGTATCTCGCTAGCCCTTTCTGAGACCGCAAAACATAAATGCAGAGCACCTTTAAAGATCAAGGACTGACTAGACATTGTAATTCATGGTAAAAGAGATCCAGTCATAGTCATACCCAATATAAATTAATAGTAATGGATGCAAATGACATCTGTGCTCTCCAGCTAGTGCTTTTTAATAAGAGGGTGATGACTCGACATGAAAGTAAATAGATAGGCCCTTTGCAGAGGGAAGCAGGGATTTGTAGAGGTGCCAGAGCTCGGTTTTGAAATAGAGATAAATAATATTTTGAGCGGCATACTTTCATTGTCAACATAACAACCAAGAGATGGCCATATCTTCCATGCTACACACATTATAGGCGGTTCCCAAACAGAATGGTAAAGTTTATACTCCTCCTCCACCAACAAGCATCAATCCATGGCTTGCTCGAAACAACGAGTGCCTCCAACTAGCAACAGTCCCAGGGGAGTTTTGTTTGCAATTATTTTGATTTAGTTTGCATAAAGCATGGGACTGCGCATCCCGGTGACCAGCCATTTTCTCGTGAATGAGGAGCGGAGTCCACTCCTCTTGAGAATAACCCGCCTAGCATGGAAGATACGGACAGCCCTAGTTGGTACATGAGCTATTCGAGCATACAAAACAGAATTTCATTTGAAGGTTTAGAGTTTGGCACATACAAATTTACTTGGAACGGCATGTAGATACCGCATATAGGAAGGTATGGTGGACTCATATGGAATAACTTTGGGGTTTAAGGGATTGGATGCACAAGCAGTATTCCCGCTTAGTACAAGTGAAGGCTAGCAAAAGACTGGGAAGCGACCAACTAGAGAGCGACAACAGTCATGAACATGCATTAAAATTAATAAACATTGAGTGCAAGCATGAGTAGGATATAATCCACCATGAACATAAATATCGTGAAGGCTATGTTGATTTTGTTTCAACTACATGTGTGAACATGTGCCAAGTCGAGTCACTTAATTCATTCAAAGGAGGATACCACCCCACTATACCACATCACAACCATTTTAATAGCATGTTGGCACGCAAGGTAAACCATTATAACTCATAGCTAATCTAGCATGGCACGAGCAACTATGATCCCTAATTGTCATTGCAAACATGTTTATTCATAATAGGCTGAATCAGGAACGATGAACTAATCATATTTACAAAAACAAGAGAGGTCGAGTTCATACCAGCTTCTCTCATCTCAGTCAGTCCATCATATATCGTCATAATTGCCTTTCACTTGCACGACCGAATGATGTGAATAATAATAAAAGTGCACGTGCATTGGACTAAGCTGGAATCTGCGAGCATTAAAATAAACAGGAGAAGACAAGGCAATATGGGATCTTGGTTAAATCAACAATAATGCATATAAGAGCCACTTCAACAATTTAATTATGGTCTTCTCCTATCGACCCCCAAAGAAAAGAAAAGAGATAAAACTATTTACACGGGAAAGCTCCCAACAAGCAAAAGAAGAACGGGAAATCTTTTTGGGTTTTCTTTTTAATTATTACTACTACAGCAAGAAAAGTAAACTAACTAAAGGCTACACTAATTTTTTTGGTTTTTCTTAAGGTTTATCAAACAGACAAGAAGAAAGCAAGAAAAAGAAAATAAACTAGCATGGATATTACAGTGAAAGAGTATGAGCACCGACAACTAGCAATGAGTGTGTAAACATAAATGTAATGTCGGTGGGAAATACGTACTCCCCCAAGCTTAGGCATTTGGCCTAAGTTGGTTTATTGCCACGGATGGCCTGGCGGATATCCATAGTTGTAGCCGGAGTCATACTGAGATGAAGAAGACTCTGATTGCCACTGGTTGGAAATCATCTCCGGATCCCAGTGGTAGTTAGACTGTCGTGGGGGCTCAAATTTTGGTTCCGGCTCCGTGGCTGGTGTAGGGTTCCGGTAGGCGTGAATGGCTACCAGCGGAATGAGATACAAACCTGCAGATAAATTAAACAATGAGGGAGCAGGCAAGATAATAGTCTCAGGGTGATGTTTATCAAAGAACAATTTGTATTTAAGCACCCCTTTCCTATTCTTAACAATAAAATCATGCGCTACCATACTCTTATAATCTAGATAAACAGTGGGCAGCAATTTTTCTTCTTTTTCATAGTGCCTAATGGGTATATTATAGTGTGCAGCAAGACATGAAGCATAAATACCTCCAAAGATGGGGCCCTTTGTACGGTTCAAACTTAACCGTTTAGCAATAATACCGCCCATAGTACCAGTGTTATCGCAGAATAAACCATGGAACAAAATCATAATATCAGGAACACTAAGGTTTCCACAGTTTCTGCGACCAATTAAGCAACGACTAGCAAATATAGCAAAGTAGCGTAAAACAGGAAAATGTATGCTAGTGATTCTTGCATCGGAAACCTTCCTAGTGTCCCCTACAGTAATAGTGTCAATAAACCCGTCCACATCTTTACGATGTGGTTCCTCTAAACTACCCTCGAAAGGTATTTTGCAAACCTTGCAAAATTCATCTAATGGCATCTTCTTAACCACATCATATAAATGAAACTCTACTGAAGGAGGTGATTCCTTAGGATAATAGTAGAAGTTTTGCACAAAAGTATTGATGAGTAAGAGATACTGTTCGCGTTGGTCGCGGAGAAAGTCGGTGAGGCCTGCATTCTCAGCCAATGAATAGAAATCATCATAAATCCTGGCTTCTCTCAAGAAATCATCGGAAGGCCATTCACACGGCCGAACCTCCGTGGTGCGAGGCAGATTATATTTGGGCCTCTGTGCTTCTTCACTCTGCTTTTCCTTCGAGCTTCGGCTCGATGAGCCCCTCAAAACTCTCTTCATTATTTTCTGAAAAATTCTGAAATTTTTAGTAACTTCAAATAAAAGTGAACCGAACTCAAAAAAATTGATAGCAACTACTCCTACAAGTGCCTAGGGACTATATCATGAACTAGAACTACTTGGAACCATATAAATTTGACATGCAAGCTCAAGAACATGGTCACCTAGGCAGCACAAATTTCTAATGAATAAAGCACTAGAACAAAAAGTAATTGGACCAATGGAGGAGTGACATACCAAGGAACAATCCTCCCAAGCAGTTTTGTGAGAGGTGCTTTGAGCAAGGAGATCAAAAATCGCAGCAAAATGAGCTAGAACTCGTGCTTGAGCTGGATGGTGATTTTTTTTGGGAGGAAGAAGAAGTGTGTGGGTGCAGGAATAAGTGGACGGGGGCCACCGTGGGCCCACGAGGCAGGGGGCGCACCCTGGACCCTCGTGGCCAGGTGCTTGCTCCCCCTGCTGTGTTCTCAGTGCCAGATATTCTCAAATATTCCAGAAAAATCATATTAAATTGGCAGGGCATTTGGAGAACTTCTATTTTCGGGGTATTTTTATATTGCACAGATAAATCAGCAAACAGACAGAAAAACTATTTTTTACTTTATTTCAACTAAATAACAGAAAGTAGAAAGAGGGTACAGAAGGTTGTGCCTTCTAGTTTCATCTATCTCATGCTCATCAAAAGGAATCCACTAACAAGGTTGATCAAGTCTTGTTAACAAACTCATTCCGAATAACATGGAACCAGAGAAATTTTGAATAACACTATGTTACCTCAACAGGGATATGCACATTCCCAATAATAAGAATATCATATTTCTTCTTGACAGTAGGAAGGGGAAATTCAAAACCTCCAAAAATAATCGATGGAATTTTTCCAATAGAGTTGATACTATGAACTTGAGGTTGTTTCCTTGGAAAGTTTACCGTATGCTCATTACCATTAACATGAGAAGTGACATTGCTTTTGTTGCAATCAATAACAGCCCTTGCAGTATTTAAAAAAGGTCTTCCAAGAATAATAGACATACTATCGTCCTCGGGAATATCAAGAATAACAAAGTCCGTTAAAATAGTAACGTTTGCAACTAGAACAGGCACATCCTCACAAATACCGACAGGTATAGCAGTTGATTTATCAGCCATTTGCAAAGATATTTCAGTTGGTGTCAACTTATTCAAGTCAAGTCTACGATATAAAGAGAGAGGCATAACACTAACACCGGCTCCAAGATCAGATAAAGCAGTTTTAACATAGTTTCTTTTAATGGAGCATGGTATAGTGGGTACTCCTGGATCTCCAAGTTTCTTAGGTATTCCACCCTTGAAAGTATAATTAGCAAGCATGGTGGAAATTTCAGCTTCCGGTATCTTTCTTTTATTAGTAACAATTTCTTTCATATACTTAGCATAAGGATTCATTTTGAGCATATCAGTTAATCGCATACGCAAAAAGATAGGTCTAATCATTTCAGCAAAACGCTCAAAATCCTCATCATCCTTTTTCTTGGATGGTTTGGGAGGAAAAGGCATGGGTTTCTGAACCCATGGTTCTCTTTCTTTACCGTGTTTCCTAGCAACAAAGTCTCTCTTATCATAACATTGATTCTTAGATTGTGGGTTATCAAGATCAACAGCAGGTTCAATTTCTACTTCACTATCATTACTAGGTTGAGCATCATCATGAACATTTTCACTAGGTTCATGTTCATTACCAGATTGTGTTTCAGCATCAGAAATAGAAATATCATTTGGATTCTCAGGTGGTTCAGTAATAGGCTCACTAGAAGCATGCAAAGTCCTATCATTTTTCTTATTCTTCTTTTTAGAAGAACTAGGTGTATCAATATTATTTCTCTGAGAATCTTGTTCAATTCTCTTAGGGTGGCCTTCAGGATAGAAAGGTTCCTGAGTCATTCTGCCAGTTCTAGTAGCCACTCTTACAGCATAGTCATTTTTCTTACTATTCAATTCATTGAGCAAATCATTTTGAGCTTTAAGTACTTGCTCTACTTGAGTGGTAACCATAGAAGCATGTTTACTAATGAGTTTAAGTTCACCTTTAACATTAGCCATGTAATCACCCAAGTGTTCAATCATATAAGCATTTTGTTTTAATTGTCTACCAAAATAAGCATTAAAATCTTCTTGCTTAACCATAAAGTTATCAAACTCATCCAGACATTGGCTAGCAACCTTAGTAGGAGGGATTTCAGCTTTATCATATCCATAGAGAGAATTTACCTTTACTACCTGTGTCGGGTTATCAAGACCATGAGTTTCTTCAATAGGTGTTGTATTAAGATCATATGTTTCTTCAATAGGAGGTAAATTCTTAACATCTTCAGCCTTAATACCTTTTTCTTTCATAGATTTCTTTGCCTCTTGCATATCTTCAGGACTGAGAAATAGAACACCTCTTTTCTTCGGAGTTGGTTTAGGAATGGGCTCAGGAAGCGTCCAATTATTTTCATTTGTCAACATATTATTCAATAGAATTTCAGCTGCATCCGGTGTTCTTTCCCTGAAAACAGAACCAGCACAACTATCCAGGTAATCTCTGGAAGCATCGGTTAGTCCATTATAAAAGATATCAAGTATTTCATTTTTCTTAAGAGGATGATCAGGCAAAGCATTAAGTAATTGGAGAAGCCTCCCCCAAGCTTGTGGGAGACTCTCTTCTTCAATTTGCACAAAATTATATATTTCCCTTAAAGCAGCTTGTTTCTTATGAGCAGGGAAATATTTAGCAGAGAAGTAATAAATCATATCCTGGGGACTACGCACACAACCAGGATCAAGAGAATTAAACCATATCTTAGCATCACCCTTTAATGACAACAGAAATATTTTAAGGATATAAAGGTAGCGAGATTTCTCATCATTAGTAAATAGGCTGGCTATATCATTTAATTTAGTAAGATGTGCCACAACAGTTTTAGATCATAGCCATAAAAAGGATCAGATTCAACCAAAGTAATTATATCAGGATCAACAGAGAATTCATAATCTTTATCAGCAACACAAATAGGTGTAGTAGCAAAAGCAGGGTCAGGTTTCATTCTAGCATTAAGAGATTGCTGCTTTCATTTAGGTAATAACCTCTTGAGCTCGTATCTATCGTTGCAAGCTAAAATAGCTCTGGCAGCTTCTTTTTCCAGAACATAATCCTCAGGAACAACAGGCAATTCATATTTATTAGGGGGAGAGTCTTCATCATCACTTTCATCAATATTATTAGTTTCAATAATTTCATTCTCTCTAACCCTAGCAAGTTGTTCATCAAGAAATTCACCAAGTGGCGCAGTAGTATCAAGCATAGAAGTAGTTTCATCATAAGTGTCATGCATAGCAGAAGTGGCATCATCAATAACATGCGACATATCAGAACGAATAGCAGAAGCAGGTTTAGGTGTCGCAAGCTTACTCAAAACACAAGGTGAATCAAGTGCAGAGCTAGATGGCAGTTCCTTACCTCCCCTCGTAGTTGAGGGATAATTTTTTTTCTTAGCGTCTTTCAAGTTCTTCATAATGACCAGCAGATATAAATCCCAAGTGACTCAAAGAATAGAGATATGCTCCCCGGCAATGGTGCCAGAAAATAGTCTTGATAACCCACAAGTATAGGGGATCACAACAGTTTTCGAGGGTAGAGTATTCAACCCAAATTTATTGATTCGACACAAGGGGAGCCAAAGAATATTCTCAAGTATTAGCAGTTGAGTTGTCAATTCAACCACACCTGGATAACTTAGTATCTGCAGCAAAGTATTTAGTAGCAAGTAATATGGAAGTAACGGTAACGGTAGCAAAAGTAATATTTTTGGGTTTTGTAGTGATTGTAATAGTAGCAGCGGAAAAGTAAATAAGCGAAGAACAGTATGTGAAAAGCTCGTAAGCATTGGATCGGTGATGGAGAATTATGTCGCATGTGGTTCATCATGTAACAGTCATAACATAGGGTGACACAGAACTAGCTCTAATTCATCAATGTAATGTATGCATGTATTCCGAATATAGTCATACGTGCTTATGGAAAAGAACTTGCATGACATCTTTTGTCCTACCCTCCCATGGCAGCGGGGTCCTAGTGGAAACTAAGGGATATTAAGGCCTCCTTTTAATAGAGCACCGGAGCAAAGCATTAACACATAGTGAATACATGAACTCCTCAAACTACGGTCATCACCGGGAGTGGTCCCAATTATTGTCACTTCGGGGTTGCTGGATCATAACACATAGTAGGTGACTATAGACTTGCAAGATAGGATCAAGAACTCACATATATTCACGAAAACATAATAGGTTCAGATCTGAAATCATGGCACTCGGGCCCTAGTGACAAGCATTAAGCATAGCAAAGTCATAGCAACATCAGTCTCAGAACATAGTGGATACTAGGGATCAAACCCTAACAAAACTAACTCGATTACATGATAGATCTCATCCAACCCATCACCGTCCAGCAGGCCTACGATGGAATTACTCACACATGGCGGTGAGCATCATGAAATTGGTGATGGAGGATGGTTGATGATGACGACGGCGACGAATCCCCCTCTCCGGAGCCCCGAACGGACTCCAGATCAGCCCTCCCGAGAGTTTTTAGGGCTTGGCGGCGGCTCCGTATCAGAAAACGCGATGAATCCTTATCTCTGATTTTTTTCTCCCTGAAAGTGAATATATGGAGTTGGAGTTGAGGTTGGTGGAGCGTCAGGGGGCCCACGAGGCAGGGGGCGCGCCCAGGGGGGCAGGCGCGCCCCCCACCCTCGTGGACAGGGTGTGGGCCCCTTGACATGGATTTTTCTTCAAGTATTTTTAATATTTTCCAAAAAGATGTTCCGTGGAGTTTCAGGTCATTCCGAGAACTTTTGTTTCTGCACATAAATAACACCATGGAAAGTCTTCTGAAAACAGCGTCAGTCCGGGTTAGTTCCATTCAAATCATGCAAGTTAGAGTCCAAAACAAGGGCAAAAGTGTTTGGAAAAGTAGATACGACGGAGACGTATCACGTCGGTATCATCATACCTATTTCATTCTCGTTACCGGCAAGTCTCTTTACTCATTCTGTAGTGCATCATCCTGCAACTAACTCATTGGTCTCATTGCTTCCAAGGTTTATAGTGATGTGCATTACCGAGAGGGCCCAGAGATACCTCGCCGATACTAGGAGTGACAAATCCTAATCTTGATCTATGCCAACCCAACAAACCCCTTCGGAGACACCTGTAGAGCATCTTTATAATCACCCAGTTATGTTGTGGCGTTTGATAGCACACAAGGTATTCCTCCGGTATTCGGGAGTTGCATAATCTCATAGTCAGAGGAATATGTATAAGTCATGAAGAAAGCAATAGCAATAAAACTAAACGATCATTATGCTAAGCTAACGGATGGGTCTTTTCCATCACATCATTCTCTAATGATGTGATCCGTTCATCAAATGAGTATGGTTAGGAAACTTAACCATCTTTGATTAACGAGCTAGTCAAGTAGAGGCATACTAGGGATACTCTGTTTTGTCTATGTATCCACACATGTACTAAGTTTCCAGTTAATACAATTCTAGCATGAATAATAAACATTTATCATGATATAAGGAAATATAAATCACAACTTTATTATTGCCTCTAGGGCTTATTTCCTTCAGTCTCCCACTTGCACTAGAGTCAATAATCTCGATTACATAGTAATGATTCTAACACCAATGGAGTCTTGGTGCTGATCATGTTTTGCTCGTGGAAGAGGCTAAGTCAAATGTCTGCAACATTCAGATCCGTATGTATCTTGCAAATCTCTATGTCTCCCTCCTTGACTTGATCGCGGATGGAGTTGAAGCGTCTCTTGATGTGTTTGGTTCTCTTGTGAAATATGGATTCCTTCGCTAAGGCAATTGCTCGAGTATTGTCACAAAAGATTTTCATTGGACCCGATGCAGTAGGCATTACACCTAGATCGGATATGAACTCCTTCATCCAGACTCCTTCATTTGCTGCTTCTAAAGCAGCCATGTACTCCGCTTCACACGTAGATCCCGCCATGATGCTCTGCTTGGAACTGTACCAACTTACAGCTCCACCGTTCAATATAAATACGTATCCGGTTTGCGACTTTGAGTCATCCGGATCAGTGTCAAAGCTTGCATCGACATAACCATTTACGACAAGCTCTTTTTCACCTCCATAAATGAGAAACATATCCTTAGTCCTTTTCAAGTATTTCAGGATGTTCTTGACCATTGTCCAGTGATCCACTATTGGATTACTTTGGTACCTCCCTGCTAAACTTATAGCAAGGCACACATCAGGTCTGGTACACAACATTGCATACATGATAGAACCTATGGCTGAGGCATAGGGAATGACTTTCATTTTCTCTCTATCTTCTGCACTGGCCGGGCATTGAGTCTGACTCAACTTCACACCTTGTAACACAGGCAATAACCCTTTCTTTGATTGATCCATTTTGAACTTCTTCAAAACTTTATCAAGGTCTGTGCTTTGTGAAAGTCCAATTAAGCGTCTTGATCTATCTCTATAGATCTTGATGCCCATTATATAAGCAGCTTCACTAAGGCCTTTCATTGAATTTTTTTATTCAAGTATCCTTTTATGCTATCCAGGAATTCTGTGTTATTTCCAATCAACAATATGTCATCCACATATAATATTAGAAATGCTACAGAGCTCCCACTCACTTTCTTGTAAATATAGGCTTCTCCAAAAGTCTGTATAAAACCATATGCTTTGACCACACTATCAAAGCGTATATTCCAAATCCGAGATGCTTGCACCTCCATAAATGGATCGCTGGAGCTTGCACACTTTGTTAGCACCTTTCGGATCGACAAAACCTTCTGGTTGCATCATATACAACTCTTCTTTAAGAAATCCATTAAGGAATGCAATTTTGACATCCATTTTCCAAATTTCATAATCATAAAATGCGGCAATTGCTAACATGATTCGGACAGACTTAAGCATCGCTATGGGTGAGAAGGTCTTATCGTAGTCAACTCCTTGAACTTGTCAAAAACCTTTCGCAACAAGTCAAGCTTTGTATACAGTAACATTACCGTCAGCGTCAGTCTTCTTCTTGAAGATCCACTTATTCTCTATGGCTTGCCGATCATCGGGCAAGTCAACCAAAGTCCATACTTTGCTCTCATACATGTATCCCATCTCAGATTTCATGGCCTCTAGCCATTTTGCGGAATCTGGGCTCATCATCGCTTCCTCATAGTTCGTAGGTTTGTCATGGTATAGTAACATGACTTCCAGAACAGGATTACCGTACCACTCTGGCGCGTAACGTACTCAGGTTGACCTATGAGGTTCGGTAGTAACTTGATCTGAAGTTTTATGATCATCATCATTAGCTTCCTCACTAATTGGTGTAGGAATCACTGGAACTGATTTCTGTGATGAATGACTTTCCAATTCGGGAGAAGGTATAGTTACCTCATCAAGTTCTACTTTCCTCCCACTCACTTCTTTCGAGAGAAACTCCTTCTCTAGAAAGGATCCATTCTTTAGCAACGAATATCTTGCCTTCGGATCTGTGATAGAAGGTGTACCCAACAGTTTCCTTTGGGTATCCTATGAAGACACATTTCTCCGATTTGGGTTCGAGCTTATCAGGTTGAAGCTTTTTCACATAAGCATCACAACCCCAAACTTTAAGAAACGACAACTTAGGATTCTTGCCAAACCACAGTTCATATGGTGTCATCTCAACAGATTTAGATGGTTCCCTATTTAACGTGAATACATCCGTCTCTAAAGCATAACCCCAAAACGATAGTGGTAAATCGGTAAGAGACATCACAGATCACACCATATCTAATAAAGTACGGTTACGACGTTTGGACACACCATTATGCTGTGGTGTTCCAGGTGGTGTGAGTTATGAAACTATTCCACATTGTTTCAAATGAAGACCAAACTCGTAACTCAAATATTTGCCCCCGTGATCAGGCCGTAGAAACTTTATTTTCTTGTTATGATGATTTTCCACTTCACTCTGAAATTCTTTGAACTTTTCAAATGTTTCAGACTTATGTTTCATTAAGTAGATATACTCATATCTGCTCAAATCATCTGTGAAGGTCAAAAAATAACGATACCCTCCGCGAGCCTCAACACTCATCGGACCGCATACATCAGTATGTATTATTTCCAATAAGTCAGTGGCTCGCTCCATTGTTCCGAAGAATAGAGTCTTAGTCATCTTGCCCATGAGGCATGGTTCGCAAGCATCAAGTGATTCATAATAAAGTGATTCCAAAAGCCCATCTGCATGGAGTTTCTTCATGCTTTTACACCAATATGACTTAAACGGCAGTGCCAAAAATAAGTTGCACTATCATTATTAACTTTGCATCTTTTGGCTTCAATATTATGAATATGTGTATCACTACGATCAAGATTCAACAAAAATAGACCACTCATCAAGGGTGCCTGGCCATAAAATATATTACTCATATAAACAGAACAACCATTATTCTCTGATTTAAATGAATAACCGTCTCGCATCAAACAAGATCCAGATATAATGTTCATGCTCAACGCTGGCACCAAATTATTCAGGTCTAAAAGTCATCCCAAAGGTAGATGTAGAGGTAGCGTGCCGAAGGCGATCACATCGACCTTGGAACCATTTCCGACGCGCATCGTCACCTCGTCCTTAGCCAATCTTTGTTTAATCTGTAGCCCCTGTTTCGAGTTGCAAATATGAGCAACAGAACCAGTATCAAATACCCAGGCGCTAGTACGAGCATTAGTAAGGTATACATCAATAACATGTATATCAAATATACCTTTCACTTTGCCATCCTTCTTATACGCCAAATACTTGGGGCAGTTCCGCTTCCAGTGACCAGTCCCTTTGCAGTAAAAGCACTCAGTTTCAGGATTAGGTCCAGACATGGGCTGCTTCCCTTGAGCAGCAACTTGCTTGCTATTCTTCTTGAAGTTACCCTTCTTCCCTTTGCCCTTTTTCTTGAAACTAGTGGTCTTGATAACCATCAACACTTGATGCTCCTTCTTGATTTCTACCTCCGCAGCCTTAAGCATCGCGAAGAGCTCAGGAATTGTCTTTTCCATCCCTTGCATATTATAGTTCATCACGAAGCCTTTATAGCTTGGTGGCAGTGATTGAAGAACTCTGTCAATGACACTATCATCAAGAAGATTAACTCCCGGCTGAGTCAAGTGGTTATGGTACCCAGACTTTCTGAGTATGTGTTCACTGGCAAAACCGTTCTCCTCCGTCTTGCAGCTATAGAACTTATTGGAGACTTCATATCTCTCAACTCGGGCATTTGCTTGAAATATTAACTTCAACTCTTGGAACATCTCATATGCTCCATGACGTTCACAACGTCTTTGAAGTCCCGATTCTAAGCCGTAAAGCATGGCACACCGAACTATCGAGAAGTCATCAGCTTTAGTCTGCCAGACGTTCGTAACGTCTGGAGTTGCTCCTGTAGCGGGCCTTGAACCTAGCGGTGCTTCCAGGACGTAATTCTTCTATGCAACAATGAGGATAATCCTCAAGTTACGGACCTAGTCCGTGTAGTTGCTACCATCATCTTTCAACTTAGCTTTCTCTAGGAACACATTAAAATTCAAGGGAACGGTAGCACAGGCCATTGATCTATAACAACATATATATGCAAAAACTATCAGGACTAAGTTCATGATAAATTAAAGTTCAATTAATCATATTACTTAAGAACTCCCACTTAGATAGACATCCCTCTAGTCATCTAAATGATTGCGTGATCTATATCAACTAAACCATGTCTGATCATCACGTGAGATGGAGTAGTTTTCAGTGGTGAACATCTCTATGTTGATCATATCTACTATATGATTCACGTTCGACCTTTCGGTCTCAGTGTTCCGAGGCCATATCTGCATATGCTAGACTCATCAAGTTTAACTGAGTATTCTGCACGTGCAAAATTGTCTTACACCCGTTGTATGTGAACGTAGAGCTTATCACACCCGATCATCACGTGGTGTCTCGGCACGATGAACTGTAGCAACGGTGCATACTCAGGGAGAACACTTATACCTTGAAATTTAGTGAGGGATCGTCTTATAATGCTACCACCGTACTAAGCAAAATAAGATGCATAAAAGATAAACATCACATGCAATCAAAATATGTGACATGATATGGACATCATCATCTTGTGCCTTTGATCTTCATCTCCAAAGCACCGTCATGATCTCCATCGTCACCGGCTTGACACCTTGATCTCAATCGTAGCGTCGTTGTCGTCTCGCCAACTATTGCTTCTACGACTATCGCTACCGCTTAGTGATAAAGTAAAGCAATTACATGGTGATTGCATTTCATACAATAAAGCGACAACCATAAGGCTCCTGCCAGTTGCCGATAACTTTTACAAAACATGATCATGTCATAAAATGACTTATATCTCATCACGTCTTGACCATATCATATCACAACATGCCCTGCAAAAACAAGTTAGACGTCATCTACTTTGTTGTTGCAAGTTTTACGTGGCTGCTACGGGCTTCTAGCAAGAACCGTTCTTACCTACGCATCAAAACCACAACGATTTTTCATCAAGTGTGATGTTTTAACCTTCAACAAGGACCAGCCGTAGTCAAATTCGATTCAACTAAAGTTGGAGAAATAGACACCCGCCAGCCACCTGTGTGAAAAAGCACGTCGATAGAACCGGTCTCATGAACGTGGTCATGTAATGTTGGTCCGGGCCGCTTCATCCAACAATACTGCCAAATCAAAATAAGATGTTGGTGGTAAGCAGTATGACTATTATCGCCCACAACTCTTTGTGTTCTACTCGTGCATATCATCTACGCATAGACCTGGCTCGGATGCATTGTTGGGGAACGTAGCATGCAATTTCAAAAAATTCCTACGATCACGCAAGATCTATCAAGGAGATGCATATCAACGACAGGGGGAGAGTGTGTCCACGTACCCTCGTAGACCGAAGCGGAAGCATTAGGTTAACGCGGTTGATGTAGTCGAACGGCTTCACGATCCAACCGATCTAGTACCGAATGTAGGACACCTCCGAGTTCAGCACACGTTCAGCTCGATGACAGCCCTCGAACACTTGATCCAGCAGAGGGTCGAGGGAGAGTTTCGTCAGCACGATGGCGTGGTGATGGTGATGGTGATGTGATCCACACAGGGATTCGCCTAAGCACTAAAACGCTATGACCGGAGGAGTAAACCATGGAGGGGGGCAACACACATGGCTAAGAGAACAATTGATGTGCTATGGGGTGCCCCCTACCCCCGTATATAAAGGAGGGGAGGAGGAGGCGGCCGGCCAGGAGGGGCGCGCCATGGGGGGGAGTCCTACTATGACTCCACTCCTAGTACGATTTGCCCCCCCCCCCCTTTTCCTTTCTTACCAGAGGGGAAAAGGAAGGAGAGGGAGAGGGAGAGGGAAAGGGGCCCGCTGATACGTCTCCAACGTATCTATAATTTTTATTGTTCCATGCTATTATATTATCTGTTTTGGATGTTTAATGGGCTTTATTATACACTTTTATACTATTTTTGGGACTAACCTATTAATCGAAGGCCCAGTGCAAATTGTTGTTTTTTTTGCCTATTTCAGTGTTTCGCAGAAAAGGAATATCAAACGGAATCCAAACGGAATGAAACCTTCGGGAGAGTGATTTTTCGAACAAACGTGATCCAGGAGACATGGAGTGGACGTCAAGAAAGAAGCGAGGAGGCCACGAGGCAGGGAGGCGCGCCTGCCCCCCTGGGCACGCCCCCACCCTCGTGGGCCCCTCGCAGCTCCACCGACCTACTTCTTCCTCCTATATATATCGATGTACCCCGAAAACATCCAGGAGCACCACGAAACCCTATTTCTACCGCCGCAACCTTCTGTACCCGTGAGATCCCATCTTGGGGCCGTTTCCGGCACTCCGCCGGAGGCGGAATCGATCACGGAGGGCCTCTACATCAACACCATAGCCTCTTCGATGATGTGTGAGTACTTTACCACAGACCTTCGGGTCCATAGTTACTAGCTAGGTGGCTTCTTCTCTCTCTTTGGATCTCAATACAAAGTTCTCCTCGATTCTCTTGGAGATCTATTCGATGTAATTCCTTTTGCAGTGTGTTTGTCGAGATCCGATGAATTGTGGGTTTATGATCAAGATTATCTATGAACAATATTTGAATCTTCCTTGAATTCTTTTATGTATGATTTGTTATATTTGCAAGTCTCTTCCAATTATCAGTTTGGTTTGGCCTACTAGATTGATCTTTCTTGCAATGGGAGAAGTGCTTAGCTTTGGGTTCAATCTTGCGGTGTCCTTTCCTAGTGACAGCAGGGGCAGCAAGGCACGCATTGTATTGTTGCCATCGAGGATAAAAAGATGGGGTTTATATCATATTGCTTGAATTTATCCCTCTACATCATGTCATCTTGCCTAATGCGTTACTCTGTTCTTATGAACTTAATACTCTAGATGCATGCTAGATAGCGGTCGATGTGTGGAGTAATAGTAGTAGATGCAGAATCGTTTCGGTCTACTTGTCGCAGACATGATGCCTATATACATGATCATGCCTAGATCTTCTCATAACTATGCACTTTTCTATCAATTGCTCGACAGTAATTTGTTCACCCACCGTAATACTTATGCTATCTTGAGAGAAGCCACTAGTGAAACCTATGGCCCCCGGATCTATTTTTCATCATATAAGTTTCCAATCTATTTTTACTTTGCAATCTTTACTTTCAATCTATATCATCAAAATAAAAAAATATTTATCTTATTTATCTCTATCTGATCTCACTTTTGCATGTGGCCATGAAGGGATTGACAACCCCTTTATCGCGTTATTTGCAAGGTTCTTATTTGTTTGTGTAGGTACGAGGCGACTTGTGTGTAGTCTCCTACTGGATTGATACCTTGGTTCTCAAAAACTGAGGGAAATACTTACGCTACTTTGCTGCATCACCCTTTCCTCTTCAAGGGAAAAATCAACGCAAGCTCAAGAGGTAGCAAGAAGGATTTCTGGCGCCGTTGCCGGGGAGATCTACGCCAAGTCAAGTCAAGTCAAGACATACCAAGTACCCATCACAACTCTTATCCCTCGCATTACATTATTTGCCATTTGCCTCTCGTTTTCCTCTCCCGCACTTCACCTTTGCCGTTTTATTCGCCCTCTTTTTCCGTTCATCTCTTTTCGCTTGCTTCTTGTGACGCCGTGTGTCGTCATGGCCAGTCCTTTATCTGCTCCTCTGTCTCCCGAGTTTGAAGTTCTTCACTTCAAACAAAGACAAGGAGAAAACTTAAAACATGCTTCGTATAGGATGATGGAATCTTATCGTAATTGCACCTTAGAGGTGAGTTTTAGAATTTTACTTCGCAATTTTTATGTTGGACTAAATATGTCCCATAGACAACTCTTGGATTGCGTTGCCAAAGGAAATTTTATCAAAATTGATCCCAGTATTGCGCATGAAATCATAGTGGGAATAGTGGGAACACTACCTCAACAAAAGGGGCCACATCATACCCAGGAAGAGACACAAGTTTTTGAGAAGATTTGCAAAGTAACGAAAATCTTACAAAGTCTCTCGAACCTCTTAAGAGTGTTAGCGGAAATCTTCACCGCATGAATATGTTGATTACCCTTTGCAATAAGAGGTTGGGAAACGTAAATATGAAGGGAAACGTAAAGAACCTCCCGGATTCGAGCATGACTTTGCTAAAAGATTAAAAACCAAAGACGATAATACCTAGATCTATCATTGCCTTTTTGCCTAGCTAGGGGCGTTAAACGATAGCGCTTGTTGGGTGGCAACCCAATTTTATTTTTGTTTCTTGCTTTTTGGTTCTGTTTAGTAATAAATAATTCATCTATCCTCTATTTAGATGTGTTTTCATGTTTTAATTAGTGTTTGTGCCAAGTAGAACCTTTGGGAAGACTTGGGTGAAGTCTTTTTGATCTTGCTGTAAAAAACAGAAACTTTAGCGCTCAGGATATTACCTTCCATTTTTTACTGGAGAGTGATTTTAGGTTGCTTATTATTTCAGATGATTAATAGACAAATTACTCATGACCAGAAATTTATTTCAGAATTTTTGGAGTTCCAGAAGTATACGTTTGATACAGATTACTACAGACTGTTCTGTTTTTGACAGATTCTGTTTTTCGTGTGTTGTTTGCTTATTTTGATGAATCTATGGCTAGTATCGGAGGGTATAAACCATAGAGAAGTTGGACTACAGTAGGTTTAACACCAATATAAATAAAGAATGAGTTCATTACAGTACCTTGAAGTGGTGGTTTGTTTTCTTTCGCTAACGGAGCTCATGAGATTTTTATGTTGAGTTTTGTGTTGTGAAGTTTTCAAGTTTTGGGTAAAGATTTGATGGATTATGGAATAAGGGGTGGAAAGATCCTAAGCTTGGGGATGCCCAAGGCACACCAAGGTAAAATTCATCGACAACCAAAAGCCTAAGCTTGGGGATGCCCCGGAAGGCATCCCCTCTTTCGTCTTCGTCTATCGGTAACTTTACTTGAGGCTATATTTTTATTCACCACATGATATGTGTTTTGCTTGGAGCGTCTTGTATGATTTGAGTCTTTGATTTTTAGTTTAACACAATCATCCTTGCTGTACACACCTTTTGGGAGAGACACACATGAATCAGAATTTATTAGAATACTCTATGTGCTTCACTTATATCTTTTGAGCTAGATAATTTTGCTCTAGTGCTTCACTTATATCTTTTAGAGCACAGTGGTGGTTTTATTTTATAGAAATTATTGATCTCTCATGCTTCACTTATATCATTTTGAGAGTCCTTTAGAACAGCATGGTAATTTACTTTGGCTATAAAATTAGTCCTAATATGATAGGCATCCAAGGTGGGTATAATAAAAACTTTCATAAAAAGTGCATTGAATACTGTGAGAAGTTTGATACTTGATGATTGTTTTGAGATATGAAGATGGTAATATTAGAGTCGAGCTAGTTGAGTAGTTGTGAATTTGAGAAATACTTGGTTTGAAGTTTGCAAGTCCCGTAGCATGCACGTATGGTAAACGTTGTGTAACAAATTTGAAGCATGAGGTGTTATTTGATTGTCATCCTTATGAGTGACGGTCGGGGATGAGCGATGGTCTTTTTCTACCAATCTATCCCCCTAGGAGCATGCGTGTAATGCTTGGTTTTTGATGACTTGTAGATTTTTGCAATAAGTATGTGAGTTCTTTATGACTAATGTTAAGTCCATGGATTATACGCACTCTCACCTTTCCATCATTGCTAGCCTCTTCGGTACCGTGCATTGCCCTTTCTCACCTTGGGAGTTGGTGCAAACTTGTAGAGACTAGACCTCAGACGGTCAAGTCTCTGTGCATCAGTGTCATCCCTGGATCAGTAATGCTGACACGCACAGTACTCGAAGGATTTATAATAGAGTAGCAATCACACACTTATTACCTCGAATGTCTCAAAAGAGAACTTAATACAATAAATATGGCTTAAGGCCATCTAAAAACGATAACAGCGGAAGACTTGGAAGATAAGCGAGTCCATCAACTCCAACGGCATCACTGAGTATAGAACCACGACCTAAGGCACCTTACTCGTCGTCTGAAAAGTCTGCAACATGAAACGTTGCAGCCCGAAGACGGGTCAGCACATGGAATTTGCTGGCAATGTAACACATAGAGAGTAATGAACAGAATAATGCTATACTACAGGCATATTTGGCTGGTGGAAAGCTCTATGGTTACAGTTTTGTGAAAAGCCAATTTTTCCCTACTGCAAAGGAATAAATTTTATTTAACTATCATGGTGGTTGTTAAACATTGAGAATGGGTGACACCATCTCAATCCCAATTAAGTTTCAACATTAATCCCAACAAAATTAATTAAAGTAACATGATGAGATTCACATGATAATCCAAGTACTAGATACTCAAGTTGTCCATAACCGGGGACACGGCTAACCATGATTAGTTTATACACTCTGCAGAGGTTTGCGCACTATTCCCCACAAGACTCGATCTCCTCCGTTGGGATTCTCGCACTACATGATGTTTGAGAAACGGATGACCGAGACATAGTCTTTCAGAAGCGTTTGCACCTTACGATCGGGTAGACAGTACCACCTACAACCCCTACATCTGTTAGTCTACCACTGTAAGAGTTCACACAACTTAATCAACTATGATTGAGCCCATAATAGCTTGTGGCTGCACACGGAAGTTTCTAGCATGAATAATCTCATGATCCCTTTGAGCCTGGGTGGCGGTCCATAAAAAAAACAGGCAATCGCTGGAATACCCAGGTGCCTCAATCCACCCAGATGTGTGTTTAAGTAGCCACCTTAAATTGAACCATTAATTAACAATCTCACATCTGCCATGGATACACTCACCCAATCCACGTCTACTAGCATAGCATAGCAATATAAGCAAACGTAGAAGTAACTCCCAAGGGTTTGGTAATAAACAGGGCAATAGGTTCTACCTCATCAGCTACTTCCCAACCCACAATTTAATCAGATCCTAATCATGCAATTGTTTGAGGATTGATCTAATGCAATAAAACTGGGTATGAAAAGAGGTATGATCAAAGTGTTACTTGCCTTGCTGATGATCCGTGAAACCTAGGGATTCGAAGTAGCATGCGGCGCATTCCGGGTACTCTATCGCAAACAAACAAGCATACAATAAGTACTCATCTAATGCACAGGTAAAACTCAAATAAGAGATCTAACCAGAAAGTTCAACTTAAGAACTCCGGTTCGCAAAAAGAATCAAATCAAACGAAGCAACGAAAGTCAAACGGCGAAAGAAACAAGCTTCATTTACTAATCTGGACCTAAGTCAAATTTTACAGTAGCAAAAACTTGTTTGAGTTGGTTAAACAGAAAGAGGGTTTCGAGAAGAAACTCTAGGCGCTTGAATCGCCTGATTCCGACAAACGAGCGAAAAGTTAAACCAAAACGAAACAGATCGGAAATCACGATCAGAAATAATCGCGGAAAATCTGAGAAAAAGTAAAACTGACGAACAGTTTAACGAACGGACGTTCGTTAACTGTAACTAAACGATGAACGCGTTCGTTAAAATGAACGAACGAGCGAACGCTCGCTAAATAAGAAAACCGAAAAAAATAAAACAAAACCGATCTAAAAAAACCTAGGGTTTTCTAAAAAACCGAATCGGTTTTCTTCAGAAAACCGGGAAGAAAACCGGGCGGCGGGCGGCTACCTCGGCTCAGGGCTCCGGCGAAGTCCGGCGGCTCCGGCGGGGCGACGGGAGGCGGCGTGGGGCGGCGGGGCTGCGGGCGTCGGCGGCGGCGGTGACCTTGGGCGGCGGGGCAGCTCGGCGGTGGTGCGGCTCCGGCGGCGGGGCGGGTTCCGGTGGCGGGGCTGCGGGTTCGGTGGTGGGGTGAGGGGCGGCGGCGACGGCTATTTAAGGAGGGGGGCGGCGCGGCTTGGGGAAGGGGGCGCCTCGAGAGGCGTGCTCCTCCCGGACTCGGGCGGCGGCGGCGGTCTCCGATCCGGAGACGGCGGCAGGAGGCGGTGGCGCGGGCGGGCCGGCCTGGTTCGGGTGGGCTTCAGCCCAGTCGGGCACGCGGGAGTTCTTTTTAAACAATTCCGCAGAAACTGAGAAAAATTCTAGAAAATAAAATAAAATTCTAAAAATGCCAAAATAAATTTTTCACAGTCTAAATAAAATATTTAGAACAAGATGAACATTTTCTTGGCCCTAAAATGTAATTTTGAAAAACATGCAATTTTCCTAAATTCAAATAAAATAGCAAAACTCCAAATAAAATAAGATTTGATTTTCTTTATTAAATCCTCAATATTTATTATTTTTGGAAAAGTCATTTTATTCCCTCTCTCTGATTTTTATAAATGAAATAATTGAAGATAAAATAAATAAAATCAAATGATCCTATTTTCAAAATTTGAGAAAACCCAAATATGAAAATAACGAAATCCCCAACTCTCTCCGTGGGTCCTTGAATTGCGTAGAATTTCTAGGATAAAACCAAAATGCAATAAAATATGATATGCAATGATGATCTAATGTATAACATTCCAAATTGAAAATTTGGGATGTTACAAAACTTCGCTGGTGCATCCAAACCCCGTGATATGATACGCTCTATCACACATAAACCTCTTTATATCTTCCTCAAAACAGCCACCATACCTACCTATTATGGCATTTCCATAGCCATTCTGAGATATATTGCCATGCAACTTTCCACCGTTTCATTTATTATGACACGCTTCATTATTGTCATATTGCGTTGCATGATCATGTAGTTGACATCGTATTTGTGGCAAAGACACCATGCATAAGTTATCATACATGTCACTCTTGATTCATTGCCCATCTCAGTACACCGCCGGAGGCATTCATATAGAGTCATATTTTGTTCTAGTATCGAGTTGTAAATAAATAGAAGTGTGATGATCATCACTAATAGAGCATTGTCCCAAATAAAAAATAAAAAAAGAGAAAGGCCAAAAAAAGAAAGGCCCAAAAAAAGGGACAATGCTACTATCCTTTTTTTTTCACACTTGTGCTTCAAAGTAGCACCATGATCTTTATGATAGAGAGTCTCTTGTTTTGTCACTTTCATATACTAGTGGGAATTTTTCATTATAGAACTTGGCTTGTATATTCCAACAATGGTCTTCCTCAAATGCCCTAGGTCTTCGTGAGCAAGCAAGTTGGATGCACACCCACTTAGTTTCTTTTGTTGAGCTTTCATACATTTATAGCTCTAGTGCATCCGTTGCATGGCAATCCCTACTCCTTGCATTGACATCAATTGATGGGCATCTCCCTAGCCCGTTGATTAGCCTCGTTAATGTGAGACTTTCTCCTTTTTTGTCTTCTCCACATAACCCCCAACATCATACTCTATTCCACCTATAGTGTTATATCCATGGCTCACGCTCATGTATTGCGTGAAAGTTGAAAAAAGTTTGAGATTACAAAAGTATGAAACAATTTCTTGGCTTGTCATCGGGGGTGTGCATGATGAGAGCATTCTTGTGTGACGAAAATGGAGCATGACCAAACTATATGATTTTGTAGGGATGAACTTTCTTTGGCCATGTTATTTTGAGAAGACATAATTGCTTAGTTAGTATGCTTGAAGTATTATAATTTTTATGTCAATATTAAATTTTTATCTTGAATCTTCCGGATCTGAACATTCATGCCACAATAAAGAGAATTACTTAGAAAATTATGCTAGGTATCATTCCACATCAAAAATTCTGTTTTTATCATTTACCTACTCGAGGACGAGCAGGAATTAAGCTTGGGGATGCTTGATACGTCTCCAACGTATCTATAATTTTTTATTGTTCCATGCTATTATATTATCTATTTTGGATGTTTAATGGGCTTTATTATACACTTTTATACTATTTTGGGACTAACCTATTAACCGAAGGCCTAATGCAAATTGTTGTTTATTTGCCTATTTTAGTGTTTCGCAGTAAAGGAATATCAAATAGAATCCAAACGGAATGAATCCTTCGAGAGAGTGATTTTGGGAACAAACGTGATCCAGGAGACTTCGAGTGGATGTCAAGAAAGAAGCGAGGAGGCCGCGAGGCAGGGAGGCGCGCCTGCCCCCCTGGGCGCACCCCCACCCTCGTGGGCCCCTCGCAGCTCCACCGACCTACTTCCTCCTCCTATATATATTCATATACCCCGAAAACATCCAGGAGCAGCACGAAACCCTATTTCCAACGCCGCAACCTTCTGTATCCGTGAGATCCCATCTTGGGGCCTTTTCCGGCGCTCCGCCGAAGGGGGAATCGATCACGGAGGGCTTCTACATCAACACCATAGCCTCTCTGATGATGTTTGAGTAGTTTACCATAGACCTTCGGGTCCATAGTTATTAGCTAGATGGCTTCTTCTCTCTCTTTGGATCTCAATACAAAGTTCTCCTCGATTCTCTTCGAGATCTATTCGATGTAATTCTTTTTGCGGTGTGTTTGTCTAGATCCGATGAATTGTGGGTTTATGATCAAGATTATCTATGAACAATATTTGAATCTTCTCTAAATTCTTTTATGTATGATTTGTTATCTTTGCAAGTCTCTTTGAATTATCAGTTTGGTTTGGCCTACTAGATTGATCGTTCTTGCAATGGGAGAAGTGCTTAGCTTTGGGTTCAATCTTGCGGTGTCCTTTCGCAGTGACAGCAGGGGCAGCAAGGCACGCATTGTATTGTTGCCATCGAGGATAAAAAGATGGGGTTTATATCATATTGCTTGATTTTATCCCTCTACATCATGTCATCTTGCCTAATGCGTTACTCTGTTCTTATGAACTTAATACTCTAGATGCATGCTGGATAGCGGTCGATGTGTGGAGTAATAGTAGTAGATGCAGAATCGTTTCGGTCTACTTGTCACAGACGTGATGCCTATATACATGATCATGCCTAGATATTCTCATAACTATGCACTTTTCTATCAATTGGTCGACAGTAATTTGTTCACCCACCGTAATACTTATGCTACTTGAGAGAAGCCACCAGTGAAACCTATGGCCCCCGGGTCTATTTTCCATTATATAAGTTTCCAATCTATTTTTACTTTGCAATCTTTACTTTCAATCAATATCATAAAAATACCAAAAATATTTATCTTATTATCTCTATCAGATCTCACTTTTGCAAGTGGCCGTGAAGGGATTGACAACCCCTTTATCACGTTGGTTGCAAGGTTCTTATTTGTTTGTGTAGGTACGAGGCGACTTGTTTGTAGTCTCCTACTGGATTGATTCCTTGGTTCTCAAAAACTGAGGGAAATATTTACGCTACTTTGCTGCATGACCCTTTCCTCTTCAAGGGAAAAACCAACGCAAGCTCAAGAGGTAGCACCCGCACCCCTCCTCCTTGTCCTATTCGGACTCCCTTGGAGGGGGGCGCGCGCCACCCCTCGCGGGTTTCCCTCTCTCTCCCCTAAGGCCCATGTAGGCCCAATACTTCCCCCGGGGGATTCCGGTAACCCCTCGGTACTCCGGGAAAATACCCGAACCACTCGAAACCATTCCGATGTCCGAATACTACCTTCCAAAATATGAATCTTTACCCCTCGACTATTTCGAGACTCCTCGTCATGCCCGTGATCTCATCCGGGACTCCGAACAAACTTCGGTCACCAAAAACACATAACTCATAATACAAATCGTCATCGAACGTTAAGCGTGCGGACCCTATGGGTTCGAGAACTATGTAGACATGACCGAGACACTTCTCTGGTCAATAACCAATAGCAGAACCTGGATACTCATATTGGTTCCTACATATTCTACGAAGATCTTTATCAATCAAACCGCAATAACAACATATGTTATTCCCTTTGTCATCGGTATGTTACTTGCCCGAGATTCTTTACTCGTTATCGGCAAGTCTCTTTACTCGTTCCGTAATGCATCATCCCACAACTAACTCATTAGTCACATTGCTTGCAAGGCTTATAGTGATGTGCATTACCGAGAGGGCCCAGAGATACCTCTTCGATACTCGGAGTGACAAATCCTAATCTTGATCTATGGCAACCCAACAAGCACCGTCGGAGACACCTATAGAGCATCTTTATAATCACCCAGTTACGTTGTGACATTTGATAGCACACAAGGTGTTCCTTCGGTATTCGGGAGTTGCATAATCTCATTGTCAGAGGAATATGTACAAGTCATGAAGAAAGCAATAGCAATAAAACTTAATGATCGTTATGCTAAGCTAACGGATGGGTTTTGTCCATCACATCATTCTCTAATGATGTGATCCCGTTCATCAAATGACAACATATGTCTATGGTTAGGAAACTTAACCGTCTTTGATTAACGAGCTAGTCAAGTAGAGGCATACTAGGGATACTCTGTTTTGTCTATGTATTCACACATGTACTAAGTTTCTGGTTAATACAATTCTAGAATGAATAATAAACATTTATCATGATATAAGGAAATATAAACAACAACTTTATTATTGCATGTAGGGCATATTTCCTTCACTAATTATGTTATCATTGTCGAGAGAACTTGCACTAGTGAAAGTATGAACCCTGGGCCTTGTTTCCAAGCATTGCAATACCGTTTTCGCTCACTTCTACCACTTGCTACATTGCTGTTTTTACATTTTCAGATTACAAAAACCTATATCTACCATCCATATTGCACTTGTATCACCATCTCTTCGCCGAACTAGTGCACCTATACAATTTACCATTGTATTGGGTGTGTTGGGGACACAAGAGACTCTTTGTTATTTGGTTGCAGGGTTGTTTGAGAGAGACCATCTTCATCCTACGCCTCCCACGGATTGATAAACCTTAGGTCATCCACTCGAGGGAAATTTTCCACAGTCGTAGAAAACTCTGCGCTTGGAGGCCCAACACGAGTCTACAAGAAGAAGGTTGAGTAGTAGACATCAAGCTCTTTTCTGGTGCCGTTGTCGGGGAGGTGAGTGCTTGAAGGTATATCTTTAGATTTTGTAATTGAATCTTTTAGTTTCTTGTTTTATCACTAGTTTTGTCTATAAAAGAAAACTACAAAAAAAATTGGAATTGAGGTTGCCTCATATGCTTCATCTTTTTAATGTCTTTCGTGAAAATAAGGATTCCGATAATTGTGCCAAAGTGTTAGAACAAGAATGCATTAAAATGTTTGGCACTAAATTTTTGAATGATGAGCATGATTGCAATGTTGTTAGTATGAATTCTTTGAATATCCATGATGCTAATGATATGCAAAGCCATGAGCTTGGGGATGCTATGTTTGATGAAGATGATATATTTTGTCCCCCAAGTTTTGATGAGAAAATTTATTATCATGATAGCATGACTCCTATTTATGATGATTATATTTATGAAAGTGGATTTGGAGAGTTCGTGACTTTATTTAGTGATGAATTCACTATTTTGGAAGAGGTTCCAATTGATTATGAGAACAAAGTTTCTATCTGTGATGATTATTATGATGACATGTATGCTATAAAGAATAATGATAACATTGAAACTTGTCATCATGATTTTAGTTTTCAATTGGATTATGCCTCACATGATAGTTATTTTGTTGAGTTTGCTCCCACTACTATTCATGAGAATAAGTTTGCTTATGTGAGTAGTAAGATTTCTATGCTTGTGGATCATGAAAAGAATGCTTAATGTGACAGTTATATTGTTGAATTCATTCATGATGCTACTAAAAATTATTATGATAGAGGAACATGTGCTCTTACATATTGCAATAATGTCAACTTTCCTCTCTATGTGTTGAAAGTTTTGAAGTATTGCTTGTTTTGCCTCCCTATGCTAGTTGATTCTTGTTCCCATAAGATGTTTGCTCACAAAATCCCTATGCATAGGAAGTGGGTTAGACTTAAATGTGCTTGCCACATATGTTTCATGATGCTCTCTTTGCGTTTCAATTCTTTACTTTTATGCGAGCATCATTGAAATCATCATGCCTAGCTACAAAGGCATTAAAGAAAAGCACTTGTTGGGAGACAACCCAACATTTATACCTACTGTTTTTATATGTTCGCATGATTATGCTACTGTAGCATTAGTAGAAAAAGGCCCATTAGTCTCGGTTCTGGAACCAGGACTAAAGGCCCCCCTTTAGTCCCGGTTCTATTACGAACCGAGACTAAAGGCCCTCCACCTAAAAGAAATTTTATGATTTTTCTTTAAAATCCCGATTTTCAAATTTCTGAATTATTTTACAATTTAATCTATAATCAGCCCTCATCACTGCTCAAATTAACCTCTAATCTCTAATCACCCCTCATCATTCCAAACCGGTCACCCATCCTCTCACTACTCCAGCCTGAGCATGCTTAACTTCCGGGTTCTATTCCCCCTCATTTCCAAGTCTGCACTTGTTGTTTTCCTGACAATAGTAAGATGTCAATCCAATTAACCCTCAGGAGTTTAGCTGGAGGATGAAGTCACACGTTTCACTGTTTGAGTTTGAAACTATATTCTAAAAAACAATAATTATTTAGTAACACTAATATTTCTTGAATAAGTAGTTTGACCACAGTTTGACCAGTTTTGACCAAAATTCAAAAAAAAGTAATAATTATTTAGCAACACTAATATTTTTGAATAATTATTTAGTAACACTAATACTTCTTGAATAAGTAGTTTGACCAGATTTAACCAAAATTTAAAAAAACTGAAATTTGAGCATAACTTTTTTTCCTTTTAGAATTTGAGGATTCTAAAAATTTTCAAAACTGCCTATGGCCGTCAAAATCGGATGCGGATTTTCGTGTTGAACATGTTGATATATTATACATTTTTTCCGACATCGTATGCAAAAGTTATAGCCGTTTTACTTTTTCATAACACTTTTTTTGCAAAACATGTCCAATTCTAAGTTTTTTAATTTTCCTAACTAGTAGATGTAGTAATATAACTAAATCTGAAAGATTTTATTTTTTGAAGTTTTTATCATTTTCTTTTATTTTTTTCAAAACTAAAATGGCGATACACCAGGGGGGTACAGTTTGAGACATGAACCCCTTTAGTCCCAGTTCGTGTCTCAAACCGGGACTAAAGGTCTAATCTTTAGTCCCGGTTTGAGATACGAACCGAGACTAAAGGGCATCGCACCCTTTAGTCCCGGTTCGTGTCTCAAATTGGGACTAAAGGTCTCATTTGAACCGGGACTAATGCCTTTAGTCGCTCGAACCGGGACTAATGCTCACATTTGTCCCGGTTCGTAATGCAACGAGGACTAATGTGTATATTGAGTTATGACCAAAGCCCCCTTTGCTACTAGTGTAGCAATCATGTTTTATAGCTTTTATTTCAATAAAGTGCCAAGTAAGACCTTTGGCTTACGGTGATAGTTTATTTGATCTTGCTGAAAAACAGAAACTTTTGTGCTTAGGAAAACAATTCTGATTTTTAACAGAAGTGTGATAAAATACTGATTCTTTGTGCAGAAGATTAGTAAACAAATTTCTCAGGTTGTCCTAATTTTTCAGAATTTTTGGAGTTACAGAAGTATTCGAGAGTTATAGATTACTAGAGACTGTTCTGTTTTTTACAGATTCTGTTTTCTATGTGTTGTTTGCTTATTTTGATGAATCTATGAGTAGTATCGTAGGGTATGAACCATGAATAAGTTGGAATACATTAGATATTACACCAATATAAATAAAGAATGGGTTCACAACAGTACCTAATTGGTGATTTATTTTCTTATACTAACGGAGCTTATAAGTTTTGTGTTGAGTTTTCTGTTGTGAAGTTTTCAAGTTTTGGGTGAAGTTTCGATGGACTATGGAATAAGGAGAGGCAAGAGCCTAAGCTTGGGGATGCCCAAGGCACCCCAAGGTATTATTCAAGGACAACCAAGCATCTAAGCTTGGGGATGCCTAGGATGGCATCCCCTCTTTGGTCTTCGTCTATCGTTAACCTTACTTGGAGCTATATTTTTATTCACCACATGATATGTGTTTTACTTGGAGCGTCATTTTATTTTAGCTTGATTATCTTGCTGCTATTTAGAATAATGTTTTCCATCTTTTAGTGCAATTAAAAGGTCAAGTATAGTCTTTACCATGCTTATTTTACAAGTCTATATGTTGCTTTTTGAAAACAGAAAGTTTGCTGATATGTTTTGAATATTGGTGAATAGTCAGAACATGATAAAATCTTCAAATTTTTACACAATGAGTAACAACAATTTTTCTACAGTGTGGTAATTTTTCAGAATTTTTGGAGTTATAGAAGTATGATTCCTCTTGCATTCGTTACAGACTGTTTTGTTTAGAGATATTGCTATTATGTTTGCATTGTTTGCATATGTTTGCTTGTTTAATGATTCTATTTGAGGATAGGAGTGTTAAATATGCAGAGGCATTTAGTAGGCAATATCAAATTATAATTTCAGTGATTTTCTACAGTAGAGAATGATAAGGTTTTGCATGGATTTATACTAACTTATCTCACGAGTTCTAGTTGAGTTTTGTGTGGATGAAGCTTTTAAGATTTAGTGAAACCGCAATATGAAAGGAATTAAGGAGACACAAAAGCTCAAGCTTGTGGATGCCCAAGGCATCCCAAGTTAATATTTCAATAAGTCTCAAGCATCTAAGCTTGGGGATGCCCCGGTTGGCATACCACCTTTCTTCTTCAACAATGATCGGTTAGTTTTGGTTGAGCCTAAGTTTTTGCTTCTTCGCATGATATGTGCTATCCTTGCAACGCCATTTTATTTTTCTTTGCTTATTGTTTGAATAATATCACAAGATCTGAAATTCTTAAATGTTAGAGAGTCTTCACATAGTTACATAATTATTCGACTACTCATTGATCTTCACTTATATCTTTTTGGAGTAGTTTGTTAGTGGCTCTAGTGCTTCACTTATATCTTTTTAGAGCGGCGGTGGTTTTATTTTGAAGAAATTGATGAACTCTCATGCTTCACTTATATTATTTTGAGAGTCTTTCTAAACAACATGGTAATTTGCTTTGGCTATGAATTTAGTCCTAATATGATAGGCATCCAAGAGGGATATCATAAAAACTTTTGTATAAAGTGCATTGAATACTATGAGAAGTTTGATTCCTTGTGATTGTTTTGATTTGCTGGTATAAACCACATTTGTAGTGAATAATTATCCTGTATACAAAAATATACAGATCAAAGTAATTTTTTTTGACAAAAACAACATGTGCTAATAAAATATATTTAGAGAGATATCACCTGATTCGTTTCTCGGATGACTGATGATCCATAGATAATTTTTTCAACAAAGTTGCTGACCACTTTGACTTTTCTTGGAATAGTCTCTCTTATCCCTTTCAGTAGGAATTAGGCGGCTTCAGCAGTTGGAGTTGTGCTGACAGGCTGTCACAGACAAGGCGTTCAATGGCAGCGGACCAGAACTCTGTTGGATGATGACTTGAGTAGTGACTGGAGTAGCACTTTACTGTGAGTTGTTCAACTCCTTGTCTTCCCATGGGGGTTAAGGGTGTGTTTGGTTCAGGAACGAAATGTAATGGAATGGCATGGTTTCGTTCTACTAGAATGGGTCGGTTCCATCTCTGTGTTTGGTAGAGGCAATTCAAAGGAATGGAATGATAATATTTTGATGTTTGGTTTAAGGGATGGAATGAGATGGATTTGTTCAGTCAAACAAAATTGCTGAATAAAGTGATCATCTATCAATCCATCCATACAACAAAGGCTTGAGCACGCTCCATCTCAAAAAAAAGTCGTGAGCACGCTCTGCCAGAAACAAATCGCAGAGAACCGAAGGAGCGTGAGTTCATCCATCAACGCATGCATTAGATTGCAGAACAAATCGAAGGCTGCACGCTCGTAGAGAACCAGAAAAGAAACGAATCAGACTCAAATCACAGAGTTCAACAACAGCCACCCTGCACAAGATCCAAAGCATGTTCAAGCGCGGTCAACGGCCAGCGCTGGGAGCAGCTACTGCATCAAGCGCCGCGGTGTGGAACTTCCCGGCAAGGGGCCTGGCGCGACGCAGTTTGCCGTCACCCGCGCGAACCCATGCTCATTCACGGCGACCTACATGGCCTCCACGGCCACCTTGGAAGCTCATTGATGGGGGCACGTAGGGCGTCGAAATCGGGCCCTGCAGCGGGGCGGTCTGGACGAGGGGGCGTGTGCTCCCGGCGGCGTGTGCTTCCCACGGCGGCGGCTACCCGAGGGGTCACGCGAGGAAGGGAAAGATGGAACACGAGATACACAGTCGTGGGAAGAAGAGGAGCGGTTCCGCGTGGTCCACTCGATTTGGAGAGACCACGCGGAACGTCATAAACAGCGAATATGCCATTCCAGGAACGAGTGGGTTCCGGCTCCTCGGATAAACCAAACACAAGAATGGGCCCTAGGAACGGAACGGACCCGTGCCGTTCCACTTGGTGACAGGAACCAAACACACCATAAAAGCATCAATCAAGTTTGGAATCCGTGCATGGAGTTTTGCACATAGCAGCAATACTGATGGTAGCAGTTGTAACATCATTAAATTTGTTGGGGTAATCTGACCGCATCAATCTTTCTCAAAAAATCTGACCGTATCAATACTGTGAACTCCCTGGGCAGAAGGAGAGACCGCTATGGCGGCTCTTCCACGGCGTAGGTGATCCCAGGCCTGGCGCAGTACCCGGCAGGGGCTCGGGAAGCCCGTGGAGCAGATGGTAGGCCGGGCGCGGACACTGCCGGCTCGTGCGGGGGCAGAGCGGCGCGGGGCCGCAATAGCGGGGGCGACTCAGATGCGAGCGCAGGCGCTCAGCGGAGACTGCCCCAGCCGGTAGGTCAGCGGGGCGACTTGAGGCGCCCGGCGGGTCAGCGGAGGCAGTAGCCGAGTCCTGGTACAGTTTTAATGGTGACTTGAGTTCGTAGTAGGAGCAGGCGGCTCAGAGCAAAACAGAGCGAGGGGTGGCTTAAAGCATGGCGTGGAGCGGGACGGCAACAACTCCATGTGAGGCGCGACGGCGACTCTAACGAGAAGGCGAGACGCGACGGCGACTTGGACGGACGCCGGGGCGCAACCTGTGGTGGCCGACGAGTCCGGGTCGTGGTCATTCTGGCCAACCCAATCCACGTACTACCTCCGTTTCAGTTTACAAGTCTTACGCGTATACCTAGGTTGCCAATTTTATCACCCTAATATAAACTATATAACACAAAAATTATATCGTTTGAAAATAGAACATCTGAAGTTTATATTGGTATATTTTTGTAATATATGATTTACATTAGGGTGGTAAAATTGACGACCTAGGGGTACGTGCACGCCCTGTAGACTGAGAGAGAGGTAGTAGTAGTTTTTCCTTCCTTAATTCTTGAATTAATCTCCAGGTAGATTCCTTGTAGCCATCAGAGTTGACCGAAGAAAACCGATTTGGCTTCAGATGATTTTGGAACAAATCAATTCCGTCTTGATGTGATGTACGTACACGACGGCGGCAACTCGGTGGATCTAAAAAATAATCACAACTCGGCGAATCGCCAAAAACGGCCGCAATAGAAAAGCTCTGATCCAGCTCAACGCCCCCTTCGACTGATGCAGAACTTTCAAATAGATTCTTCTTCGTCCGTAAACCACGAGCTTCTCGATCCTTAAAAGAAATCCCTCCAAGAACTCAACATCACTGTGCGCAGCCCCACGGTGGGCGCCAACTATCGTGGAATTGTCACGACAGATGTCCTAGTGTGAGGACTTAGTCGTGAGGCCAACGCATCTATGTGGTAGCTTGAGAGGGGTTGGGCGGAATCGAGAGACGCAACACAAGACAAGGGTTTAGACAGCTTCGGGCCCCGGGAAACATCATCCAGTAACAACCCTACATGCTGTTTGTGGCTAGGTCTCATTATCATGACGAGAGAGTCACCGGTAAACTGGCTCTTTGTGTCTAGCCCTAGAGATTGTTTCTTCTTGCTTCTCCCTCTTGGGGAGCCCTGCCCCTCCTTATATATGTTGAAGGGGCGGTTTACATGACTATCCTAGTTGGATTAGGATTACTCTATTACAAGTGGATTCCTAGTCTTGCTTCCTTTGTAGGAGAATATTCCTTGTGCTTTCCTCATAAACCGGCCCACCATTAACATGAACCAGCCTTCTGGGCCTTGGGCCTTGTCATCGGTCTGACCCGTCCGCCAGGTCACCAGTGAGTCATAATGTTCAGGCGGGTTGCTTTTAAACCGCCAGGTCAGGGCGGGTCGCCAGTGAATAGCCAAGTGTCAGCCGGGTCTCAAGTAATCCGCCAAGTCCGGCCGGGTCATACCGCGAGGTATATCCCCGACAGTGATATTAGAGTCATGCTAGTGAGTAATTGTGGATTGTAGAAATACTTGTGTCGAGGTTTGTGATTCCCGTAGCATGCACGTATGGTGAATCGTTATGTAACGAAGTTGGAGCATGATTTATTTATTGATTGTCTTCCTTATGAGTGGCGGTCGGGGACGAGTGATGGTCTTTTCCTACCAATCTATCCCCCTAGGAGCATGCGTGTAGTACTTTGTTTTGATGACTAATAGATTTTTGCAATAAGTATATGAGTTCTTTATGACTAATGTTGAGTCCATGGATTATACGCACTCTCACCCTTCCACCATTGCTAGCCTCTCTTGTGCCGTGCAAATTTCGCCGGTACCATACACCCACCATATACCTTCCTCAAAACAGCCACCATATCTACCTATTATGGCATTTCCATAGCCATTCCGAGATATATTGCCATGCAACTTTCCACCATTCCGTTTATTATGACACGTTCCATCATTGTCATATTGCTTTGCATGATCATGTAGTTAACATCGTATTTGTGGCGAAGCCACCGTTCATAATTCTTTCATACATGTCACTCTTGATTAATTGCACATCCCGGTACACCGCCGGAGGCATTCATATAGAGTCATATTTTGTTCTAAGTATCGAGTTGTAAGTAAATAAAAGTATGATGATATTCATTATTAGAGCATATCGTCCAATGTGAGGAAATAAAAAAAAGGAGAGAAAAGGCCAAAAAAAGAGAAGGCCCAAGAAAAGAGAAAAGAAAAAAATGAGAGAAAAAGAGAGAAGGGGCAATGTTACTATCCTTTTACCACACTTGTGCTTCAAAGTAGCACCATGATCTTCATGATAGAGAGTCTCCTATGTTGTCACTTTCATATACTAGTGGGAATATTTCATTATAGAACTTGGCTTGTATATTCCAATGATAGGCTTCCTCAAATTGCCGTAGGTCTTCGTGAGCAAGCAAGTTGGATGCACACCCACTTAGTTTTCTTTTGAGCTTTCATAAACGTATAGCTCTAGTGCATCCGTTGCATGGCAATCCCTACTCACTCACATTGATATCAATTGATGGGCATCTCCATAGCCCGTTGATACGCCTAGTTGATGTGAGACTATCTCCCTCTTTTTGTCTTCACCACAACCACCATATTCTATTCCACCTATAGTGATATATCCATGGCTCATGCTCATGTATTGCGTGGAAGTTGAAAAGGTTTGAGAACATCAAAAGTATGAAACAATTGCTTGGCCTGCCATCGGGGTTGTGCATGATTTGAATATTTTGTGTGATGATGATGGAGCATAGCCAGACTATATGATTTTGTAGGGATAACTTTCTTTGGCCATGTTATTTCCAAGAGACATGATTTGTTTATTAGTATGCTTGAAGTATTATTGTTTTTATGTCAATATTAAACTTTTGTTTTGAATCCTATGGATCTGACTATTCTTGCCACAATAGAGAAAATTACATTGATAAATATGTTAGGCAGCATTCCACATCAAAAATTCTGTTTTTATCATTTACCTACTCGAGGACGAGGAGGAATTAAGCTTGGGAATGCTTGATACGTCTCCAACCTATCTATAATTTTTTTTGTTCCATGCTATTATATTATCCATCTTGGATGTTTTATATGCGTTTATATGCTATTTTATATGATTTTTGGGACTAACCTATTAACCTAGAGCCCAGTGCCAGTTTCTGTTATTTCCTTGTTTTTTAGTTTCGCAGAAAAGGAATATCAAACGGAGTCCAAATGAGCTGAAAATTTATGGTGATTTTTTAGGGATAATTAGATTTATGCCCCTAGTTGTGTCCCACTCGTCTGTTTTACCCCTAATTTCCAAAAGTCACCGGTTCTGTCCAAGTCACTTTGCTCCTCTTACGCTTTTGCCCTTTGACCGTTTGACCATCAGTTTGAAAACTTCATAACTAATTCATACTAAATCAGAAAAATGCAAATAAGATACCAAAATGTTCAGAAAAACATCACCTATATGTCAGTGTCATTTGCATTCATGAAAAAAGTGTTGGAAAGTGCACATCCAAGTTTTAGCTCTTTTGGTACCACCATGAATAGTAAAATCTAAAAAAATAAAAAAAATCAAAAAAAAAATGGTGGCAAAGAATGACAAATGTTCTAAGTGCTTGTCAAGTTTCATCAGGGAATGACATTCGTGGAAGTCATGGCAAAAAAATAATCTATTTTGGAGTGCTGATTGTTTTTTTTGCTGAGGCACCCACGAAGCTCATTCCCTAATGAAACTTGGCAAACACTTCAAACATTTGTCATTCTTTGCCACCAAATTTGTTTTTGAATTTTTTGAATTTTTTAGATTTTACTATTGATGGTGGTAGCATAAGAGCTAAAACTCGGATGGGCACTTTCAAACACTTTTTTTCATGAATGGAAATGACACTGACATATAGGTGAAGTTTTTCCGAACATTTTGGTATCTTATTTGCATTTTTCTGATTTAGTATGAATTAGTTATGAAGTTTTCAAACTGACGGTCAAACGGTCAAAGGGCAAAAGCATAAGAGGAGCGAAGTGACTTGGACAGAAGCGGTGACTTTTGGAAATTAGGGGTAAAACAGCCGAGTGGGACACAACTAGGGGCATAAATCTAATTATCCTGATTTTTTATGGACCAGAAGTAGCCCCCGAAGCAAAAGAGTTGGGCCAGAAGAGCCACGAGGCCTCCACAAGGGTGGAGGGCGCCCCCCTAGGTCGCGCCCCCTGTCTTGTCGTGGCCTCGTGGACCCCCTGACTTGTTCCCGACGCCAAAAATTCCTATAAATATAGAAACTCCTAGAAATAAACCTAGATCGGGAGTTCTGCCGCCGCAAGCCTCTGTAGCCATGACAAACCAATAGGGAGCCCGTTCCGGCACCCTACCAGTGGGGGAAATCATCATCGGTGGCCATCTTCATCATCCCGACGCTCTCCATGACGAGGAGGGAGAAGTTTACCCTCAGGGTTGAGGGTATAGATGTACCAATAGCTATGTGTTTGGTCTATCTCTCTCTCTCTCTCTCTCTCGTGTTCTTGATATGGCACGATCTTGATGTACTGCGAGCTTTGTTATTATAGTTGGATCATATGGTGTTTCTCCCCCTCTACCTTCTTGTGATGAATTGACTTTTACCTTTGAGGTTTCACTATTATCGGATTGAATACTATTATGGATTTGAGAACACTTGATGTATGTGTTGCGTGCGATACCTGTGATGACAATGGGGTGTTCTATTGACTCACTTGATGTATGTTTTGGCACTCAACTCGCGGATTCCACATGTGACATTGGGGTAATCGACGAATAGGGGTTGATGCACGTTTTCGTCCTTGTTTCTCTGGTAGAAGTCTCGGGGCACTCTTTGAGGTTCTTTGTGTTGGATTGAATATTATGAATCTGAAGTTCTTTGATGCATATCGTATAATTGACCCACATATACTTGTGGTGACATTGGAGTATCTAGGTGACATTAGGGTTGATTGATGTGTGTCATATGGTGTTATTTTACTACAAACTCTAGGGCTGTTTGTGACACTTATAGGAATAGCTCAATGGATTGATTGAAAAGAATAACTTTGAGGTGGTTTCGTACCCTACAAGCAATTTCATCTTATGTTCTCCGCGATAGAAACTTTGGAGTGAATTTTGTCTCACGTTGAGGGATTGCCATCTGATCTAATTATGTTTTCATTGTCGAGAGAACTTGCACTAGTGAAAGTATGAAACCTAGGCCTTGTTTCCAAGCATTGCAATACCGTTTTCGCTCACTTTTACCACTTGCTACCTTGCTGTTTTTATATTTTTATATTACAAAAACCTATATCTACCATCCATATTGCACTTGTATCACCATCTCTTCGCCGAACTAGTGCACCTATGCAGTTTACCATTGTATTGGGTGTGTTGGGGACACAAGAGACTCTTTGTTATTTGGTTGCAGGGTTGTTTGACAGAGACCATCTTCATCCTATGCCTCCCACGGATTGATAAACCTTAGGTCATCCACTTGAGGGAAATTTTCTATTGTCCTACAAAACTCTGCGCTTGGACTCCCAACACGAGTCTACAAGAAGAAGGTTGCATAGTAGATATCATTCCCAAACCACCAGAAGCATCCACGAAAACACTTTTCCATCGCCGCAACCTTCTGTTCCCGTGAGATCCCATCTTGGGGCCTTTTCTAGCACCCTGCTGAGGGGGATTCGATCACAGAGGGCATCTACATCACCTCTATTGCCCTTCCGATGAAGCGTGAGTAGTTTACCTCAGACCTACGGGTCCATAGCTAGTAGCTAGATGGTTTCTTCTCTCTCTTTGATTCTCAATACCATGTTCTCCTCGATGTGTTTGTCGAGATCCGATGAATTGTGGATTTATGATCAGCTTATCTATGAATATTATTTGAATCTTCTCTGAATTCTTATATGCATGATTTGATATCTTTTTATTTCTCTTTGAATTATCGGTTTGGTTTGGCCAACTAGATTGGTTTTTCTTGCAATGGGAGAGGTGCTTAGCTTTGGGTTCAATCTTGCGTTATTTCACCCAGTGACAAAGTAGGGGTAGCGAGACACGTATTGAATTGTTTCCATCGAGGATTAAAAGATGGGGTTTACATCATATTGCATGCGTTTATTTCTCTACATCATGTCGTCTTACTTAAGGCGTTACTCCGTTCTTTATGAACTTAATACTCTAGATGCATGCTGGATAGCGGTCGATGTGTGGAGTAATAGTAGTAGATGCAGGCAGAAGTCGGTCTACTTGACACTGACATGATGCCTATATTTCATAATCATTGCCTTGGATATCGTCATAACTTTGCGTTTTTCTATCAATTGCTCGACAGTAATTTGTTCACCCACCGTATTATTTGCCTTCAAGAGAGAAGCCTCTAGTGAAACTGTGACGCCGAGATAATTAAGCTACAGTGAACCTCTGTTAATGATGCCACATCACCTCGCTTAGTGTTGTTAACCTCACGTTAGTTCAAAACCGGTTCTGAATTAAACTTCAAAATAAAGTCGATCGGTGAAAGTTTTGAAACATTAAAACTAAAATGTTCGATTTGTGTCAATTAATCCATACTAATTATTGGTGAAGAAACCACATTTTTTATAAAGTTCTGAAATACTCTAAAATGAGTAAAACAGTAGCAACAACAACTATTTAAATACCTTTTATAATTAATAAAGTGTGAAATTAAGTTATTTGGGGCCTAGACTTTTTGTGACTGTGGAATAGGTTAAATACTAATTTAGATGCTAAGGTTATTTTTACTAGAACTAAAATAAATGGCAACTAAAAGAAAAACAAGAACAAAAGTAAAAAAACAACAACAACAATAGAACAAAACAAAAGACCTAAGCTACTGGGCACTTTTGGCCCATCTAGCAACTTACCCAGGTCAGCCCATCTCTCCCTCCTTCAACCTGTAGCAGGGGCATCATGGAGCAAATCCACGGACGCCATGGCATCGTGGCGCACATCCGCGCCTCCCTCGCCCTACTTAACATCGCCAGGCCCCTCCCTCCTTCCCCTCCTAACCCTATCACCAACCACCCCCTCCCTCACTCCCTGTCACTCTTCCGAACGCCGCGGCGCCGTCAATCCCGCGGCCTCCATTCACCCCGCGCCTCACGGAGACGTCCCGGAGGACCACCGTCGTCGTCCATGTCGGCTCCGCCCTTCGGCTCAAGCCGAAGCCCTCTACATCAACGGGATCGAACCCTCCTTCAACCTCTGCCGCCGGTCGTCTTCGTTGGAACCACCACTCAAGCGCTGCCCCCAACCTCCCCGGGGTGAGCCACCGCCATCCCCCACTTTTCCCCCTTGCCCCTGTCGCTGAAGCCCCCGCCGTAGGCCTCCTCCACCCATCGCACTCCCGCGCGCCTCACCCGAGCAACCCGTGCTCGCCCGCGACCCGCCGCGCCCGCGACGCGCGCTCGTGGCCACGCCCAGCCGCCTCCCGGACGCACTGCCGTCATGCTCCGGCCGCCTGGACAGCCCGGAGCCCGTGCGTGGCCTCGCCCAACCTCCCGCACTCTGTCACCGCTGCTTCTGTGTTCTGCTGCTAAAACTGCTGCTGCCTCTCTTCCCTTCTGCTCACGCCGCGCGCCATGCTCGCGCACCGCTGCCGGCTGCGACCCAGCCGCCCTGGCCTCGCCTGGCCCGCGCCCGCGCTCCCCCTGCTGCTCGCCGTAGTTGCCGCTGCAGCCGCTGCCGCTTCTGCTAGCGTGGTCGGCCTTTGCCTCGAGCAGGCAGGCCCCCAGGTCGGTGGTGTCCCTGCTAGATCGGGCTGGCCCTTAATGATTGAGGATTAGCCCCCTGTTAAGTTTGTTTTAGTTTGTGTTTAGTTAAATTGCTTAACTAAAATAATTTCAATAGATGTACACTGACACGTGGGCCACCCTCTAATAACCCCTAAATTAGGAGTTAACTAAACATTGTTAGAAATCTACAGAGTATGACAACTGGGCCCCACCTGCCATATTTGACTAGTCAACAGTCAAACCAGTTAATTGTTGACTGGGCTGTTGACTTGGTCAACTGGGCCCTCTGGACCAACCAGTCATCCTCTCGGTGCGTTTACTTTTGGGTACGCTTAGCAAATTCTGTTTTTAATTTCGAATTAATAATAAATCCAGGAAATTTAGAGGAGACTTCAAAAAATAATATAAAATAATCCGTAGCTCGGATGGAAAAACTTTGTACATGAAAGTGTCTCAGAATTTCGAGACAAATCCGAATACCCAGTTGGTTCGTCCGCCACACGTCCCTAGCATAGCGAACATGCAACAATCCCCCTCCATTTCATCTGTCCGAAAATCCCAAACACCGGGAACACTTTCCCGGATGTTTCCCCCCTTCGCCGGTAGCACCTAGTACTACGTTAGGTCACCCCTAGCACCGCGTATTGCCTTGTTATGTTTTGTGATGTTGTGTTTGCTCCGTATTTATTGTTTCTTCCCCCTCTTATTCCCCGGTAGACTACGAGACTGACGCCGCTGCTGCCCCGATCGACTACGTTGTTGATGACCCCTTCTTGCCAGAGCAACCAGGCAAGCCCCCCCCCTTGATCACCAGATATCGCCTATTCTTTTCTATACTGCTTGCATTAGAGTAGTGTAGCATGTTA
Source organism: Triticum aestivum (assembly GCF_018294505.1). NCBI lineage: Eukaryota > Viridiplantae > Streptophyta > Magnoliopsida > Poales > Poaceae > Triticum > Triticum aestivum. Next base: position 187,675,271 of record NC_057802.1, read on the forward strand.
CTGCTTTTGGTTAATCCTATTCTGCTGCATAGCCTGTCATTGTTGCTACAGTTGTTACCCTTACGTGCTATCCTACTGCTTAGTATAGGATGCTAGTGTTCCATCAGTGGCCCTACTCTCTTGTCCGTCTGCCATGCTATACTACTGGGCCGTGATCACTTCGGGAGGTGATCACGGGCATATGCTATATACTTGATACTGTTACATTATTTATGATACTGTTCGGAGATGGGGGCTGAAGGGGCAGGTGACTCCATCCCGGTAGAGGTGGGCCTGGGTTCCCGATGGCCCCCGACTGTTACTTTGTGGCGGAGCGACAAGGCAGGTTGAGACCACCTAGGAGAGAGGTGGGCCTGGCCCTGGTCGGCGTTCGCGGATACTTCAATTAACATGCTTAACGAGATCTTGGTATTTGATCTGAGTCTGGCCACTTGCCTATACACACTAACCAACTACGCGGGAACAGTTATGGGCACTCGACGTCGTGGTATCAGCCGAAGCCTTCTTGACGTCAGCGACTGAGCGGCGCGCGCCGGATTGGACTGGAATGCCTGCTAGGCTAGGTCTGCTTCCGGCCACCCTCGCAATGTGCAGGTGTGCAATGGGCGATGGGCCCAGACCCCTGCGCCATAGGATTTAGGTCGGCGTGCTGACCTCTCTGTTGTGCCTTGGTAGGGTTGTGACGTGTTGACCTTCCGAGGCCGGGCATGAGCCAGGAAAGTGTGTCCGGCCAAATGGGATCGAGCGTGTTGGGTTATGTGGTGCACCCCTGCAGGGAAGTTTATCTATTCGAATAGCCGTGATCCTCGGTAACAGGACAAACCGGAGTTGTACCTTGACCTTATGACTACTAGAACCGGAGACTTAATAAAACACACCCTTCCAAGTGCCAGATATAACCCGGTGATCGCTCTCACACAGGGCGACGAGGAGAGGATTGCCGGGTAGGAGTATGCTATACGATGCACCTTGGTGAACTTACCATCTACTCTCTTCTACATGCTGCAAGATGGAGGCTGCCAGAAACGTAGTCTTTGACAGGATTAGCTATCCTCCTCTTATTCTGGCATTCTGCAGTTTAGTCCACCGATATAGCCCCTTTACACAGATACCCATGCATATGTAGTGCAGATCCTTGCTTGCGAGTACTTTGGATGAGTACTCACGGTCGCTTTTCTCCCTCTGTTCCCCCTTTCCCTTCTACCTGGTTGTCGCAACCAGATGCTGGAACCCAGGAGCCAGACGCCGCCGTCGATGACGACCCCTACTACACCGGAGGTGCCTACTACTACGTGCAGGCCGCTGACGACGATCAGGAGTAGTTTAGGAGGATCCCAGGCAGGAGGCCTGCGTCCCTTTCGATCTGTATCCCAGTTTGTGCTAGCCTTCTTAAGGCAAACTTGTTTAACTTATGTCAGTACTCAGATATTGTTGCTTCTGCTGACTCATCTATGATCGAGCATTTGTATTCGAGCCCTCGAGGCCCTTGGCTTGTATTATGATGCTAGTATGACTTATTTTATTTTTAGAGTTGTGTTGTGATATCTTCTCGTGATTCCTTGATCTTGATCGTACACGTTTGCGTGTATGATTAGTGTACGATTGAATCGGGGGCGTCACAAGTTGGTATCAGAGCCGACTGCCTGTTGGAATCCCCCTTCCACACTCCTTGGCCAATGTCGAGTCTAGACATTGCAGAACTTTTACTAACATGGCTGTGCAACTTACGGGCCCACGTCGCCATTGGGTAGTAGTAGGATCTTTTATTCAAGTTAAATGATTTTTCTAAAAATCTAACTTTAGGTTCTCGAAAATACTTTCTCCCGGAGAGCCCCTTCAGTCGAGATGATCGCCGACTGCACCAGAAGATTTCGAAGATACTCTCCGATACTCTTTTGTGACTTTGTGCCCGTTGCTTTTGCAATTCCCTACCATCAAAATATCCGTATCGATAAATACATACACTTGTTGTTCTTACTTTTATTCCCAGTTGATCTTGTTATTACAGGATACCCTGAAATCCTCTCTATTGTTCCGAGAATATTTTATGCCTACGGTCTTGCAGTTCCTTGCCACCTGAATACCCCTATGGATAATTTCTCGCCCTTATCGAGTATCCGCTCATCCCCAGTTGTTCATGTGTTTCACAATGGTCGTCGAAATACTATTCGATCCTCCAAAAATCCTTAGTATCTTATTGCTCTGCAATACTTGTCTGCTTGCATTATGGATGCTTTCCATATGTCTAGAAATATTCGTTAGTATCCTTAGGCACCGTCATTTTGATCCTATTGATTCAACATGAGTGCGAATGCACGCAGTCATCAGTTGATCCTTTTAAATTATCTTTCCGGCTCAGACGCCATTTTAAACATGAGCTGAATCTCGACCAATCGAATTGTTGTCCATTTTACCCCTAAGCTTACTCAACTTATCCATCCTTATTAGAGCGTTCGCTTATGATCCTTTGATTTGGAAATCATAATTCCTTTACATGTGAGCTTTGAATTAGCCAGTTGCTTCTATAATCCAATGCCTTCGCATTGTTTCTTCCTCTGGTTATGTGCCGATACTCACATCAGCTTCACTATGGACCGTCGGATCCTTTGTTGAAATATCATCCGACAGTGTCCTTCGTATACAAAAACCTCGAGCAGTTCTTTCCCTGATACATAATGCCTTCGGTAAATTGTATCCTCTCGTTTTGTCACCCATGCTCTACTATCGATCTTGTGTTATTTACTATTGAAACTTGTGGTATAAGTTCCCAAGATGCCCCTAAGGGTTGAACCTATGCCTTCCCAGTTCCGGTTAAACCCAAGAGCTATCACCAGTCATACTCTTCTGGTGTTTTGCTAGATAAATTTAAACATTAAAACTTCTTCGAAAAATGAGAAGTGAATGAAAGGTTATGCATTGGAGAAGTGGGAGTCGACCTTGAACTTTGTGTTCATGCCCATGGACACGATGTAGATCCTATCATAGAAGCTTCTTGCAATAATAACAATTTCCTTGATATGATTATCATCTGGTATCTATGTATTGATCCTTTGCAATCGTGGTCCCGACCACATTTTCTCCTTGATTCCACTTCTTAGACAAGTTAAAGCACTTGCCTTCTGTTGATCCATACATCTGCGCAACCTCTATTTTGATCTTCCTCGAGTATTAACCTCTGGTATCTCGAGAACTGTGTTGCTTCCACGAGTCTTCATCTAGTATTGCTTCTCACCGATCTCAGATATCCCCCAGGTTCTGGGTTGTTGTCAACCGAGAACACCGAATAGTGAATCGAGTCCGCACTGCGATTCGACAACTCTTAGTAATATTCATTGCTTACGAGTTTGTACTCGATCATGTCATGCCCAACTGATTGACCATCATCATCATCAGGCTGACTGCTTGACCATTCTACCTATGCCCTTCATCCCCGAGACACAATCCCGACAGTGCTCTAAGCTTACATCGAACTTTCCTTATCATATTATTTGTCTTGAGAGACAACTCTGAATTCTGAGATGGCATCTTATCTATGGTTATAGTAACCTTTTGCTTCACCATTCCCTTGGTGTGGTATCGTCGCCGATCGATTACATCTTCTTGGAACCTCTCGATAAATGTGTCGTGACCATCGTCAACATTTTAACTTCTTCCGAGACGTACATGGAGTTCCTGATGAGAAATTCCATGCTTGCCCCCTCGGTGAATTGTGTTAACATCGACAACATTAAACTTGTTCTAGTTTTGCGTTGTACTTTGAGTTCCTTGCTATCCAGCAATTGTTCTTCTTTACCTTGGAGTATTACCATCTTTTATGTCAGGAATGTCGTGAGAATTTCACCACCTCTTGGGAATTCTTGATACAAGTGATACTTTTCACCATCAACATTCCTTCTTCGTCCCTGTGTTGTTTAATACCGAAATGCCAACAAATGGATTATGATGGGTGAATTCAAAACTTCTAGCAACCCTATTGATTGTATGTTACGAATGCTAGTTTCTTTCTTCATGTGCTGATTATTGACTCATCATCCAAACATAGATCGTGCTACCTAATCCAAATTTCCGGGTGCACCCGTCTATCATTGTTAAATTGTATATGTTTTCTTTGAGCATACATCATTATATCATTTGGTGTGACAAATGTTATCTCCTTGTTCACCTAACTGTGGAGATCCATCTTTTGGAAATCTCAATGAATTGTCGCTATGTTCATGAGCCATTCTCATCCTCTTCTTGGTTTAATGATGAACTCATGATTCAAAATTTGCTTCCATATTTCATTTCCCGAGAATCTTGCAACGCCATCTCGTCTAATTGTGTTGCACCCCTTCCTTGTCAGGCATCATGAGTCTGAGGTATCCTGACACTAATCAGATCTGAATCTCGACCAGATATGATGGTTGGAACATTTTCCAAAAGCCATAACATTGATCTTTGTATAGCCTAGTAAGGTGATGTCTTGCCTAGCACCCCTAGCCAGAGAACCTATTGTTATAGTTCTTCCTTTTTAGCAAAGTTAACCATTCTTCCATGAGGAAATTGTAAGACTTATTCTATAAGTTGTTCCTGATGAATCCTTTGAGTATCCAAAGTCCGACCTTGCTTGAAGACCATGCCAATGCTATCTCGAAGCATGTCTGTGGTACTCCGATTTTCAACAAGAACATTTGAAGCCCAATGCTAAATGTTTCTTGCTCAATTATCCAAACACCGTTGTATGGGTAAGGTCATGAAATTTCTCTCCCCTTTCCTAAAGGGTTTTCTACGTTATATCCTGTCATGGATATCATGCTTTGTTTGTCCTTGGGAATGATATACCCCCTGAGATTTGTGTTTAAACACATTTTCCTTTCCATTGTTCTATTTAATATGAAGATCACCTTTTCCTTTCCATTGTTTTGTTTAACCTTTCTGGTGATCTATATGATCTAAGCAGTAATGTTCTTCTGCTTATGTAAACACCTTGGTGTACAACCGTGTCAGTAAGACCCTGTTGCTTTTGTTGATAGCATTCCGGTAACCACCGATGGACGAGAACTTTGCCTATTGGTCCGCCTCGTTCAACGAGCAGGAAAAGGGTTCTCTTCGTCCCTCGCCCTTGGTACCAATGGTTGTTGCCGACATAACCGATAGTCTATCCTATGACATGCCTTGCTTACATGATCATGCAAGACGTCATCCCCTTCCTACTTTTAACCCACATGGTGGGCCCATAACCCACAGGTCCCAGGTTCGAAACCTGACTCTCCTATACACCCCTGTTTCCAAAGTTATTCCTCATGCTTGGCTTCGTATGTAACTCCCGAGCCACCATCCCTGTGATCATCAATTCTGGTATTAGACACAATACTTATTCCCGTTGCCTTGAGCCCCTTTCACACTCTGTTTCAGGAAACAAACGATTGTCTATCCGCTCGAAACTTCTCATGATACCTCCTCACTTTGCTCTTGATAATGTCTAAAGTTTCTATTCAAGAGTTACTTTCCGCCACCTTCCCCGATGTTATCGGCTAGATAGTCAACCTTGTAGAGGTCCGTTCTTCTGGAATACCTCCCTTATTCTGTCGTAAGTACGATGGAGATCCTGAAGAAAGGATGCCGGCTTCATCATGACGACCTGGAGCAGAGAAGTAAAGACATCAATGTAATGGATCGAGCTCTTCGAGAAGAGCAACCCCAGACCGAGAAGACTCGTTAGAATTTCGTAACCAGAACTTCCCCCCTTACTCCGCCTCTTAAATCTCGGGACGAAATTTCTTGTAGTGGAGGAGAATTGTGACGCCCGGATAATTAAGCTACAGTGAACCTCTGTTAATGATGCCACGTCACCTCGCTTAGTGTTGTTAACCTCACGTTAGTTCAAAACCGGTTCGGAATTAAACTTCAAAATAAAGTCGATCGGTGAAAGTTTTGAAACATTAAAACTAAAATGTTTGATTTGTGTCAATTAATCCATATAATTGTTGGTGAAGAAACCACATTTTTTATAAAGTTCTGAAATACTCTAAAATGAGTAAAACAGTAGCAACAACAACTATTTAAATACCTTTTATAATTAATAAAGTGTGAAATTCAGTTATTTGGGGCCTAGAATTTTTGTGACTGTGGAATAGGTTGAAATACTAATTTACATGCTAAGGTTATATTTTACTAGAACTAAAATAAATGGCAACTAAAAGAAAAACAAGAACAAAAGTAAAAAACAACACCAACAATAATAGAACAAAACAAAAGACCTAAGCTACTAGGCACTTTTGGCCCATCTAGCAACTTACCCAGGTCAGCCCATCTCTCGCTCCTTCAACCTGTAGCAGGGGCATCGTGGAGCAAATCCACGGACGCCATGGCATCGTGGCGCACATCCGCGCCCCCTCCCTCCTTCCCCTCCTAACCCTATCACCAACCACTCCCTCCCTCACTCCCTGTCACTCTCTTTCGAACGCCGCGGCACCGTCAATCCCGCGGCCTCCATTCACCCCGCGCCTCACGGAGATGTCCCGGAGGACCACCGTCGTCGTCCACGTCGGCTCCGCCCTTCGGCTCAAGCCGAAGCCCTCTCCATCAACGGGATCAAACCCTCCTTCAACCTCTGCCGCCGGTCGTCTTCGTCGGAACCACCACTCAAGCGCTGCCCCGCCCACCCCAAGCGCGCCCCGACCTCCCCGGGGTGAGCCACCGCCATCCCCCACTTTTCCCCCTTGCCCCTGTCGCCGAAGCCCCCGCCATAGGCCACCTCCACCCGTCGCACACCGCGCGCCTCACCCGAGCAACCCGCGCCCACAACCCGCCGTGCCCGTGACCCGCGCTCGTGGCCACGCCCAGCCGCCTCCTGGACGCACCGCCGTCATGCTCCGGCCGCCTGGACAGCCCGGAGCCCGTGCGTGGCCTCGCCCAACCTCCCGCACTCTGTCACCGCTGCTTCTATGTTCTGCTGCCAAAACTGCTGCTGCCTCCTCTTCCCTGCTACTCACGCCACGCGCCGTGCTCGCGCACCGCTGCCGGCTGCGACCCAGCCGCCCTGGCCTCGCTTGGCCCGCGCCCGCGCTCCCCCTGCTGCTCGCCGTAGTTGCCACGGCAGCCGCTTCTGCTAGCGTGGCCGGCCTTTGCCTCGAGCAGGCAGGCCCCCAGGTCGGCGGTGTCCCTGCTAGATCGGGCCGGCCCTTAATGATTGAGGATTAGCCCCCTGTTAAGTTTCTTTTAGTTTGTGTTTAGTTAAATTGCTTAACTAAAATATTTTCAATAGATGTACACTGACACGTGGGCCACCCTCTAATAACCCCTAAATTAGGAGTTAACTAAACACTGTTAGAAATCTACAGAGTATGACAACTGGGCCCCACCTGCCATATTTGTCTAGTCAACAGTCAAACCAGTTGATTGTTGACTGGGCTGTTGACTTGGTCAACTGGGCCCTCTGGACCAACCAGTCAGCCTCTCGGAGGGTTTACTTTTGGGTATGCTTAGCAAATTCTTATTTTAATTTCGAATTAATAATAAATCCAGGAAATTTAGAGGAAACTTAAAAAAAAAATCCGTAGCTCGGATGGAAAAACTTTGTACATGAAAGTGTCTCAGAATTTCTAGACGAATTCGAATACGCAGTCGGTTCGTCCGCCACATGTCCGTAGCATAGAGAACATGCAACAATCCCCCTCCATTTCATCTGTCCGAAAATGCCAAACACCGGGAACACTTTCCCGGATGTTTCCCCCCTTCGCCGGTAGCACCTAGTACTGCGTTAGGTCACCCTAGCACCGTGTATTGCCTTGTTATGTTTTGTAATGCTGTGTTTGCTCCGTATTTACTGTTTCTTCCCCCTCTTATTCTCCAATAGACTACGAGACTGACGCCACCGCTGCCCGGATCGACTACGTTGTTGACGACCCCTTCTTGCCAGAGCAACCAGGCAAGCCCCCCCTTGATCACCAGATATCGCCTATTCTTCTCTATACTACTTGCATTAGAGTAGTGTAGCATGTTACTGCTTTCGGTTAATCCTATTCTGCTACATAGCATGTCATTGTTGCTACAGTTGTTACCCTTACCTGCTATCCTACTGCTTAGTATAGGATGCTAGTGTTCCATCAGTGGCCCTACTCTCTTGTCCGTCTGCCGTGCTATACTACTGGGCCGTGATCACTTCGGTAGGTGATCACGGGCATATGCTATATACTTGATACTGTTCCACTACTTATGATACTGTTCGGAGATGGGGGCTGAAGGGGCAGGTGGCTCCATCCCGGTAGAGGTGGGCCTGGGTTCCTGACGGCCCCCGACTGTTACTTTGTGGCGGAGCGACAGGGCAGGTTGAGACCACCTAGGAGAGAGGTGGGCCTGGCCCTGGTCGGCGTTCACGGATACTTCAATTAACATGCTTAACGAGATCTTGGTATTTGATCCGAGTCTGGCCACTGGCCTATACGCACTAACGAACTACGCGGGAATAGTTATGGGCACTCAATGTCGTGGTATCAGCCGAAGCCTTCTTGACGTCAGCGACTGAGCGGCGTGCGCCAGATTGGACTAGAACGCCTACTAGGCTAGTTCTGCTTCCGGCCGCCCTCGCAACGTGCAGGTGTGCAATGGGCGATGGGCCCAGACCCCTGCGCCATAGGATTTAGACCGGCGTGCTGACCTCTCTGTTGTGCCTAGGTAGGGCTGCGATGTGTTGATCTTCCGAGGCCGGGCATGACCCAGGAAAGTGTGTCTGGGCAAATGGGATCGAGCGTGTTGGGTTATGTGGTGCACCCCTGCAGGGAAGTTTATCTATTCGAATAGCCTTGATCCTCGGTAACAGGACGACCCGGAGTTATACCTTGACCTTATGACAACTAGAACCGGATACTTAATAAAACACACCCTTCCAAGTGCCAGATATAACCCGGTGATCGCTCTCACACAGGGCGACGAGGAGAGGATTGCCGGGTAGGAGTATGCTATATGATGCTACTTGGTGAACTTACCATCTACTCTCTTCTACATGCTGCAAGATGGAGGCTGCCAGAAACATAGATTCGACAGGATTAGCTATCCCCCTCTTATTTTGGCATTCTGCAGTTCAGTCCACCGATATAGCCCCTTTACACAGATACCCATGCATATGTAGTGTAGATCCTTGCTTGCGAGTACTTTGGATGAGTACTCACGGTTGCTTTTCTCCCTCTTTTCCCCCTTTCCCTTCTACCTGGTTGTCGCAACTAGATCCTTAAGCCCAGGAGCCAGACGCCACCGTCGACGACGACTCCTACTACACCGGAGGTGCCTACTACTATGTGCAGGCCGCCGACGACGACCAGGAGTAGTTTAGGAGGATCCCAGGCAGGAGGCATGCGTCCCTTTCGATCTGTATCCCAGTTTGTGCTAGCCTTCTTAAGGCAAACTTGTTTAACTTATGTCTGTACTCAGATATTGTTGCTTCCGCTGACTCATCTATGATCGAGCATTTGTATTCGAGCCCTCGAGGCCCCTGGCTTGTATTATGATGCTTGTATGACTTAGTTTATTTTTAGAGTTGTGTTGTGATATCTTCCCGTGAGTCGCTAATCTTGATCGTACACGTTTGCGTGTATGATTAGTGTACGAATAAATCGGGGGCGTCACAGAAACATATGGCCCCCGGGTCTATTTTCCATCATATTACTTTTCGATATACTATTTTGCAATCTTTTACTTTCATATCTATAAAACAAAAAATCCCAAAATATTTTATCTTTTGTTTTGTTTTATTTATCTATCTCTATCAGATCTCACCTTTGCAGGTGACCATGAAGGGATTGACAACCCCTTTATCGCATTGGGTACAAGCGTTTGATTGTTTGTGCAAGGTACTGGATTGATACCTTGGTTCTTAATTGAGGGAAATACTTATCTCTAGTTTGCTGCATCACCCTTTCCTCGTCAAGGGAAAAACCAACGCAAGCTCAAGAAGTAGCAGGAAGAATTTCTGGCATCGTTGCCGGGGAGATCTACGCCAAGTCAAGACATACCAACTACCCATCATAAAACTCTCATCTCTTGCATAACATTATTCACCATTTTCCTCTCGTTTTCCTCTCCCCCACTTCTAAAATGATTTTCGAAAGATTCACCCTTTTCTTTTGCCCTTCTTCCATTCGTCTTTTCGTTTGCTTTTTGTTTGCTCATGTGTTAGATTACTTGCATTGTCAAGAGAATACCAAATTGTTTGACTTTTCCAATACTAATAATAATGATTTTATTAGTACTCCGATTGCTCCAGCCACTAGTGTGGAATCTTAAGAAATTAATGCCGCTTTGCTGAATCTTGTTATGAAAGATCAATTTTTCTGCCTTCCTAGTGAAGATGCCACATCCCATCTGAATAATTTCATTGAGTTGTGTGATATGCAAAAGAAGAAATAAGTGGATAATGATATTGTTAAACTGAAGCTATTTCCGTTCTCACTACGAGATCGTGCTAAAACTTGGTTTTCATCTTTGCCTAAAAATAGCATTGATTCATGGAATAAGTGTAAAGATGCTTTTATTTCCAAGTATTTTCCTCCCACTAAGATCATCTCCCTTAGGAACGATATTATTAATTTTAAGCGACTTGATCATGAACATGTTGCACAATCTTGGGAGAGGATGAAATTGATGATACGAAATTGCCCTACTCATGGTTTAAATTTGTGGATGATCATACAAAAATTTTCTGCTGGATTGAATTTTGCTTCTAGAAATCTTTTAGATTTGGCCGCGGGAGGTAATTTTATGGAAATTACTTTAGGAGAATCGAATAAACTCCTAGATAATATTATGGTTAATTATTCTCAATGGCATACCGAAAGATCTTCTAGTAAAAAAGTGCATGCGATTGAAGAGATTAATGTTTTGAGTGGAAAGTTGGATGAACTTATGAAATTATTTGCTAGCAAGAGTGCTCCTATTGATCCTAATGATATGACTTTGTATACTTTGATTGAAAATAATAATGAATCTATGGATGTGAATTTTGTTGGTAGGAACAATTTTGGTAATAACGCGTATAGAGGCAATTTTAATCCTAGGCCGTTTCCTAGTAATTCCTCTAATAATTATGGTAATTCCTGCAACAATTCTTATGGAAATTATAATAAGATTCCCTCTGATTTTGAGAATAGTGTTAAAGAATCTATGATTTCGCAAAAGAGTTTCAATGCTTTGGTTGAAAAAAAGTTGCTTAAGATTGATGATTTGGCTAGGAACGTGGATAGAAGATCTCTTGAGGAATTAGATCTATTCCACCCAAGCATGATATTAATGAGTCTCTTAAATCTATGATAATTTTCATTGATGAGTGTAAAGAAAGTACCGCTAAGATGCGTGCTAAGCGAGATTGGTTTCTAAAAACATGTTCTTCTATTTTTCATGAAAATAATGATGAAGATCTTAAAGTGATTGATGTGACTCCTATTGAATCTTTGTTTTCCAATATAAATCTTGATAAATATGGGACTGGAGATGAGTCAACTTTAGTTAGAAGGCGTCCCAATGATTTGGAGTTTATAGATCTTGATGCAAAAATTGATAAAAGTGGGATTGGAGAGGTCAAAACTTTAAGTAGTGATACGTCTCCAACGTATCTACTTTTCCTAATGCTTTTCCTCATGTTTTGGACTCTAATTTGCATGATTTGAATGAAACTAACCCGGACTGACGCTGTTTTCAGCAGAACTACAATGGTGTTATTTTTTGTGCAAAAATAAAAGTTCTCGGAATGGAATGAAACTTTGCGAGGGTTTTTTATACAATAAAAGAGAATTTCTGGAGCCAAGAACCACCAGAGGGGGCACCTAGGTGGGAACAACCCACTAGGGCGCTCCCCGTCCAGTCGTGCCCAAGTGGGTTGTCCCCATCTGGTGGCCCGCATAGCCTGAAACCGACGCTATTAAATCACATATTTCCAGAAAAAAATTGGGGAGAAATAATTATCGCGTTCCACGAGACGGAGCCACTGTCACCTCATGTTCTTCATCGGGAGGCAAGATCTGGAGTCCGTTTGGGGCTCCGGAGAGGGGATCTTCGATCTTCATCATCATCAATCCTTCTCCATCGCCAATTCCATGACGCTCCCCACCGGGGGTGAGTAATTCCTTCGTAAGCTCGCTGGTCGGTGAGGAGTTGGATGAGATTCATCATGTAATATTGTTAGTTTTGTTAGGGCTTGATCCCTAGTATCCACTATCATCTGAGATTGATGTTTCTTTGACTTTGCCATGCTTAATGCTTGTCACTTTATGTCACGCCCAATATGCGACTCTATCCTAAAGGAACTCGAAGGTCCCACCAAGGATAGAACCGCATATTGACATGCTTTTGCAAGGTGGATATCATTACATCGTACCATCACATAATAGTTGGGGATACATACAAAGGCATACAAATGCCACTTGAATACATCAAACATCATACATAAGAGCAACATCCGACTACAGATGAAAACACAAACAGAAACTCAAACGACATCCACCCTGCTAGCCCAGGCTGCCGACCAGGAACATATCCCAAGATCGATAAAGAAGAAGAAGAACTCCAAAACAAGAAAACAATGCTCTCACGTCATGATCATCGCATTACCTGCACCTGCAACTGTTGTTGTAGTAATCTGTGAGCCACGAGGACTCAGCAATCCCATTACCATGGGTATCGAGACTAGCAAAGCTTAATGGGCATGGAATGGATAAGTGGTGAGGTTGCAGCAGCGGCTAAGCAATGTATGGTGGCTAACTTACGAGTACAAGAGTAAGATGAGAAACTACGCAAACGGTCGCACACTAGTAATGATCAAGAAGTGATCCTGAACTACTTACGTTTAAACATAACCCAACTGTCGTGGAATTGTCACGGCAGATGTCCTAGTGTGAGGACTTAGTCGTGAGGCCAACGCATCTATGTGGTAGCTTGAGAGGGGTTGAGCGGAATCGAGAGACGCAACAAAGATAAGGATTTAGATAGCTTCGGGTCCCGGGAAACATCATGCGGTAACAACCCTACACGCTGTTTGTGGCTAGGTCTCATTATCAACACAAGGGAGTCACCGTAAACTGGCTCTCCCAGTTATGTCTAGCCCTAAGATTATTTCTCCCCTACTTGGGGTGCCCTGCCCCTCCTTATATAAGATAAAGGGGCGGGTTACATGTAGAGTCCAACTCGGATGAAGACTTAAACTATTTTGACTTCTCTTCATGGGCTTCTTAACGTCTTGGGCTTCATAACGTCTCGGGCTTCATAACGTCTCGGGCTTACACTACAAAAAAAACACTTCCGTGATGACACATGTTTGTCACAGTAGGTCGCGTTTTTTGTCATGCATGTACATCCATGACAAATTTATGACAGAATCAAGATAGTCATACCTGTGCTGTCGTAGAAGTGTTCCATGACATTACCAAAATTATCATCACGGAAGTGTCCACTTCCATGACGATAAATCACGCGTCACAGAAGTGCTTTCGTCAAGGGTGACCGACACATGGCATCTACCGTAACGGAACGCCGTTAAGCTACGGGTCGGGTTTTGGATCCGATAACCCGTTAACAGCCCCGACCAATGGGGATTTTCCACGTGTAAAATCATCATTGGCTGGAGGAAACACGTGTCGGCTCATCGTTGGGACGAGATGTCATCCACTCATTGGACAGAAGGCGCCTATGATACGTCGACACGTGGCACGGCCCAACAGAGGCCCATTCCCGTGAAAAGGCCGGCCCGTTTGACTTGCTCAAAAGGTGGCGGGCCGGCCCATGGAAAGCCTGTTAACGGCCTGTTCGCATATAGCCCATTTACAGCCCGCTAACCCAAGGACCGTTACGCCCTATCCGAATTAGGCCCAGTAGCGTCATCTGGGCCATCCAATATGATTCCAGCCCGTTTTCACTTCTGGCCCATGTATGGCCCATGACGTCTTTCGGCCCATATGAGGCCCTATGTAACTCTTGGCCTATTAACGGCCCGTGGTGAAACTGGCCCGTAATGAACAGTGTATCACTTTACACCCATTAATGGCCCGTGGTGAAACTGGCCCGTAATGAACTGTGTATCACTTTATACCCATTAAGGGCCCGTTATTCCGTTGGGCCATTTCCAGCCCATGTTATCTTTCGGCCTTCTCAAAGCCCATTTATTCTTGGGCTCATTTCCAGCATTCGTTTACTTACGGCCCGTTACTGTCATTTTCTGCTTGTGGGCCAAATTCAGCCCGTGGTTACAGTCGGCCCGTTTGTGGTCCGTTAATACGTTGGGCCGTTTTCATAGTGTCATCAAATACGGCCTATTAACGATGGCCCGTTATGGTCGGCCCATGAACGGACGATTCCAACTCTAGCCTATTTACGGCCATAATGCGGTCTGTTTGGCCCATGTTTGGCCAATCGATCATACGGCCTGTACAAGGCCCATTGATGATACGGCCCGCAGAAGGCCCATTGTTTCTACGGCCCGTAGAAGGCCCATTGTTTCTACGGCCCGTAGAAGGCCCACTGTTTCTACGGCCAGTAGGAGGCCCAGTGTCACTACATTAAATATTAGCCCATGGTTATTGTGGCCTAGTTTTAAAAAAATAGGTTGTTGCAGCCACTAGCTAACCGCGGAAAAAGAACTACAATGACTACAAGCAAACAAATAAACAAGACAACAAGGAAATAAATAAGCAAGCAACTAACGCTAGGCCATCACGGCTATTACACATATTACATCCACTGGGCATCAAAGTTCGCCACCAGTGCAAATATAGGGAACAAAGCAGCATATCATATACACTGGGTGTCAAAGTTGGCAACCAGCGCAAATAAACGCCGCAGCAAAACAAATCCAGAACTGAAACCACTTCAGAAGATCTCAAGAAACAATATCTTGGGTACCCATAATGCTGGCAAGATGCTTAGCAAGCTTATTAACTTTCTCTGGTTTGGCGCTTAAATCCTCCAGCGCTTGCTGTTGCACCAGAAAATATGCATCTGAATTTTGCAGGGACTTCCTCAGTCCTTCAGCTTCCTGTTGCAGCACATCTGATCGATGTCTTTCAACTTGAAGTTGAGACTCAAGAAGACGAACTGATTCAGGCAGCGAGTTCGAAGAGCTTGTGCCAGCAGTAGTGGCCAGTAACTCGAACACTACATCAAGACAGGACTTTTGGGTTCCCTCACTGTCATCAAGATAGTTTTATCAGCTTTCTTGGAGACCGACAGGGATGTCTCACTATCTTGAACCTTATCTGCATTACTTCCTTTACCATTGGATAACGTGGTACTGTTCTCCAATATTTTGTCCGCATTCTAAAAGATAAACAAGCAGACACATCACATGTTTACCATGTTGTATATGAAACTCATTTTGGTAAATGAGTTCAATAGTAAAGTGGACAGGATAACATCATGAAACAAACATATATCTATGTGCCATGGTCACTTTATGGTCTATATCATTCTAGTTTTTGTTGCCAAATCAAGATAGAGACACAGTTCAAATAATATTTGTTCAAGACAAAGCAGAATAGACAGAATATAAGTGTGGGTAACTATAGAGCAATAACAACACTTGTAATGTGCATGACATGAGAACATAACTGTTTATTCAATTGAAACTGAAATCAACATAGAGCAGGTTACAACAGCAAACCAGTTAAAGAAACAGGTTTAAAACATACCTGTTGCGCCATTGGAGTTTCAATTCCATCCTTCAAATTTGAAAATAGTTGGTATGAGTAAATACAGTAATGCAAGAGCAAAGGAGTATGAACCATAGCTACAGAACCTGACCTGAGAACAAATCTTCTTCTCCTTTAAGCGTTGAGTTGGGATTCGGAGTGGTGGTCCTCGTGCTTTGGGCACTGCAGTTCCCTTACTAACTGCTCGTGTTTGGGTGCTCTGTGGTGGAGACGGTGCTGTGTCAACTAGAATTGGGTTACTATCTGCCAGGGTTGGGGTTAGAAGGGGTGTAGCTGGTTCTCTGTCCAACTGGGTAGGGGTACAATCTGTGAGAGTCTGGGTTATGTGTGGTGGATCTGGTCCTTGGGCAAGTACAACCGTGGTTCTATCTGCATCAACTGGTAGCACTATCTTTTTTGAAGACCGTGTTGTTACTCCCTTAGATACTGCCATCATGCTCTCCAATTCAAATGGCTGATAAACAAGAAAAGTAATTGAAAGTATAGACATTGTATGATAGACAGGTGCAATGGATAGTGGGGAATAAAAGAGGGCATGAAGTAATTCTTATTTATGTTGTCTAACCCAACAGGATAGCATGACACAATTTCACATATATGATGGCTAACTAAACAGGATAGCATGACACAATTTCACATTATGATGGCTAACTAAAAAAGATGGAAAGACATAGTTCAAAATATGAGACTATGTAAACAGGATGACATGACATAACTATATAATGTGTTTATTAAATAGGTTGGCATGCCATAATTTACATACATTCACGGATAGAATGCCATAATTCAAAATATGATGACTGTATGATGAGATGATATAACTATATGATGTCTTTATTAAATGGGTTGCCATGCCATAATTCAGATAGATGATGTGTATGTACTATGTAAACATGATGGCATGATATAATTCAAATATATGATTTATATAGTAAGCAAGTAAGCAGATGGAAATCCATATATGATGTAAAAACTAAGCAATGCAAGACAACATGCATGACATGGGTAATATAACCCTGCCAAGTTTGAGCATAGACCTCAGGGGGGAAATAGGACTGGTCATCAGTCTCTGAATCCTCCTCTGAGGAGCTCTCTGTAACCGGCAAGATGTCTGCTTCAGCAGGTAGCATTGTCTACTCTGAATACCTTGTTTTCACTCCAGATACTTCCATCACCGCTTCAAATGGCTGATGCACGGGAAGAGTAGTTGAATATACAAACGTTGTCGACAAATGGAACACGTAATACAAAAAAATGATAGCATGATATAATTCACATACATGATGATTGGCTAAACAGCATGGCATTGCATAATTCACATATATAATGCCTTTGCAACAAGATAGCATTGTGTAATTCACATATATAATGTCTTGCAACAAGATGGCAATGCATAATTCACATATATGGTAATTAGACACTGAACATGTGGCATTCACACAAAGCATGTCTAAACTAATCAAATGACATAGCAATGCGAGACACCATACGCACGATATGAGCAACATAACCCTGCCAAGTTAGAGCATACACCTCGGGGGGGGGGATAGGACTGGTCATCTGTCTCTGAATCCTCCTCTGAGGAGCTATCCGTAACCAGCGAGATATGCGCTTCGTCAGATAGCATAGTCTGCTCTGAAGACCTTGTTTTCACTCCAGAATTTTCCATCACCGTGTCAAATGGCTGATGCACACGAAGAGCAGTTCAATGTACTAACATTGTTGACAAATGTAATATGTAACAAAAAAAGGATGGCCTGATATAATTTACATATAAGATGACTGGCTAAGCAGGACGGCATTGCAAAATTCACATATATGATGCCTGGCTAAACAAGATGGCGTTGCATAATTCACAATTCACATAAACGATGAATAAACTAAACAGATGGCATTCGCCCAAAGGATGTCTATACTAAGAAGATGACATATTTGATGTATAAAGTAAGCAATGCAAGACACCATATGCATGATATAACCAACATCAGCATGCCAAGTTAGAGCGAAGACCTCAGGGGGTAAATAGGAGTTGTCTTCTCCTTCTGAATACCCCTCAGAACAGATATCTTCCTCTCGATTACAATCCGAAATGCGTGGAGGGGGGCTGCCTTTGCGCCTACCATGGAGCGACGTCTGCATGAAATTCTATTGCCATGCAAGGGTCGTCTCTTTTGCTCTACATGTTCAGTTCCATTGTTTACAATAACTATCATGCATAGGAATAAAACATAGTGAGATTATTTAAGGAGTGCATGCAGAAATCCAGAGTGATGGTAGCAACCTATGGATAGACCCAAAACCAATAATAGCAGGCATATAATGGCTTTAGTTAAAAAATACAGATAGTGGCTTCTTTACTGTTTGTTTCCCACCCAACATGAAACTCATAGTAGACACCAGAGAGTAACCAGATAGTAGATAGATACTATTGATAGCGGCCCCGATATGTACCCCACAACCATTTAAAAACTCAAGTTTGACCATTAGTTTGGAGCTGACTCAGAGTCTAATCGGTGAACAGGACGATAAAGTAGCATGTAATATTAAGCGATGCATAACATAAGCAGACACGAAAGAGTGCGACCTCTCTTGCGGACCCGTGTAGTCCTCGAGGTCATCTGCTCGGTTTATGATGGTAATGCAGTTTTCATGGCTGCCAGCGGCGGGGAAGAAGATCTGAGGCGGCGAAAGACAGTTTGGAGGCCGGATCCCTGCTGTGCTGGACCCTTCTGTCGTTGGAGCAGCTGAGCTGGGGTGGACGACGGCGCAGCAGGAGTGGGACAAACCACGCAATGTTTTCTTTGACAACTATCTGTAAGAGAAGTAATTTTGTAAGGGCTCGTTTGAATTGGAGGATTCCAACAATGCAGGGATAGGAAATAGACAGGAATATGATAGGAATGCACGTGCAAAACAGAGAATTTAAAAACACAGGATTTCTGCCAATCTGGGTGTTTGATTCACAACATTTGGAAGATCACAGGATGCAAAGAAGCATGGTGAGATTAAGTCAAACCACAAGAAAATGTACGGTTATAATGCTATTATGCTACTATCTCTTAGTCTTGTGCTTCATGAATAGGAATTTGAAAAGGAGGACAAGTGAAGTTTAAAATTCCTACGTTTTTTTCTTTCAAGGAGACACTAAAGGTACAAATCCGTGTGCTCAGTGGACAATATATATAACATGTAGAGTAAAAAACAGATGCAACAAGTGTACAACCTCTTTGGCGAAGCCATGTCGATCTCAGCGTGATTGGGTTGGCCGGTGAGGATGCTTCGGCTGACTTTGCTGTCGGAGGAGGGGAAGAAGATCTTAGGCGTCTGGAGATGGAGCCCGAGGTACTGCTCTGCTGTGATTGAGGGTTTCATCGTTGGAGTAGCTCCGGTGAGTTGTACGACGCCGAGGCTGAAGCAGGACAAGAGAGACAACGAACAACGTTAACCTGAGTGGAATTCTAATAGCATCTCCAATACATGACGTAAAATACATAACCGCAAAGTGCTAGATGTAAAATACATCAGCCGTTCATCTCTGAACTTAACTGTCGAAACTGAACTTAACTGTCGAAACTGAATTTTGCTGTCGAAACTGAATTTTGCTGTCGAAACTGAACACACTAGCAAGGTGAGGCTACACGTTGGTTGACTGACTTTTTCATCTCTGGTCAGTCGATTTTGCAGCCGTTGGATACGAAATCAAGGGCCTATGGTTCATCTTCAACCTCCACCCCCCCCGAGCCGCCAGCCACCACCGGCCAAACAGCAGCCCCCCGCCGCCCGCCGCCCGCGGTGCGCCGCCCCGCCCGCCCCGGAAATACTCCCCACCACCGGTCCGCCGCCGCCCCGGCCATCCCTCCAGGCCCCCCCTGTGCCGAGCTTTTTCTCCGGCGATCCCCACGCCACCGCCCCGCCAACGCCCCGCCACCGCCGGCGACGACCGCCCCCATCCTGAACCCTAAGATAGATAGTGGGGTACCTCTCCGGCGAGCCCCCCTCCCCGCTGCGGCTGGTTCTTCCTTCACCCCGGCGAGCCCCCCCCCTGAAAATTGACTGACCCAAAAGTCGATTCAGTCGACTGAAGTGTAGCTAAATCGGAGCAACATCGCAAGCAAGAGCAAGAGCGAGAGCAGCAGCGCGAGCAAGAGCAATAGCAAGAGCAGACCAGGCAGGGGACCGAGAGCAAGAGTAGAGCAGCAGCGCGAGCGAGAGCTAAAGCAGAAGCAGCTCCTACTGATGTGGACGTCGCCGCCGAGGGAGCGACGCCGTGGAGGAAGTGGCCGGCGACGCCGCCGTGGATGGAGCTGCGCTGTGTCGGCTCGGGACCGAGCGCCGGCAGCACCGTGAGATCGAATCAAGAAGAAAATGCGGTGATTAGTGTACAACCTCTTTGGTGGCGCCGATTAGGCCGCAGCTTCGTCCGAGGAAACGGTGATGATGATGCTCTTCCGGTGGTGCAGGTGAACACGGCGGTGTGGGAATGGAGGCGGCGCGAAAGACGAGGGGAACATCGGGGCAGCTCCTTGGAGGTGGAGGACGGGCTGGCTGAGCCGGCGGGACGATGAGATCGATGATGGATCCTCATCTGGTACGGTGGATGAGGGAGGTCGAGGTGTTGCTGTGGACGATGTCGTCGGGGAAGAGGCTCCTGCTGGGGGGCGGACGAAGCAGGGTGTGGGGTTTCGTCGCGAGTTTTCGCGGCCTCGGTGTACGAATGGGTGGGCGGATGGGATGGCAGTGGGGAACCATGGCTTAGAGACGCGCTTGTCCGAAATGTGGGGTAAGTTACGAAAGTACCCCCACCGATTTCAGGGGTACCACGGGCATTTCGCGTGTCGGGATTTCACAGGAGGTGGGAGTTTTCGCGCGCGTTGTAATTTCGGAATAGCAAGGCGCGGGTTGAGATGGAGGGAGTTGTCGGAGCACAACGAGACAAAGATATATCTTAAATATTTCGGGCTAACAAGGCGCGGGTTGAAATTTCCGGACAAGCCTAATGTGTACTGTACCAAATCAATGCGCACTACAAATGTCATTCAAAACTTTGAATTCATGTTATTTTCAATTAAAATATTTTGCTACGTGTATAATGCATGCAACCTACTACTCAAATGAACGTTTTAGTGCATTCCAAACGTATATACTACCGCTTCAATATGAACTAAATTTGAATTCGTTTCTCTATTTGAATAAGATCTACAGTAATGATTGTTGTGAAGTCAAAGCATTTGAATTCCTTTCTCTGTTTTAATAAGATCTACAATCATAATTATTGTCAAGTTAAACCATCGTTTGTGTATTATCTTCAGAACACACCACATGATTAGTCTCGAGTTACATATGAACTATGTGTACTATATGAACTCGAACTAGATTTTTTGAATCCACTTTATTTTGATTTCAAATCACATTACATTTCTAGCTCTAGCTAGATCTTCATAATCTAAAACATGTCTCATATGTATAATGTGTTTATCACATTGTGTATGGTGCCCCGCCCCCTACGCCTACAAGTATTTAGATGTGAGTTGCAAACACCACACATTACCACAAATTCAAATAAAATGTGAGAATGTTCAATATATAGTATTGTTTAGATTGTTCGATATTTAGTTGTAAGCTACAAACGCCACACATTATCACAAATTCAAATAAAATGTGAGATTGTTTGATGTATAGTATGGTTTAGATTGTTCGGCATTTAGCTATGAGTTGCAAACGCCATGCATTATCACATTATGGTATAACATGTGCACAACACGTTTATCACCGCTATATTCATGCATGCAATGTTTAAAACAATATGATCTCCTATTCAAATATATGAATCCGCTTTCATATCAAATTATGATCTTTGTTAGTCTCTTACACCCACACAATCCTCTAACCTTTGTAGCTACCACTAACTTTCTCTCGTGCATGCACACGCCCTCCTCGCCCTCCCCCTCCCTCGGCATTCTATCCACCGGGCACATTCATTTTTTTTCTTTACTTCATTCTCCCAGAGTCTCCACAACTCCTTTCCGACACACACCGATCGATAAACCTCTCCAGCGATGCCTGCCTACAACATACACACACACCTTCAATCTCCTCCTTTATGTGTCCTTGCCTCGTGTCTCTCATACGGTCAGACACACGTGTAAACTCTCGCCCCTCTTTTCATCGATCTCACAACCGCACACTCCTCCCCCTATCTAGCTAGTAGTTGGGCCTCTCGCACCACCTCCTAGCTCCATTCTCTCTATCTATCCGTCTCGCTGGGCCTTATTTGCCTCTAACAAATGGACGTACACCGACCGATCTCTCGCTATACATATAGCTAGCTAGGTCCTTATAACTCGTTTTTACCCACACGTCAATCGATCTACCTCATTAGTTGTGTCTCTCCCTTCCTCCGACAAACAACAATTGATCTACCGATCTAGTTAGGTTTGCTTACCAAACACATGGTTCCCCTTCATCATCCATGGATGCGTCCCGACAGATCTATCACGCACAGGCACACACAGAAACACATCCCCACTCTTATTGATAACATTGTAGTTCCACCCTCAGTTTGTCTAGTAGGCCTCTCCCACCATCTTCGAGAAGCAACTCCATCACCCATCCAGCACTCTACCCCTCTCCCTCCCTCTCCCTCCCTCTCTCTCTCTGTCCCATCATATTTCCCGTCCTTCAGTTATGTATGGATGTCGACCGATCTCCCTCAAGACATAGCTGGGTCTCTCCTTCTCAACACATATACGAGTCGTTCTACCTCTATAGTTAGGCCTCTGCCTACCCCTCCCCCCACCCCCTCCCCCCCCACACACCGATACATCAAGCGCTCTAGTCATGTCTCCCTGCCACACACAAACTTGACATGTGCCCTCTAACATTCCGGTAGGCCAGTCGCCCTATATCTTTGACTTGCACACACACACACACACACGCACAATTTCGATGGCTCTCTTCATCGATCTCGCACCCACCCACTTGATCCTCTCTTCGACTCTATCGATAACTATGCCCTCCCTCTCTTCTCGTGGATTGCCAGACCCTCTATGTATGATATGGATAGGCTTCCATTTCACACACATTGCATGCAAAATTTTGTTTCAGATGTCATCGACAAATATTCCCACAAATAATTCACGAAATCAACCCCCCACCCCACCCGCCACCCAAAACAAAAAACACTCACGAACGCGGTTTGTATCTCTCACACACACCCACGTAGGTGGGGGACGTGCACGAAGAGAAGAGGTGCATGCACGACGCACGTACTCCCGTCTCTTTCCCAACCACACCCGCGCGGGTACACGGTGGAGCTCATTCTGAACGAAAAAGGCAGCCCACGTGGTAATTTGGCACGTGTACTGGTTGTCCACTTGGTGGAGGGAGGATCGTCTACCACGGGTGAACAAACAAATTGCGACTTGACGTGTAATGTTAAAAAAGAGGCAAACCATGTGGGGCCTACCTTAGAGGCAAGGCTCTATACACTGGAGTACTTTTGATGTGTCCCGTCAACTCGCAGAACGAGGAGAAGCTTGCTTAGTACACCGTCTCCCCCGCCCACGGGCGCGGTGGCTCACAGGATGAGGTGAAGCTTGCTCCGCCTTACGCCCGCTCCCTCGCCCATGCGCGCGGTGGCTCGCAGGACAAGGAGAAAAATTTACTACTCCCTCCGTTTACTCCTCGTCCCTACTACCTTGGTTATAGAGATTATATCATATTGTTTGGAATATATATGTACTTTAATAGATTTCAATATGAACTACTAGTACATACTCCAAACACTGATGTATACAGACGTATTTTAGAGTGTAGATTCACTCATTTTGCTCCGTACGTAGCACTCTCCCTCGCCCCTCGACCCTCGCCCACATGGTGGACGTGCAACAATTCATTTGGTCTCATATAGCCAGAACGATATATACTGCACTACCATTATTGCTCGACTTCCCGAAGAGGCGAAGAGCCAATCGCAAGGTTAATATTTTGGAGATGCCAAGCGCAAGGTTATAGGAGAACGAGTAGTAGGTGCCGCGTCATTTATAAATAAAGTTTTTTTTCTTCAGTGGCACGTACGCAATATGATAGGTTCATATGGAGAGAAAAGGAAACCGCTCCACTATATACATAGTCAGGACGGGCCAGCCTACATGGTTTCTTGCTGGGGTTGCTCTCTTCACACTCTCTCGCAAAAAACGACTGTGGCCACATCTCTAACATCCCGGCGGATCACGTCCGCTTGGGGAAGGGGTGGATGCTTAGTGTAGATGCGGTGGCCGTCACCGATGGCGAAAACCCACTGTCGGCACGTCCCGATCAGGGGTCCCCGCCGTTCTCTCTCACAAAGCCGGCGAGGTTGCCTTCGTCCCTTGCTCACTGCTGCGACGTGGGCTGTTGCCGCCTCCCGCCGCCCTCCTCAAGGTTGAGCTACGTCCCTCAGGTACAACTCCCTTTACAGCCGGCTTGCACCACTACTCCAGCTGCCCACATCACTCCCTGTGGATATTTCTCTACTTCTTTGCCCCGAACATACCTCTACTAGCTTCTACGTACTGTATTTGTGATGAGTTTATGTCTCATCAACTAGTCCCAGTAATCTTATTCTAATCACGCTTCTTCAATTTCTTTGCCACAGGGATGCTTATCTCGATTTTGGTGAAACTGCAGAAAATGATCCGATGGTCAAAAGGTTGCAAACTTCATTTATTAGGAAGCTCGAACGTTGCCAGCAAATTGAAGCCTGGTCAGGGTTCACGATTCAAGGGCTAGGGACTGCATGGACTCATCTAGTAATATTTAGGAACAGAGGGAGTACTATGTAAAGAGTTAGGTGTCGCACGGTGATAGTGTGAGGTGGGCCATGTACTCACTGAGCCTGCGTGTTTTCACTGCTCTTGCACGCCTCCGCTGTAAGAATGGAGAAAATTGTAATCTAGTAGTAGTACCTCCTTTCGCCGAAAGCGTGGGACATCCAGCACTCCTACCACCTCAGTAATAAAGACCAATGAGCCGTCAAATCACATAGACCCAACAGTAAGTTGGACGGACGAAGCAACCATCACTCTTGCGCCAGTGAGAGGTCGCGTCGGCTCTGCCCAGGCATGAATGCGGCACCGATTCTTTGGAGCGGCGCTGACCGTTTCGGGCGGGAAGCGCGCGCGGGCGATGGAGGGGCTTTGGGTGGGCCAGGCTGGTCAGGAGCGTGCATGGCAGCTGTCTGCATGTCCCTACCGAACGCGCCCGGAAATGAGAGGATGCACCGACTCTCGTGGCTAAAATCGTACACTACACAACATCTCTCTGTAGGAGTAGGTCGATCCGTCGCTCTCTCTAACACACACATGCTGTTAAACACACACACACACGCACACGCACGCACCTTGGTCCCGTTGCACCTTCTAGCGTGACTTATTACACCTATACGGAGGGAGTAGTAAGTATACGAGATACGGTGGCACACTGACAAATCTCCATTTTTTTGCTGTGATGCGCGAGTACAATGTTGTTCTAGGATTCTTTCTAGTGAGTTCCATTTTTCTAAAAGTGTGCTCTACATGGACCATGTATGTGCCTGTTGAAACTGTCAATTCATAGTACAGTTTGCTTTATACTAATCACTTTTTTGTATTTGTGCAAACAGGGGTGCTCAGCTTGATTTCAATGGGAACTGCACAAAATGTTCATGAATACATCAAATCATTCATTTCCACCATAAGAAAGGAGGTGCCGATAAGTTCAAGGCGTTGCAACATATAAGGGCGAAATCATACAAGCTACGTGCGAATTTGGTTGATTTTGGTGGAACTGCACAAAAAGAACAGTTGGTTTCTTTAGCACGAGGTGCCATGTCAATGTCCGAACTGATGGCAAACCCTGCCCATTCCACAATCGTAGGCATTTGATATTTTGGAATGGGACAACCTTGTCAAATTTTGCTCATTGATTTTAGCAACACATGTGTTTGATATTTTCGAATGGGACGCCCTTTGCTGTCAGCAGCGTCGATCAATTTTTTCTTTATTCTTTAGTTGTGAAGTAAATATTGCCTCTGACATGTGAGTCGCTGAGATGCATAATCATCGATTGTTTTGAATGTTCTCTATGAATTGCCAGGCCTGTGTGTTTGATTGCAATGTATAGAAACGCTAAAAAGCTGCTCAAACTCTTTGTACTCCTTCTGTTCCTTTTTTACTTCGCACATTGTGAAAGTGCATACTTTTTTGTATAAGATTGGTCAAAGTAGAGATACTTTGACTGCAGACAAAACTTGTATGCAGACTAGAAAGGACCGGAGGGAGTACATGTGAAACTGCTGCAAACAAGGTGATCACCCTGGGAATAATGCTAGTACGTATTGTTTTGCATGTTCATCCAATGCCAGTGATACAAGAATTCGAACTAATCGAAATAAATTCATTCATACACGGTCGGATTTCATATAAACATGCTGGATTTCATTACATTTCATACATTCTTCAACTAAAAAGGGCTGCGCTGGAGGTATAATTAATTAACCGAAGCTACCCACCTGTGTCCCGCTGAGCCGAACAGAAGCTTCAGTGACTTAACTGCAGGCGCAGTTGCATAACTGACATGTGGCCTGTTGGGCCGACGTGTCGGTCAGCCAACTGCACCAGCAGTTAAGTAGAAGCAGCGTTCTTCTCCAGCGCAGCTCTCCGACTCCACGTCGCCGCCAAGAAGCTAACCGGCCGTCAATGGTCAACCCGCCTAGCTTGGCTTCAACCGGAGGGTAGCAGCGGTGGCCTTACTTGGACCCGAGCGGCAGCGACCTACCATGTTCTACTCTTCCTCGTTTTCTGTGTGGCGCGGCCTCATTGGCAGCGGGGCGGGGCCTCGGCGGAGCCGGCGATGTCCTCTGTCTCGTTGCCGGCGGGCGGCGCCTCAGCGGAGCGATGGAAATCCTCCCCCACGTTGCCGGCAGGGTGGGGCCTCGGCTGAGCCGGCGATGTCCTCTGCCTCGTTGTTGGCAGGGCGGGGCCTCGACGGAGCCGGCAGTGTCCTCTGCCTTGTTGTTGGCGCCGCGGGGCCTCGGCGGAGCAGGGCCTCGTCGACGCCAGCGGAGCGAGGACTCATCGGAGCCGGCATTGTCCTCTGCCTCGTCCTCGGTCTCGCCAAACAGCGCCTCGCCCGCTTCATCGCCCTCTTTGCTAGCCTCTTTGTAGGCGGCCGCAGCTTCCGCCACCCGCATGCGGTACCGCCAGCGCTCGAGGCGGCCCTTGCGGGCGGAGCGGTACAAGTCGAGCAGCGCCTCCTGCTCCGCCCGCTCCGCGGCGATCTGCTCCTCCGCCTACAGGTGCTCCTGGAGGAGATAGTGGTTGTAGGCGGCGTCGGCCTGCGCCTCCCGTAATTGCTCCTCACGCATTTGCCTCACCATGTCCATATATTGGGCACGGGCCTCGCCGATTGTCATGGTGCAATGCACCGGCGAGGATGGCGCGGAGGAGGGGGTTGGCGCCAGATCATCGACTACCATGTTCTCCATTGGGACGTCATCGTCCTCCGGCTACCTGCCGGTCGGCAGCAATGGCTTCCATTTCCTTGTGGTCCGTCGTCCGCCCGTCCCGAAGAGCGCTGGAGCGCGAGGAAGCCATGGTGGGTAGTAGTGGTCTGGACAGGAGAAAGGGAACGGATGCGGATGACTGCGGCTATGGCCGGCGCAGCAGTTTATATAGCAATGGTGGGCGGGCGGAGGGACGGATGTGTGGCGCCGGAGTAGCCGCCTCGGCAACCGCGTATCATTAATGTGGGCGGCAGATGGACGGACGGACGGCACTTGTGTCGTTTGAAGGCGGAGCAATCACCTGCACCGGGAAGCGGGGCGGGCGGCGCTGATTGTTTCGCGCGGAAAGCGCGCGCGGGCGAGGAGATGACTTTACTTGGAGAGGTTGACAATGGGGACCCACCAGGTCCATAGCCTCATGTACGCAAGTGCGTCCTTATTATATATATATATATAACTATAATTTATTTTGCTTCCTCCTGGTTTCCTGACATCACGGTCCCACACCATTGTCAACCTATGTAGTAGTCAATAAACGAGAGAATTGCACAAGAAGCGGCCGGCAGCTGGGACCAAGCAGCTCGAGCAGTATTTGTGTTTTTGAGGTGTGAGCACTGCAGAGTTTTTCGATGTTTAGCCCAGATATTAATTTTTCTCCTCTGAACAACAACGAAAACATCGCTGCAGGTATTAACTGGGCAGGCTGTGGCCCGTCTAGCCCAGGCCAGATATCCAGCCCAGATATTAATTTTTTTCAAGCTGAAAATGGCTAGCCCAGCTATACTTTTTTAGGAATACCCAGGCAAGGTCAAGTTGTTATTCTCCGCCCCGCTTGGCTGCAAATCTTTCCTAGGAGGGATGCATCAGGCTTAACAAGAAAATGGGCTTTAAGAAATAATAAATGGGATGTAATCATAAAAACTAGGCAGTAACTATAAAAAAATGCACCAAACACGTGATTACTTTATAAAATATTATTTTTGGATATTGAAAATTTTAATTTCATTAATTGTTGCGAGCGCAATGTTTTGTTGGATTTTTACGTAATATAAATTTATATTGAAATTGTATTTAATCTGACTAGAAATTTTGGGATAAAAATATTTCGGATCCCATCAAAATGTGGGAAATTTTATTGAATTCTGTTTTGAACGGTTGGTTGAAATGGGCTGTACTTTTAACCAACTGTAAATGGGCTGTAGTAAATTCCATTAGAATTCAAAAATGGGCTACACATTCTTACAAATCTCAAATGGGATATAAGTTCTCTGCCACACACTTCTGGCCTTACTAAGTTGACGCGTCCCCTAAAAAAATAGAGTTGACGCGTATGCAAGGCTTTGTCAACTTATAGTCAACACACGGTTCTAGCAGCAGTGGCCATTGGATGTCCATCCAACGAATGCCGTGCTTCTTCTTCAATCCCGGATATTCTAGCTTCACCCACCCAAAAAATGATTCCTCCCCCTGACATCTGGGGCGCACCGTTTCGGAAGCTGACCTGTGGGCCTACTAAGTGGACGTACCAAGGGCTTTGTCAACTTAGTCAATATAAACGATTCTAGCTGCTGTGACCGTACGATGTCCATCCAACGGCCATTGTGCTTCTTCAACCTCTGGTCTTCTTGCTCGA
Organism: Triticum aestivum; assembly: GCF_018294505.1. Taxonomy (NCBI): domain Eukaryota; kingdom Viridiplantae; phylum Streptophyta; class Magnoliopsida; order Poales; family Poaceae; genus Triticum; species Triticum aestivum. Next base: position 187,704,093 of record NC_057802.1, read on the forward strand.
GCCGCCCAAAGCAGCGCCGGTCGTGCCTCCTGCTCCTGCCTCCCTTGGCCGGCTGTGCTGCCGCGGAGGCCTCACCGCCCCTACTACTCCCACCGCTGGCCAGGCCATCCCTCCACTCACCCACACCCCCTGTTATTCTGCGGCGACGGCAGCGCAGCCGAACTAGTGAACCCTTGTACTCCTCTCCGTGTGTGCATCCACTGCCGCGTCTTCCCCTTCCTAGGCCTCGCCGTCGTCCACCGCCCTGGTGCTCTTGCCGCGGCGTGGTTAACATGGTCAAGGAACGACTTCCATTGGACGTAGACTGTACGTGGAGAGGCTGACAGCTGGGTCCACGGCAGCCGCAAGGAAGTGCCTCCTTATTACGCGGAAAATAATTATTCCTCCACTTGACAGCGGGGACCCACCGGACGGGCCACCAGTATTTTGCGAAAAAATCGTTTCCCCCGGACTTCTGGGACCCACCGGCCGGGCCACCGTATTTCGTGAAAAAAACATTCCCCCCGCTGTCAGCTCGGACCCACCGGAAGTGCCTCCTTATTACGCACAAAAAAATGAATACTCCTCCGGCTAGCTGGGACCCACCTTGGTGGGAGGCTGACTTGTGGGCCTACTAAGTTGACGGGGACGAAGGGCTTTGTCAACTTAGTCAATATGAACGATTCTAGCTCCAGTGACCGTACGATGTCCATCCAACGGCCGTAGTGCTTCTTCAACCTCTAGTCTTCTTGCTCCAGCCGCCCAAAGCAGCTCCGGTCATGCCGCATGCTCCTGCCTCCCGTGGCCAGCTGTGCTGCCGGAGGCCTCACCGCCCCCTACTATTCCCACCGCTGGCCAGGCCCTGCAGCGGCGGCATCCTCACACCGCAGCCGAACCAGTGAAACCTCGTACTCCTCTCCGCGCGGGCTTTCACTGCCGCGTCTTCCCCGGCTCCGCGTCGTCCCCTTCCTAGGCCTCACCTCGTCCACCGCCGTGGTGCTCTCCGCGCGGCGTGGTTAATGTGGTCAAGAAACGACTTCCATCGGAAGAGTACTGTACGTGGAGAGGCTGACAGCTGGGTCCACGGCAATAGCCCAGTTTTTTTGTGATTTGCCAAGTAAGTCGCTTTGTCAGGCCTGTTGGGCTGCAAATCTTTCAAGACGAGGAGAGCTTTCATTCGGCTGGCCGAGAAAATGGCCCATCAGTAATGAGAAATGGGCTGTACATTTTTAAAACACATCAAACCGGCAATTAGTTTCAAATATCTTTTTTTTCATTTCAAGATTTTAAATTACATTAATTTTTATGCGTGGAGAATTTGTTGGACTTTATATTGATATACATTTATTTTTAAAATCAGTTTGAATGTGAGTCGAAATTTTGGGATTAAAAACAGTTCAGACCGCACCGAAATATGCAAAATTTCGTATAATTTTTTAACCGTGGCCACAATATGGGCTGTAATGCTAACAAAAAGAATATGGGCTCCAAAAAAACCTTAAGAATTAGCAAATGGGCTGTAAATTATTAGAAATAATGGCAGATGGGTTGTATGCTGTTTTCCACAGATTTGAGGCTTTCCTAAAAAAAGGTTGACGCACAAGCACTGACTGTTGGATGTCCATCCAACGGCCGTCGTCCTTCTTCAATCTCTGCTCTTCCTGCTCCAGCCGCTCAAACAAGCACCGGCGGGACTGCCTGCTCCCTCCTCCCCGCGGCCGGTTGTGCTGCCGCGCAGGCCTCACCGCCCCACCGTACTCCCATCGCTGGCCTAGGCATCCCTCTTCTTACCCACACCTGCTGTTATTCTCCGGCGACGGCAGACGAACCAGTAAACCCTCGTACAGTCGTACTCCCCTCCGCGTGGGAAACAACTGCCGAGTCTTCCCTGCCTCCGTTTCATCCCCTTCCTAGGCCTCGCCGTCGTCCACCGCCATGGTGCTCTCGGCGCGGCGTGTTCAATGTGGTCCACGACCGACTTCTATCGGAAGAGTACTGTGCGTGGAGACGCTGACAGCTGGGTCCACGGCCGCAGCAAGGAAGTGCCACCTTATTACGCGCAAAATAATTATTCCTCCACCTGACAGCGGGGACCCACCGGACGGGCCACCGTATTTCGTGAAAAAAACGTTTCCCCCCCGACTGCTGGGACCCACCAGCTACACCTTCGCACGCAAGGAAGTGCATCCGGGCAAAAAAAACAAAACGATTCGCCCCCCTGACTGCTGAGACCCACCAGCTACATCTTCGCACGCAAGGAAGTGCCTGACAGTCGGGACCCACCTGGTCGAAGCGTACGTAGCGTTGTCATTCTGGTCGCGAACGTGTATGTACATATATATTGGTGGATGTAGAGGCGCGCACGTGTCGTAGTAGAGGCGCGTACGTGTCTTAGTAGAGGCGCGCACCTAGCATGTACATGTACATACAGCGGCCAGGGTGCAAGAACGAAAATACGGCCACGTATGTGTACATACGGGCGGGGTCTCGAACGCCTACTCGCGCATACATACGGCCAGGGCTCGTGTACATGGCTGGGTCAGAACGGAGAAACAGCGTCGTCGTCGTGTTCATGGGGAGGCAACGGAATCGTCGTGTTCATGGGGAGGCAACGAAATGCGTTGTGTTCATCGGGAGGCAACGGAACGCGTGGGAGCCAACCGGCTGGGTCGGAACGGAATGCGTGGTCGTGTTCATCGGGAGGGCTTGGACGGAACACGCGATGGAACGAGGCCTGGCGTACCGCAGAACAGAGGAAACGACCTTGTGTTCGACCGACCACGTTCGAAACGGGATCTTGTTCATCGGGAGGGGTCTGGCGTACCGCAAAACGGACGAAACGGACCTCCTATGGTCGAAACGGGGGTCCTGTTGATCAGGAGGCATGTGGCATACCGCAAAACGGACGAAACGGACCTCCTACGGTCGAAACGGGGGTCCTGTTGATCGGGAGGGGTGTGGCGTACCGCAAAACGAACGAAACGGACCTCCTACGATCGAAACGGGGGTCCTGTTCATCGGGAGGGGTGTGGCGTACCACAAAACGGGACTCCACGAGATACTGTTCATCTCCACCGTCGACCTCCTCCAGCCTTCACGGGCTCCTGTTCATCCAGCCTCCACCGCGCACTACTCCACCGGCTACTGTTCAAGCACCCCTCCACGGGCACCCCTCCACCGTCTATTGTTCATCCAGCCCTCCACACCACGGGGTCCTGTTCAACTACCCCTCCATGGGCACCCGTCCACCGGCTACTGTTCATCCAGCCCTCCACACCACGGGGTCCTGTTCATCCAGAGGCAATGCCATCGCTCACTGTTCATCCAAGCCCCCCCCGCAACGCTCACTGTTCATCCCAGAGCTAGCATCGATCGGCTTCAGTTAGCAGCAGTAGCGAAGGAATTGCTCGATCGGGTTCAGTTAACAGTCATCGATCGATCGCTCGGGTTCAGTAACGCGTAGCCTGCAGTGCAATCGCTCGGGTTCAGTTAGAGCCCAACGCCTCGCTCGGGTTCAGCTAGAGCCAACGCCTCGCACACACGCGCGTACGTGTACGAGAGAAACGTGCATCGCTCGGCCCCCGACCTCCCACCATAACCGGGAACTCCCCGAAATTTTCCTCGCCCTTGCTTCTACCACGGTTTTTTCCATCATGGACGGCCCAAAGAATGTCATGCAGCTGCGTCTCCGGCCAGCCCAGGACGAAAAGCCCATTTTCTGTCATGATTTTTTGTCATAGAAGTAGGAGCCCACCACATCTATGATGATACCGGGTTTTGTCACAATTATCGTCATAGAAGTGTCATATGTATGACAGAAAAAAATTCGTTCGGCCCAAAATGTCACGAATGTGTCTTTTTTTACTAGTGTTACTAACCCCAGGCGACTCTGTCTGCCGGGTTATGACTCCTGCCGGTTTATGATTGTCTGCCAGGTTATGACTCCTGCTGGTTTATGATTGCCTGCCTGGTTATGACTCCTGCCGGTTTATGATTGTCTGCCGGGTTATGATCTGACTTAACACCTGTCGGGTTATCATCTAACTTAACACCTGCCGGGTTATCATCTGACTTAACACCTGCCGGGTTATCATCTGACTTAACACCTGCCGGGTTATCATCTGACTTAAAACCTGCGAGGTTATCATCTGACTTAACACCTGCCGGTTTACCATGTCCCAGCCGGGTTGTAACTCCGGTCGGGTCATACACCGGGGTATATCCCCGACATTAGCCCCCAGTTTAATTTGGATTTATCCATGTTAAACTGATCCTGATCATCCTTAAGTCCTTGTCACTTCCTTCTTCTAGAAAATCCGGGTCATTAGTCATCTTAAGACTTGCTTAAGACTTGCTTCAATATAAATATCACAATCTTGAAGAAATCCGATTTGTTCATCCCAGTCATTAGTCATAAACTGAGTATTCCATATATGTAGCCCCCAAGTGCCGGGTTGTCATGCTTGCAGCAACCTGGGACTTGTAATTGCCTGATGCCCATAAAAATTTCAACCAATGTAACCCCAAGGGCCGGGTCATTATGCAATAATGAGCAGGGACTTTGTAGATATGATCATGTAGACTTGAAAAGCAACATGTAGCCCCCAAGGGCCGGCTCAGTAAGATAATACTGAGCTGGGACTTTATATATACTTCATTGAAAATAACATCATATAATGTAACTCCTATCATGGGGCTTGAACCCACGTCCACAAGGTTAAGAGCTTTGTGCTTTACCAACTGAGGAGTGGACCCTTCAATATAATGGATTCAAACTTGTGTACCTTGAATTGTTGACATGAGCAATTGGTAGCCCCCAAGGGCCGGCTCATTACAATGTGATGAGTCGGGTCTTCAATAAGGTGATCAAAAAATGACTTTGCATTAGCCCCCAAGTGCCTTGGTGCATGCTGGCAGTGACATGGGACTTGCATATTTGATGTAATCTCAATTTGAATAATGTATCCCCCAAGTGCTGGGTCGTAAGCCTGCAGCGACTCGGGACTATTCCTTCCATTGTAGAATAAATCATATCCATCGATAAAATAATATCCATTGCGCTAAAGCGACTTTGAAAACCTCAATCATAATACTGGTTATTGATAACCATAGTAAAAATCAAGCCATGTTGGCTATTAAAGATTTGAATAATATACCCAATGATTTATAAGCGCATGATTCCAATAGCGCAATCCAAATATATACTGGCGACTTATAGTCGAAAGCCAGGTCGGGTTAATAAGCACCGGATATTAGTTTACCTCTTACCGGTGACTTACAGTCAAAGGCCAGGCCGGGTTAATAAACACCTGTTTATCATAAAGTGTTGTAAACCTCAAAAAGAGAAAATTTGTCGAATAAAAGCATGGGAAGACGCGAGGCTTTTCATGGGCTGCCAGGCCCAAAATCGAGGGTTTTCATGGGCTGTCAGGCCACTGAGTTAAACCATTTTACAAAGCCTTTTAAGATGGACCTCACATTAACCAATCGTCGTTTTAACTTTGACAAGTTCAGGGTCTGTATAAGATTGACTTGTCAAATGTCCGGTGGGTCGTACCAGGATTACCTGGGCGGAGTGACTTACTTAAAAAAAGGCAGGATAACCCGGGGTTTTAGGTGAATACACCTGGCTTCGAAGCCTGGCTTGATAGCCTATTACAAGGGTGTAGACTCTTTGTTCTTTGAGAGGCAAAGAGCCCCCGAGCAATAGTTTGAGCTGTGCTCAGTGGGTGCCTATGTTTGAGTTGTGCTTTTGCAACACTCTCTTTGGCCCCGAAGTGATTTCCCTGGTGGCCTTACGCCGATCAAGAGGTCTAGCTATGGTTCGAATATGACCAAGCCCCCATGTGATTTCCCTGGTGGCCTTACACCGATCAAGAGGTGTGACTATGGTTTGAACATAGCCCCCAAGTGATATTGTGAGCTGTGCTCAAGGGATACCCATGTTTGAGCTGTGCTGTGCAGCAGACTCTCTTTGGCCCCTTATGATTATATTGGCTTGATAGCCGGATTACCGAAGTAACTAGAGTTGTGCTCTTATGATAATATTGGCTTGATAGCCGGATCAATGGGCAATCATAACTTTGCTCTATAAAGCAGAAGCCCCTATTTGATCAATAATATGATAAGCCAATAAGGCAGGATAACCATGTTTGAACCGCGCATCATGGCAATAGATCCTCTTCGGCAACCATAACTTTTTGCAAGAGATAAATTCTTCTTGAACCGAGATTTTTGAACCGGATATTGAGAGCGTCAGAGCTTTGCAAGAGATAGTTTCCTTTTAAACCGGTTTTGAACCAGATACTAAGGGCTTCAACGCTGTGTGGGAGACGTGATTTCCCTTAAACCGGACTATAAACCGGAAGCATCATTGTGAGCCGGAATATTTCTGACAGCCTTTAAACTGTCATCAATATAACAGTAACCTCCGGGACCGGGTTATCTTTCCCTTCAACTTCTTTGGGCACTTGAACTTGCTGAAACTGGCAAGACTTGCTGAATCATATCATCGTAGCCCCCGAGTCTTAAGATGACTCAACGAGTTGTCTTGAGATTCTCCGTACTTGACCACAGCAGAAGGTATATATCATTGGTGTTGATAACACAATGTGAATCCACAGAAGGTTGTGGTAACTGCGGCGGGTTATAAATGATCCCTTACGAGCCGTGTCAGCAACTCAGCCAATGGTTCCTTCCAACTGGCTGTTTGATGTTAACCAAACTGTAGTGGCAGCGATTTGTGCGCATGTCCATTGAGCCATCCAGCACAGACAGCGGCTGAATGATAATTTGCCTCCAATTTGTTGGAAGAAAACCGGGCTACCCAAGTAGTGACTTGCTCATACTCAATAAATAGCTCATGCAGACAGGTGCGGCCCGGTGTGTTGATGTAGACCAGACCGCAAGGGCGGTAGCGTAAGCATTTCCGTTGAGCACGGCAGCACGGATAAATGTAGTGCAAAATGACGATGCTATGCACTCCATATCCATGATATAACTCCACTTCGGCAGTGAATAATTGTCCTGATGTATTTGGATGATAGATGATATTTATCGTCTGTGCCATGGTCATGGAACAAACATATTAAAAGGAGGACAATTGTTCCCGGAGGAACTTAAAGTATATTGAAAAAATAAATAAGGTGGATAGCACCTGATCTTTTCCTGGGACGTCAAGCCAATCATGTCCGTCGTCGTTTTTCCAATTGATCTGAATTTTACTGCTTCCACTTTTTTCGATCGAATCCCCAATTCTTCTTTCTGTAGACGGCAGCCAGCACGCAGGGGTGCCGCATCTTCAGAGGCAAAATCAAGCGGGGCAATGGGCCGCGGGCCACGGGAGTTGCGGTACCGCAGGCGGCTCATCGGCGGCGGTTTTGAAGAAAATGCCACAGAGGAGCGGCGAATGCGGTGTGGCAGCAACGGCGACGCAGGGCCCGTCGGCGCGGTGGCTTGCAGTATCAGCTCAAGGCCGCAGCGGCGCGGTGGCTCACTATATAGGTGAATCGGTGGTGGAGGTGTGAGGCGGGACGGGCGGTTTAGAGTGGAAACAAGGCCACGACGGCGGCCGCCCGCGATAGGAGCAGGAGGGGGCACGTCGTGGGCACCCGCGGTATGCGGGGTGGACAGAGCGAGCTCCGATGGTGGGTAAATAGGCCATGAAGGCGACTCGGAGTAGAAGACGGCGACTTCAGTGACGCGAAAGGAGCCGGAGCGGGTGGCGGCTTGCGGATGCCGCGGTTACCCAAAGAAGTAGCGAAAGTGGGCGGTTCGTCTGTTTTGTAGGTGACGGCCGGGGCATGAGCACGACCCACCGGTGTGATGAAGCGGCAGAGGCCCGCACGCGGGGCGCGGAACCCACATCAGTTGAGGCGGCCCAGGCGAGGCCGACGGTTTACCAGGGCAGCAGTGGCGCTTCAAACAGGGCGTGGCACAGACGGCGGGTCGTGGAGCAGGGCGAGCGGCAGGTCAACGCCTGGCTGTTTGACAGAAGCAGGGCGCAGAGACCGGCTCTGAAGCGGCTCAGCCGCGGAGTTGGGTGGTGCGTGAGCCGGCAATTGAGCGGCTCGGGAGGCCGGGGAGGCCACGACAGAGGCGGAGCTATGGCCGTGAGGAACGGCAGTGCGCCGGTGAGCCGGCAGCGGCGGCTCGAGGCGACAGGCGCGCGGGCACAGACCCGCGGCGGCGGTCGGTAGACGAGCCACTCCGGATCTTGATCGTCTTCTTTTTTCCTTGCTTTATTTGTTTCAACATGCAGAGAGCAAAGGTAGTGCTCGATGGATGTATTGACTTTGGTCTTCATGTGGGGGTCAAAAAGCATCGATCAAATTTGGAATCCATGCATGGAGCTTTGCCCATAGCAGCAATACCGATGGTAGTTGTAACGCCATTACTTTCATTGGGGTAATCTGACCATATCAACTCTCTCACCAATCTGACCACATCAATTTTGTAAACTCCCTGGACAGAAGCAGATGGCGCTACGGCGGCTCTTCCACAGCAGACCACGACGGAGGCAGCGCTCGGTGAGGCAATGCTTAGATCTGCGGGTCAGGTAGGCGGCAGCTCAGGTAGGGCAGAACCGGCACCGGCCGCAGGCAGAGGTGACCCGGCGGGCAGCAGCTGAAGCGGGATGGAATAGCAGGTCGGCAGGTTGGCGATTTGAGGGTAACCCATGGCGATTCGGCACGGCGAATCCGGGTTGTGGATGTTGACTCCAGTTCAAGGGCGGAACAACTCATGTCCGGGTCGCGGCCGGCTCATGTTTCTGGGTTGTTGTCAATTTGGCAGCCCAAGGCGGGTCAGGTGACACAAAGCTATCTCAAAGTATGAACACTGGCGTTTCGTGGAGGCAGCAGTGTGTGATCACGGCCGCGGTGGCGGTTCGCCGATTAAGGCCCGCGCGGGCGGAGGTGATCCGGCCGGGGCGGCTCAGTGTGGCCACGGCGGAGGCAGCAACATCATGACGCAATATATCATGACGAGTAACTCTTGGTGGAGGCAGTGCTCGAGTGGCGACTCAGACATAGCAGTCGATTTGGCAGCGGCAATTCTTGGTAACTGGGCCGGTTCAAACCGGCGGCGGACACCAGCGGATTGCGACTACTTGGATGAGGCAGTAGCGGTGGCCGGGCTCAGGTCGGTTTACGGCGGAGGGAAGGTCGCAAAGGCATCGGGGTCACTCGGTTAACAAGTCCATATCCATCTCCTGCCCCTGGTTGCTGTTGGTTTTGACGATTCCTCTTTTCTTCTAAGACGTGGACTCGATGATTACAACAAGAGCTCTGCCCAGCCGCAGTAAATATTGATCTTTTTTCGATCTGATAAAGCGCCCGCGCGGATGTAGTAATCAAGCCTAAAAAATGACGTAGTACTAGTACTTAATTAGTACTAGCAATTGCTCATGGATATCGGTATGTCTTGGTTCCGTTTCTTTGTGATAAACCGTACTAGTAGCAGCGATGTGTAATCTCCTCGGGACTTGATCCTGTATGTGGACAACACGACACGGAGAATAGCAGCACAAAATCGAAGGTGTACCTTTGGATTTGAACTATAGCGACAGCTGCTGTACCCTCATAGTACAACAGTTGAATACGGCAACTGTGATCTTGATGACTCGGCGGCAGATTCCTGCCCAGTTTTGGTTTCGCCAGATCATTATAATCCGTACAGCGGCTGCACCATGCGCAACCCTAAAACTTGCCTCAATCTCATACCTTGCGGGCTGACTAACCCGGCTGATGAATTCAATGTTGACGCAGATCTTTCTGAACCGACGCTTTTTATCCAAAAAATCGCAAAACTTCTCAATCCATTAGAGAAATCCCTCCAAGAATTCAACACCATCGTGCACGAGCCCCACGGTGGGCGCCAACTGTCGTGAAATTGTCATGGCAGATGTCCTAGTGTGAGGACTTAGTCGTGAGGCCAGCGCGTCTATGTGGTCGCTTGAGAGGGGTTGAGCGGAATCGAGAGACGCAACAAAGACAAGGATTTAGACAGCTTCGGGCCCCGGGAAACATCATCTGGTAACAACCCTACATGATGTTTGTAGCTAGGTCTCATTATCATCACGAGGGAGTCGCCGTAAACCGGCTCTCCCAGTTATGTCTAGCCCTAAGATTATTTCTTCCTCCCCCCTTGGGGTGCCCTTCCCCTCCTTATATAAGATGAAGGGGCGCGTTACATGTAGAGTCCAACTCGGATTAAGACTTAAACTATTTTGACTTCTCTTCATGGGCTTCTTAACGTCTTGGGCTTCGTAACGTCTCGGGCTTCAAAACGTCTCGGGCTTACTAATCCCAGGCGACTCTGTCTGCCGGGTTATGACTCCTGCCGGTTTATGATTGTCTGGCAGGTTATGACTCCTGCCGGTTTATGATTGCCTGCCTGGTTATGACTGCTGCTGGTTTATGATTGTCTGTCGGGTTATGATCTGACTTAACACCTGTCGGGTTATCATCTGACTTAACACCTCCCGGGTTATCATCTGACTTAACACCTGTCGGGTTATCATCTGACTTAACACCTGCCGGGTTATCATCTGACTTAACACCTGCCGGTTTACCAAGTCCTAGCTGGGTTATAACTCCGGCCGGGTCATACCGCGGTTGGTGTATTTTAATTGAGTTTACTTCAAGTTCCTACAACCGGATATTAACAAATTCCCATCTGCCACATAACCGTGGGCATGGCTCTCGAAAGTTTAAACCCTACAGGGGTGTCCCCACTTAGCCCATGACAAGCTCACGATCCGCGGAGACAATCCTCCATCGCGGGACCCTCCGATCAGACTCGGAATCCCGGTGTACAAGACATTTCGACAATGGTAAAACAAGTCCAGCAAGACCTCGCGGCGTGCCAACACCCTAATAGTAGCCGCACGTATCTCGTCTCAGGCCACGACCGGATTGTCCAAACTTCCGATAGGCCAATCACAGAGTTGCCCCTGGCAGCCACCGGCGGTTGACAGGTTGGACCAACACTCATGAGGAGCACTGGCCCGGGGGGTTGATTAAGAGATATCGGGGGCCGGTAGGTCCCTATGCAAGTTTTACTTGTTATTAGGCAAATGGTAAAACCAATGTTGGGCCTTGCTGGAAGAGTTTTATTCAAAGTGAACTGTCAAGAGGGGCCCATAAACCCTCACCGTGTTAGGGACGCAAAATCAAGGAACATAACACCGGTATGAAGGAAACTAAGGAGGCAAGAGTGGAACAAAACACCAGGCAAAAAGCCGAGCCTTCCACCCTTCACCAAGTATATAGATGCATTAATTAAATAAGAGATATTGTGATTTCCAATGATATCTATGATATCCATGTCCCAACATGGAACAACCTGCACCTGCACCTGCAACTAGCAACGCTATAAGAGGGGCTGAGCAAAGCGATAACATAGCCAAACAACGGTTTGCTAGGATGGTGGAAAAAAGGTCAGAGGCTATCATGGCAATTTGGGGGGCTTGATAAACAAGTGATAGGTAGCGCGACATAGCGATAGCATCGAGACAACTAGCATAGCAAAGATAGTAGTGAGATCCAAGGTGACAGTCATCTTGCCTGAAATCCCGCAAGGAAGAAGAACAAGTCCATGAAGAAGACGAACCAACGTAGTCGAACGAATCATCACGATCGTAACGAAACAGGAACTATCGAGAAGAAGCACAATCGAAAAGAAGCAAACAACACGGTAAACACACAACACCTAATCATGACATGATGCTCACCCATGCATGATGCATGACAAGGCTGCATGATGCTACTCATGGCAAGAGATGATGCATACAAGAACATCACATCAAAGCAAGTTTAAATGAGGCCGGAAACAACATATAACAATTCCGGAAACTCTCCATATGCAAATTTCGAAATTGGTCCAGATCTGAACAAAACACCATGTTGAATTTGTTAAACATCAAGTTAAAGTGCACCAAGATGATCTACATGGGTTTCTAGTCAAGTTACATATAAAGTTCGTTTAATTCGAAGCTATGGCTTAGAAGATATGAGCAAAATAAGTTAAACAAGACATTAATGCAAATGCAAGCAAAACAACGTCACAAACACTCCAAAATAAGGATGCGACAAGGTAACAAGAAACTACAAGCAAAACGAAGCAAGTTTCATATAGAGCATGCTCAAAACGTAGCCACGGTTCAACACATACACTCAATACAAGTTTCAAGGACAAGCTGTCTAAAACAGCAACTAGGCATCTTACAAGCACCATAACAACATGCTACAAGAACGATATATGCACAAACATGACATGCACTTAAAGTACAGATTACATGCTTCAAATAACATCAAGGTTCAGGTTCATAGGCATCAGTATTAATCCAATGAGATCAATGCAAAAGACAACTTTATAACACAGATTATGACAGTGAAAAACAGAGCATATGCATGGGCAGAGTTTATACGATGGCATGTTGGAGGCAAGAAATAATTAAGCTACAGTGCAAGAACATGGCAAGCAAAAGAATGGCATGCTAGTACATACCATGGAGCCCAAAGCACACAACATGGCATAACCATATGAGCAACAGGTTCATGGAAAACATCAAGACAAGATGCAACATGGTATAAGCTGATTCTCAGACTTAGAGGAAATCTGGGAATGCAAAACAATAACATTATGATGCTGAATTTGGAGGTTCATAACGGTAAGCATAGCAACGTCAATAATTATGCAAAAGAAACGGGCATGTAGTAGACATGATATACTTCAACTTAGTCCAGGGGGCACAAGTTCATATGATGCATGGAGTAATTACTATGATTCTAGCAAAATGGAACATGTTGTTAACAGGTTGACAGATTTGGCATGATGACAACTTGAGAGCAAGTAAGAGACAAACTACAGCAAGTCATATGGCAACCAAGGTCATGGCATCAAAGTAAACATAACACAGAGCAAATAACATCAAGACATCATAAAGATATGCTCATGGACTAGTGGGAACCATCAAGACAAGTTTGAATGTTGTAATAGTTTCAGCAAGCGTAAAACAGAAACATCATCATAGCATGTTTGCAAGCTTGGAACAGAGTTCATATGAAGTCCAAAATTATCAAACTTTGCATGTGGACAAATACTCATAGCATACTTCAAATAATGTAATAGGAGCCTCTCCAAAAGAGTTATAGATTGATTAATAACAAGCTCACAACATGACATCATGAAGTTAACAAAAAACTGGAACATCATTTAGGATGTTCATGGCAATGGAAACGTATTCTACATGATATATATGAGATATCAAATGACATGGCATGATAGATAATAACATGGACATCAAAACATGTCAACTAGGCATCTCCATATTATGCATGGATAAGATGGTAGCATCAAGTTAACATGGCAACATAATGTAGCAGGTTCAGACTTAGCAGAAATCATCAAGTCACTGAAATCAGCAACAACAAGTACCCTACTTTGCATCCTTGTGCTAGTCACCACAGGGAACATAAAAATACATGGATTGCACCACTGTAAAGATGACATGAAGATGCTCCTAAATGCTGACATGATGCTCAAAAGATAAATACACAAAATGCTATCAAAAAGACAAATCAGCAAGTTATGACAACTTCCAGCAGATTATAACACTTAGCACTTTTGCGACGATGATTAACGCATAAAAGTCTAACAGTAACATGCATGCAAACTACAACACCATCTGGAGCATTCAGAGATGAACATTTGCATATAAAGAACACCACCATAGGAGCATGATGCACAAAGTTATGGCTCTCACAATTATGCAATATGATGATGAAATCTCAGGACTTGGACGAAATTGCTGGACCGAAAACTGAGCGTTGGTTAACTATTATGCGCATAGGGCGGGGAATAGGGGCGCTCACCACTGGGCTCGACCCAGGCGGGGAGAGGCAGGCCGGGCTACTCATATGGTCATTACCAGAAGCCCGGCGCCAATCTTGAAGACGGTGGGCCAAAGATGGGCTTAAGACCCGGATATGGCTTAAGGCCCGTAGTTACAATTATTATTATGGTAAAACTTGTAGTGTAAGGCAAGAATAGTTGAGAGTCCGAGCCGGACACTCTTATGAGCCGGCCGGGACTCTGAGAGCTGCTGGGCGTCAGCCTCCCTATATAAAGGGACGACCCGGCAGCGGTTTAAGGACAAGAACAATCTCATCGAGAGCCGGGCATAGCAGTTTAGCTCCCTGGTAATCGTAACCCTAATCAATATCACCTCAAACTGGACGTAGGCTTTTACCTTCACCATGAGGGGCCGAACCAGTATAAACCCTCGTGTTCCTTGTCCCACATTAACCCCTTCAAGCTTCCTAGCTGCGATGGCTCCACGACTAAGTCCTAGCTCAAGGACAACTGCCGTGACAATTCCACGACAGTTGGCGCCCACCGTGGTGCCAGCGCACGGTGGATTTGAGTTCTTGAAGGGCAGCTTCGAAGGGCTCAAGGGATACGCTGTGGGCCGGATGACCAAGAGTCGTCGCGGCAAGCTCTACATCGACGATGCAAACTGGGGCCCCGACGCCGGCTCAATTGAGTACGGGTACCGGGTCCCCTTCGGCGGAATTCATGTTTTCATTGGCAAGATTGGTGAGCCGGGCCCTGAGCAGGATCTCTGCGCCGATCTCATCGAGACGGCTCAGCGTGCACGACCCGCCCGGGCCCGGCCTGCCTTAAGGCGCGCGTTTGTGGGATGTATCCATGGAAGGCCCTCTGATCTATCTGGGGCTGGTGATGAGGCGGTCGCCGGCTTTGACGGTGAGTCTGCCACCGATGAGTTGTTCCGATGGGGATAGTATTCCGGACCCGTTTGAGCCGCCAAGTCAGGTTGGAGTCTTTATGGCTGGCGCGCAGCCTGTTCAGAACCCCGCTGCTGGAGCCGGAAACCCGGTGCCTTCTCTGGCTCAGGTACTGATGGATCTCACGGACAAGATGACGGCCCTGTTAACCGCCACGGTTGACCCGGCGGATCAAGCTCAGCATGATGCGGAGGTGGCACAGTTAAAATTGGATCTAGTGAAAGCTAAGGAGGAGCTTGCAGCAGAAGGGATCAGGATGGCTGCAGAGAGGGCGGCTCTCGATGCCCAAACTCAGCTGATCCAGGCGCAGTCCTTCCAACTCACGATGGATCAAAACGCGTCCAATGAGGTCATGAGAAGGAGGCATCAAAAGACCCAATCTCGACTCCCTCCGGTTTACGATCCACGCAACCTCTTCAACACGCCAAGTGCAGGGTCTAGTAACCCGCCAGGGGTCATAGTGCCCGGGTCTGGAGCCCTATTCAGCCACGAGTAATGGGGCCTCCCCAGGTGCCCCCTGCCCCGCCTCAGTACGTGCCAATACCCCCGGGTCATTATAATAACCCGCTGGAGAACATGGTCGCTGCGGCAGCACGGCTGGCGGCTCTCCCAGTTGACGGCGACTCTCCGACGGCTATTGAAACCCGCCGGGTCAGGGAACTCCTTCAGACAGCTCAGGCGCAGCAAGAGGCGTACTCCTACAGCCGGGACAGGATCCACTCGACCCCTCGTCCAGGCCAGAGCCCGAGTTACAGCCGGCACATGGTCTCAGCAACCGGCTCAAGTAACGTCCGACGCCATGACCCGCCCCCTGGCCACGGCCCGGCTCCAGGAGCCTTTCACGCAGCAGACCAGGACAGAGCGCGGCAAGAGGCGGAGCAAGTGCCTCAATTGACGGCTTACCAGACCCCCCCCGGCTTATCCGACGACTTCCGTCGACGTGGGCATCCCTACCAGGACCGGGGGTGTCCCTTGTTTAGTGCCAGCTATCCGTAATGAACGTCTACCTAAGGACTTCAAGGGCCCTAGGAAGGTGCCTAATTACACAGCTGACCTACAACCCGCAGCCTGGATCGAGAGTTACGAGATGGCCATGGAACTACTGGAGGTCAGTGAGGCGGCAATGGCCAAGTACTTCACCATGATGTTGGATGGGACTGCCCGCACTTGGTTGAAAGGGCTACCACCGAACTCCATCGGGTCTTGGGCTGAGCTGAAAGCCCGGTTCATCCAAAACTTCAAGGATACCTGCAGGCAGTCGATGTCAATTGTGGATTTGACTAACTGTAAGCAGCAGGAGGGTGAATCCACGACGCATTGGGTTCGCCGGGTCAAGGAGATCATACATTCGTCAGATAAGATGGATGCCGGCTCTGCAGTCTTAATGCTGGAACAGAATTGTCGTTTCGTGCCCCTGAAGATGAAACTCGGGCGGCTTAAGCGCGACTGCAGTGATATGGGTACACTAATGGCGGCTCTTGTTAAGTACGCCGATTCTGATGGTACCAAGGATCCCCCTTCAGATGATGAAAGGGCAGGGAAGGGAAAGAAGAACGGCAACGGCAAGGGTCTTCAGCATAACCCGGGGAACCAAGGAGGAGGCAAGCGCAAGGCCGACGGCAGCCTAGAGTTTGTGGCCAACGCCAGCTCACAAGGGAATAACCAGCGACGTAAGGGGAGGCCCCCTCCCCGAGGCGGCGGGTCAGGTCCGACGCTGGAGCAGCTGTTGAATGAGCCTTGTCCAAGGCATGGCTCTAGAGAGAAGCCAGCGACTCATCTGTGGAAGGATTGTGCAATCATGAAGGCCTTTAAGAATTACAATGGCCCGGGCGGCGGCTCAGGCGCCGGCGGCTTTCATGGCCCGGGCGGCGGCTCAAATTCCGGTCCTCAGAACGGTCAAGGGGGCTTTAATCAACAGTCTGGCCAGGGTCATCAACAGCAGCAGGGGGGTTATCAGACCAATCCAAAGCAGCTTAGCGGTGGACAGTATCATGTGTTTACCACTAGTTTGTGCAAGCGAGATCAGAAGCTTCACAAGAGGGCTGTGAATGCTGTTGAGCCGGCGGTTCCACGCTACTTGCGGTGGTCTGAGCAGCCTATAGTGTGGAGCAGGGAGGATCACCCTCCACGGGTGGATAATCCGGGTCACTTGGCCCTGGTGGTGGCTCCTCAGGTGGGAGGATATAAGTTCACTAAGGTGCTCATGGATGGAGGCAGCAGCATCAACATCCTCTATTATGAGACATTCCGTCGTATGGGGTTGATTGATAAGAACCTCAGCCAGTCCAACACTATTTTCCACGGGGTGGTACCTGGTAAGCCGGCTTATCCAGTCGGCAAGATTGAGTTGGAAGTGGCCTTTGGAGATGAGAACAACTACAGGGTGGAGAAATTGACTTTTGAGGTGGTCAAGATAAGAAGTCCATACCATGCTATATTTGGACGGCCGGCTTACGCCAAGTTCATGGCACGGCCGTGTTATGTATACTTACAGCTCAAGATGCCGGGTCATAATGGGACCATTACGGTTCACGGCAGCCGGAAAGTGGCTCTGGAGTTTGAGGAAGGCGATGCACCTTATGCAGAATCTGTTTGTGCAACAGAGGAGTTGAAGTTTTACAAAGACAATGTTGACCCAACAGATATGACCTCTCTGAAATGCCGACTACGGAGAATGAGCCGGCGATGAAATTTAAGTCAGCTGATGAGACTAAACTTGTTGATTTCGTTCCAGGAGACTCATCTCAGCAATTTAGCATCAGTGCCAATCTGGATCCAAAATAGGAAGGCGCGCTCATCGAGTTCATCCGTGAGAATAGGGACATCTTCGCATGGAAACCTTCTGACATGCCAGGTGTACCTAGAGAGCTCGCTGAGCACACTCTCAATGTTGATCCAAAATTTAAGCCGGTCAGGCAGTTCCTTCGGCGGTTTAATGAAGAGAGGCGGAAAGCTATTGGTGAAGAGGTGGCCCGGCTCTTGGCGGCCGGGTTTATTGTTGAAGTCTTTCACCCAGAGTGGTTGGCTAACCCGGTGCTCGTACTCAAGAAGAACGGCACCTGGCGGATGTGTGTGGACTACACGGACTTAAACAAGGCGTGTCCGGCTGATCCTTTTGCCCTCCCCCGTATTGATCAAATCATTGATGCTACGGCAGGTTGTGCACGCTTAAGTTTCTTGGATGCTTATTCTGGATATCATCAGATTAAGATGGCAGTTAAGGACCAGGAGAAGACGGCGTTCATCACTCCCTTTGGAGCCTTCTGCTATGTGTCTATGCCCTTTGGACTCAAGTGTGCACAGGCGACTTACCAGCGTTGTGTACAGAACTGTCTTCATAAACAGATTGGGCGCAATGTTCACGCTTATGTGGACGATATTGTGGTTAAGTCCATAAAAGAGGAAACCCTGATAGATGATTTAAGGGAGACCTTTGATAACCTCCGGGTCTACAAGATGATGCTTAACCCGGCCAAGTGTGTTTTTGGTGTTCCTGCAGGCAAACTCTTGGGTTTTTGGTTTCTGACAGAGGCATTGAAGCTAACCCGGAGAAGATCAAGGCCATCACCTCCCTGGCTAAGCCGGCGTGTATAAATGACGTTCAGCGCTTGGCGGGTCGCATCGCTGCTTTAAGCCGGTTTATAAGCCGTTTGGGTGAGAAAGCCATGCCATTATATCAGTTGATGAAGAAAACTGATAACTTTGTCTGGAATGATGCGGCTAATACTGCCTTTGAGGATTTGAAAAAGCAGCTGGCAGAGCCCCCAGTCCTTGCTGCTCCGGTTGATAAGGAGCCCTTATTACTGTACGTGGCGGCGAACACACGAGCCGTCAGTGTGGCTATGGTGGTGGAGCGCAAGGAGGAGGGCAAGGAGCATCCGGTTCAGCGGCCGGTTTATTATGTCAGCGAAGTGCTCATTGAGTCCAAGCAGCGATATCCGCATTGGCAGAAGCTTGTTTATGGTGTGTTCATGGCAAGCCGGAAACTCAAGCATTATTTTCAGGGTCATCCCATCACTGTGGTCAGTTCTGCCCCTCTTGGTGATATCATTCAAAACAGGGAGGCCACAGGGAGAGTAGCTAAGTGGGCTATAGAGCTTGGACCTCATGGTCTCAAGTACGTGCCACGCACTGCTGTTAAATCTCAGGCCTTGGTGGATTTCATCAATGACTGGACAGAGTCACAAGTGCCCGAGCAGAAGCCGGATAACACATATTGGACTATCCACTTCGATGGGTCCAGGCAGTTGGAGGGCTCGGGGGCTGGAGTCGTGTTGGCTTCCCCTAAAGGTGACAAGTTCCATTATGTGCTACAGTTGCTGTTTCCTTGCACTAACAACGCGGCTGAGTACGAGGCCTTGCTCCATGGTCTTCGGATGGCTAAGGAGATGAGCTTAAGCCGGGTAAGGTGCTTCGGCGACTCAGACTTGGTGGCTCAACAAGTATCAGGAAAGTGGGATTCCAAGGACCCTCTCATGGCGGCTTATCGCCGCGAGGTTGATGCCATTGCTGGGCACTTTCAGGGTTATCAAGTGGAACACATCGATCGCAGGAAGAACGAGGCGGCGGATGCTTTAAGCCGGCTGGGCTCTCAGCGAAAACCGGTGCCGCCCAACACTTTCCTGGACGTCCTGTATAGCCCTTCTGTTAAGTTGCCTACAGAGGAAGACTTGGCTGTCCCTGACCCGGAGGCCCGACTGGTGGCGGCTCTTCATATCATACCAGACTGGACAATGCCATATCTGGCTTACATGACCCGGGGCGAGTTGCCTGAGGACGAAACTTTGGCCAGGCAAATAACCCGGCGGGCTAAGTCAATGATTGTTATCAATGGAGAGTTGCATCACCGCAGTGTTACGGGAGCGTTTCAGCGTTGTGTTTCCCCTGAGGAAGGTCAAGAAATCTTGCGTGAGATCCATGAAGGGGATTGTGGCCATCATGCCGGCTCAAAGTCTCTTGTGGCCAAGGCTTTTCGTCATGGTTTTTATTGGTTGACGGCTCATGCTGATGCGGAGGACTTGGTCAGTAAGTGTGATGGTTGCCAGAGGTTCTCACGACGGGCTCACGTGCCGGCTCAGGAGCTGAGGATGATCCCAATCACTTGGCCCTTTGCGGTCTGGGGGCTTGATATGGTTGGGCCTTTTAAGAGGTCCAAAGATAAGAAGACCCACCTCTTGGTGGCAGTTGACAAATTCACAAAGTGGGTGGAAGCTGAGCCAGTTAGCAAGTGCGATGCAGCCACGGCGGTTCAATTTATGAAAAAGGTGATTTTCCGCTTTGGTTTTCCGCACAGCATTATAACTGACAATGGCACCAATCTCTCCAAAGGCGCCATGGAAGAGTTTTGTCAACGAGAGCATATCCGACTTGATGTTTCCTCAGTGGCTCATCCTCAATCCAATGGTCAAGCTGAGAGAGCTAATCAGGAGATTCTGAAGGGCATCAAGCCCCGGCTTTTGGTCCCTTTGCAACGGACGCCGGGTTGTTGGGTGGAGGAGTTGCCCTCCGTGTTATGGAGCATCAACACTACTCCTAACAGGTCTACAGGTTTTACGCCTTTCTTCATGGTTTATGGAGCAGAAGCAGTCCTCCCCAGTGACATCCGTCATGACTCACCTCGCGTGGCGGCTTACGTTGAGGCGGATAATGAACAGGCGCGCCAAGATGCTCTGGACTTGTTGGACGAACAGCGTGATGTGGCAGCAGCCCGTTCAGCGATTTACCAACAAGACCTGCGCCGTTATCATAGCCGCCGGGTTAAATCCCGGGTCTTCCAGGAAGGCGATCTCGTGCTCCGGCTCATCCAGGATCAAACAGATGCACACAAGTTATCCCCGCCTTGGGAAGGGCCCTTTGTGGTCAGCAAGAACTTGCACAACGGGTCATATTACCTCATTGACATTCGGGAGCACAAAGATTCACGTAAGTCGGAGGAAGAGACCCGTCGGCCGTGGAACATAGCTCAGCTTCGGCCTTACTACACTTGAGCCACCGGCTCTCGTGGTGTACATATTTCTCTCAGCCATGTATATATTATGATAAGCAATAAAGCAGGACCTCTGTCCTTTTTTCTCCTCCAAATATGCACGTGTTGTTTTCATTGCAAGATTACATGATGACTTAAAGGAGGATCCGGCTTATGATCGTATTCGAATTTAGCCGTAAGCAATAAGGTCACTTGGGGGCTTCCTGTTCAAACATGGGTCGTATTCGAACCAAAGAGAACATAGCTGTCGATACCCATTTGATTGGCAAAGTGCCGAGCTCATTGGGAGGTTACCTTTGGTCATATTTGAATCATAGTTTAACCCCTCTGAGAACCGATGTGGATCGTATTCGAATCAGCGTCGTTAAACAATTCTTAAAATCACTTGGGGGCTTCCTGTTCAAACATGGGTCGTATTCGAACCAAAGCGAACATAGCTGTCGGTTCCCTCTTGATTGGCATCGCCACACCCACTGGGGGCTATATGATCGTATACGAATCTTAGCATAACCCCTTTGGGCCGGGTCTCTAGTCGTATTCGAACCGGAAGCCCCTAAGTTCCTTTGCTTTATGGCAAGTTCCGTCTGATTATTTCAAAGTGTGTACGGCCGGGTCTCACTTTGCCGGCTTAACTTTGGTTTACAGTGTTAGTTGAACACAATGGGTGTCATTAAGACAAGTAAATCGGAATTAAGGTACCAACCTTATTACCCGGGTTATCTAAACCGGAGGTATGCTTGCAGGTCGCTAAGTGTGTTATTACGGCTGTGTTAAGGATATAATTGAGGACCAGTCTTTTTTGATTCATATTCCGGGTTATATATCTAAAACATATGATTCTCAGGGCGGTAAGCCGCCTGGAGACTTGTGATTCGTCTTTCTATGCAGGATAGTTAAAGGCAATTATTTGAGACTAAGGGGAAAGAATGACCCGGAGAAATATAAAGGAGATAACTTCGATAAAACTTCAAGCATTCAAGGCGTGCACGATGACACGGCAAAAATAAAGTGTTGGTCCTACTCTATTACAAGACTTGTTGAGTCCAAAAAGGGTGAGGCATTGTTTGGTAAACCGCCAGCCGAGTTATGACGCTTGCTGAGTTGACGTCTCCGGCTCGTTCCTATCTTCTCCTCCGGCTGATCCCAAGACCTGGAAAGTTGATGACTTCCAGTCGATGCCGCTGAGAGCTTCGAATTGGGCTTCCTCGTCAATTAACCCGGCCGGGTCAATCTCCGGGGCGAAAGTGTGCTGACGAGCCGGCGGGATCAAGTTGAGAGCTTCATAGCGAGGGGTCGGGATCCTCTGATTCTCCGCATTGTAACCCGGCTGGTACTTGGTCAGATCTGTATCGTTGCCGATAAGAGTAGCCACCGGGCGTACGGCCTTCACGCAAGCTGCGAAGTCCTTCTGATCGAAAGCGGAGCCGTCTTCCTTCAGGCTTGGATAGCCAAGGGCGATGTCCGCCGGGTCTAACTCCGGCAGGAATGCCTTGGCCCGGCTCAGCGCGGCGATTGCTCCGGCTCTTGCAGAGGCCCGTCGCAGCTCTTGAATCCGTTGAGGCAGTACAGCGAGCCGGCGAAGGACTTCTGCCAAGTGAGTCGGCACCTCGTTGGATAAGGCCACCACAGCTAAGGCACGCTGTGACCCGGTGTAGAGCTGCTCCACCAGGGTATACACGGCCTTCAGCTTGGTGACCACGCTCTGGTTGAGGTTGGCACTTCTGGGACCTGTTTAACAGAATCAGATAAGCCGGCGACAAGGATGAATTATGAGATATAAACATTCTAAACTTGATGAAAGCCGGTGAGGCGACTTACCGAAGATGGCGGCCACCATCTGGGAAACCTGGCGCTTTAGGCCGGAGAGCTCGGCGGTCTTCTCGGAGAGAGTCTTCTCCGCCTGTTCAGCCCGGGTCACCAATGCGGCCTTTTCTTCGGCCCATGCCTTCCGCTCAGCGTCGAATTCTGTCTTCAGCTTCTCTTGCGCGGCGATGCTGGACACGAACTTGGCGTTTGCCTTCCGGGTCTCCATCTCTTGCATCTTCAGCCGGCTCTTGACATCAGCAAGGTCAGCCTCAAGCTTCTTGCCAGCAGCCTGTATAAGTTTCCGGGTTATGGCATGAACAGTTACTATATAAGTCCCAAGCGTTTTCCAAGCAAAGACACTTGGCACTTGGGGGCTAATGCATATTGAACGTATCTATCTACAAACTGCCGGCTCAATGGAGTAAGCCGGAACCTAAGTCTACAACATATTCAATCATAAGTCGTTGACTTGGGGGCTAGCATGGTAAAGGTAACTATGCAGTAAGTAAGAGGACAGCAGAATGATACCTCAGATTTTTGCTGGATCTGGTTCACCATGGCGACCTCTGCGTCCCGGCTCTTGTGCACTTGGCTGATGTAGCCAGAGACGAGCTCTCCAATGCTCAGGTTGGTGTAGTCGGAGAGGTCCAGGTTCACCCGGTGGGGCTGCAGCAACTCCCCCTTAGCGGAGCACTTGGCCAGCACGGTAGGTCTCCCCGGCTCAACGAACTCCGTCCGGGTGATTACCACGTCCGGGTCGTCTACTGGTGGAGCCGAGCTGGAGGCCTCCGGGTTAACAGAAGCTTCTGTAGTTGCCTTGGTAGTTGGGGCAGCGGCCTCAGGTGCCTTGTCGGTTGGAATGGTGGCTTCGGGGGCGGAGGCAGCTGGCGGTTCTTGAGCCGTCACCTCCGGTTCAGGTAAATCCGGCACTCCGGCTGACCTGGTCTTCTTCGCTCTCTTAGTGAGCTTTGCCTGGGCACTGAAAGGACAGAAACGTTAAACACAAAAAGAGTAAGTACAGACAAGTATAATATGAGATGGTTGTCATTACCCGGGCGCGGTCTTGAAAGCCGGAAGACTCGACTGCATAGAGTCGCCCGAAGAGGGGGAGGTCTCCTGATAATTTGAGTCAGAAGAATTGAGTGGCTGACGGATAACACCCGCCAACGGATGAAAAGGGTACAAGTTGGAAATAACCTCAGTTCGGCGCTTCCTTGATGTGTCAGGTAACCCGGAGGAGAGGTCGGTGTCCTTGTTGGTCCGGGTGTGACGCCGGCTCTCATGAACCTGTCGCTTCAAAATAAATTGAGGATCTTGATAAGCTAAAGGATGTGAAAAGCTTACTTTCCGGGTTACCCTTCGGACTTTCAGCTTTGGCAAGGGCTCCGAGTCGGAGGAAAGTGACATTACCTCTTCAACCACCGGGTTACTTGCGCCGGTGTCATCCTGTCAATGAGCAAGTATTGATAAGGCGGACAGCAACAAACAACAAATACAGCAAGGACTTAAAGGCTCAGGGGTTACCTCTGACTCGGAGCTGTCGCTTAATTGCATCAGCTCTGAAGCAGTAGGCCTGCTTCCTTTCTTGCGAGGGGCGGCTTTCTTGGCGGCTTTCTTCGCCTTCCTGGCCTTCTTGGCCGCCTCATGGTCGTATTTGACCCGCCAGAACTTATCATTAGCCTGAAAAATGCAATGGGGTTTTCTTAAAACAATTCAGATGAAAGTCATGTACAGATAAGATGTTCAGATCAGCGGCTTACCGCTGGGGCTGGGTTGGTCTTGCAGAAGGGGGCTAACCCGGTCCTTCCGCAGTCTGCCAGGCTCTCGTTCAAGAGAGCCTTGGTCATCTCCTCTGCAACGTCTTCAGGAAGATCGTTGCGGCTGTGTCTCTGAGGGTCGTCCTTTCGTCCTGTGTACTCGCACATTAAGCCGGGGCGGCGGCTCAATGGGATCACCCGCCATGATATCCAGACCCGGACCAGATCGATTCCATTCAGACCATTGCCCAGGAGAGCCTTGATCTTGTTGATGGTGGGGAGCAGAGGTTGGCGCTCCGCTTGGGTCAGCTTGTCTGACAGTGGGTGAGTCGTCTCCAGACGCGAGGGGCGAAAGCCGGGCAACGGACTCTCGTCAGCCGGCGACGTGTCTTGGCAGTAAAACCACGTCAGATTCCAGTCCTTGGGGTGGCTGGGCGGCTCTGCGTAAGGGAAAAGGCAGTCCCTACGCCGCTGGATGGAGATGCCACCTAGCTCTAGACTTGGTCCATTGGCGCACTCATTCTGACGGTTTAAGTAAAAAAGCTCTCTGAAGAGCAGCAGACTAGGTTCCTCTCCAAGGTAAACTTCGCAGAATACTTGGAAGTTGCAGATGTTGGACACTGAGTTGGGTCCTATGTCTTGAGGCCGCAAATCGAAGAAGTTTAGGACATCTCTAAAAAACTTTGAGCCGGGCGGTGCGAAGCCCCGGCTCATGTGATCCGCAAAAATCACTACCTCCCCGTCCTTTGGCTGTGGTCTCTCTTCTGACGGGTCAGGGGCACGGTAGGACATGACGTCCTTCTTGGGCAGATATCCGGACTTGACAAAATCTGCTAGGGTCTCATTGGTGACATTGGACCTCATCCAGTTGCAAGTAATGGGTGGAGCTTTGGGAGGCATGGTGAAAGTCGGCAGTCTATGATAAAAGGAAAAACGTCCGGGTTAATTATGAGCCGGAAGCAATCTACAGTTCAATATCAAGGTGGCGGCTTATAAGGGGACTAATGGTATACACTTAAGTGCATCGGGCTATTTAAGCCGCCGAGGGATTGAGAATAATTTGATTGTCTACAGGCCTTATCACAGCTAAGCCGGAAATTTTTGTGGCGCATGATTTTCTTTAAGCCGGAAGGTTCTACGGCGCGTGGTTTCTTTAAACCGGAGCTGTAAACCGCTGAGATTCAATGATTGCAGTTTTTTACTAAGTGTGGTAAAACAGGTTTCACACATCGCAGTAAAAATTTGGATCAAAATAGTCGGGTAAAAGAAAATTTTCTAGACCTAAAATACAGACGCAGGGGCGTTCTTGAGCTCGAATGAGGTCTTTATGCAGTGAAAAGAAGTCTACTTGTGTTTGAAATGGGTGCTAAAACATCTACCGCAGTGGTTCCATACGGGCTAAGATCAAAAAGGAGCAGTAAAAATGAAACTACTGAAGAACTTGCGGGCGATGGCGAAGAACACGGATGAACTACTCGAACCCTACCGCAGATCTGTTCTAGCAGGGCAGAAGAAGCTTACAGAGGCTGGTGAGTCGCGGAAGTCGTCGCGTATCTCTGGTCAGATCAGGGTGATGCAGCGGCCTGAGTTGATGACGACGAGGAGACCCGCGGCGGCGACAGCAGCAGAGCTCGGGCAGGGGAGCAGTGGCGCGAGGAAGAGGACGAAGGAGAGAGAGGTGGCTGGAGGCCCGTCGGGCCGGCCTATTTATAAGGCAAGCTCATGAGTGGGCGCGAGGATCAAGGAGTCCACGGCGTGGTTATCTCCTCACGAAACGCCTCGATTTTCGGGATGACAGTAAATGCAAAGATCCGTTGCGGATCTGGCGGAGTAAACAACGGGCTTAATGGAGGATGACGTCACGGCGGATTATCCGGAGTCCAGAGGATGACGTCACGCCGGGTTATGGCCTTCACACAAATGGTAAGCCGGAGATTTTTTCTGTCGAAAGAATTGAAGATTGACATGAGCCGGCTCAAATCAATCTGGGGCCTAATGTTGAGGATATAGACCTTAGAGTCACCCGCCAGGAGGGGCCGGGTTACTCATATGGTCATTACCAGAAGCCCGGCGCCAATCTTGAAGACGGTGGGCCAAAGATGGGCTTAAGACCCGGATATGGCTTAAGGCCCGTAGTTACAATTATTATTATGGTAAAACTTGTAGTGTAAGGCAAGAATAGTTGAGAGTCCGAGCCGGACACTCTTATGAGCCGGCCGGGACTCTGAGAGCTGCTGGGCGTCAGCCTCCCTATATAAAGGGACGACCCGGCAGCGGTTTAGGGACAAGAACAATCTCATCGAGAGCCGGGCATAGCAGTTTAGCTCCCTGGTAATCGTAACCCTAATCAATATCACCTCAAACTGGACGTAGGCTTTTACCTTCACCGTAAGGGGCCGAACCAGTATAAACCCTCGTGTTCCTTGTCCGGCATTAACCCCTTCAAGCTTCCTAGCTGCGATGGCTCCACGACTAAGTCCTGGCTCAAGGACATCTGCCGTGACAATTCCACGACAAGTAACATGCATGCAAACTACAACACCATCTGGAGCATTCAGAGATGAACATTTGCATATAAAGAACACCACCATAGGAGCATCATGCACAAAGTTATGGCTCTCACAATTATGCAATATGATGATGAAATCTCAGGACTTGGACGAAATTGCTGGACCGAAAACTGAGCGTTGGTTAACTATTATGCGCATAGGGCGGGGAATAGGGGCGCTCACCACTGGGCTCGACCCAGGCGGGGAGAGGCAGGCCGGGCACCGCTGGGCCCAAGGGGATGCGGCCCACGCGCGAGGAGGAAGCCTTCGTCCTCTGCCCAAACTAGGACGAGGCAGAGGTCGACGCCGGCAGGGACACGGGGGCGTCAGTCAGGGGCTCTGACGATGGGATGGAGTTCCGGCGAGGCGACGACGGCGGGGGCCGGCCGGACTGGGCGGATTCGGGCGGCTGGTCACCGGATCGGAGCACGGCGGGGTCGCGCGGTGAGGAGGAGTCCAGCCCTCGCCGGATCTTGCAGCTCCCGCCAGATCGGGGCACGGTTGCGGTGCTCCGGCGAGAAGGCGCGGGGGGAGCGGACGACGGGGTCGGTGAGGCGCGGCGCAGCGGCGGAGCGAAGGCGACGCGGGCCGAAGGGCCCGACCCGAGCCCCGCGGGCCTGGCGACGGGGCATGATGGAGAGAGGTGGCGGGGTGAAGTGGCAAGCTCTGGTTGGTCGAGGGCGGCGGAGCGGACGTGTCCGATGCCGGGCGGACTTGTCTAGCGATGTGGAGGAGGTGGGATCTAGGGTTTCACCCGAAATTAGGAGGGAGAGGCTGTTTATATAGGCATAGGGAGCTAGGAGAGGGCTATTGAGGTGCGGTTTTCGCCCGCACGATCGTGATCCAACGGCGAAGAGCATGGAGGGGGTTTAGATGGGCTAGAGGGCTGTTGTGGAGGGGTGTTGGCTGCAAAGAGAAGGAGGGCTTCGGTTAACGCGGTTAACCGTTGGGGCATCAAACTACCTCCAAATGAAACGAAATTTGACAGGCGGCCTGCCGGTGATATACCAAGGCCACTCGACAAATCACGGCCTATTCCGAGAATGTTTTTCTCCCACTCACAACACAAGATCTGGGAGGTGCGACGCGTGCGTGTGAGAGTGTCGGATTCCGAAATGGACAACAGAGAGAACTGGGAAACCTGGACGGATGCAAGTTTTGAAAACATGAGGATGCAATGCACATGATGATATGGCAAGATGCAACACGCAAGCAAATGACATGGCAACGATGGTGAATAACTGGAAGACACCTAGCGCATCGGACTCGGGGCATCACACTTTGGGCCCGGGTGCCATGATTTCACATTTGAACCATTTATGTTATCACCACTATATCTATGTTCTAGATCTGATCTTGCAAGTTATAGTCACCTACTACGTGTTATGCACCGACAACCCCAGAGTGACAATAGTCGGGACCACTCCCGGTGATGACCGTAGTTTGAGGAGTTCATGTATTCACCGTGTGTTAATGCTTTGTTCCGGTTCTCTATTAAAAGGAGGCCTTAATATCCCTTAGTTTCCAATAGGACCCCGCTGCTACGGGAGGGTAGGACAAAACATGTGATGCAAGTTCTTTCCATAAGCACGTATGAATATTTATGGAATACATGTGTAGCGACCCGACCTCAGACAGTCAAGTCTCTGTGCTTAAGTGTCATCCCTAGATCCGTATGCTGACACACACAGTACTCGAGGATTTATAACAGAGGTAAATCACATGTAAAAAGTAACATAAATACTATTACCTCAATCCAAATAGTGGAAGTAACAACAAGGTTGTGGATTTCCATCAACACCAACGGCAAAGTTGAGTGTAGAAATCGTAACCCTAACGTATCACTTACACGTCGTCAGATTCCTGCAACATGAGACGTTGCAGCCACAAAGGGTCAGTACATTGAATGTACTGGCAAATTCACAGCATAGGACAATGATGAATAATAGCTATCATGTAATGCCCCAGATCCGATGCGCCAGGTGTCTGCCAGTTATTCGCCGTCCTTGCCATGTCGTGTGTTTGCGTGTTGCATTTTGCCATGTCATCATCTGCATTGCATCATCATGTTTTTCAAAACTTGCATCCGGTCCTTTTCCCCGTTGTCTGTTTCGCGATCCGATACTCTCGCCGCACCCGTTGCCCCCCTCTGTTTTCTTTTCGTGAGCGGGAGAAAAACGTTCTCGGAATGGGCCGAGATTTGCCGAGTGGCCTTGGTATAGCACCGACAGACCGCCCGTCAAATTTCGTTCCATTTGGAGGTCGTTTGATACCCCAACGGTTAACCGCGTAGCCCCGGAAGCCCCTTCACTTTGCAGCGCAGCTCCCCTCCAAATCAGCCCACTAGCCCATCCAAACCCCCTCCATGCTCTTGGTCGTTCGATCACGATCGTGTGGGCGAAGACCGCACCTCATTTGGACACACCTAGCTCCCTATGCCTATATAAACCCCCTCCCCCCTCGAAATCTCGAGCAAAACCCTAGTCTTCTTCCCCTCACGCCACCGGACGCGTCTCCGCCGCGCCGGACATGTCCGCGCCACCCCGTTGGCCAATCCTGCAGCGCCACGTGTCCCGCCGCCGTCTCCATCGCGCGGGCCCGCCGGGGCCCGAGTGAGGCCCTCCCGGCCCGGTTCGGCCGCCGCCGCATCCGCGGGTGCCCGTGCCCGAGCCCGCGGCTCCTCCCGCGCCGCAGCCTTCCCCGCGCCTCGGCTCGCCGGAGTTGTCATCTCCTCTTCGCCTCGACCTAGACATGGAGCTCTACCAGCCAGATCCGCCACCCGCGACCTCCGCCGGACCCGATCTGCAGGCCTGTCGCGTCCTCGCCGGCCCCTGGTTTGCCGCCGTCCCTCCATCGCCGGAAGCCGCCGCCGGCATGGCCTTCCTCAACCGTGCGTGCGTGCGGGCGCACGCGCAGCCGCGCTTCGTGCGTTGGCCCCTCCCCGCGAGGCCCAGCTGCCGGCCCAACCCCGCCAAGCCAGGCCTCCTCCTCTCCGACCTGGGCTCGGCCCACTAGGTGAGCCCCTCCAAATCCCGCCCGGGCGTCGTTTAATCTATCCCGTGCTTAGATGTTTTTTTTCGAAATCGCCTAGTCCCTGAATCATCATATTATGTGAGCATCTTTGACCTGCCATAACTTCTTGCATACTGCTCCGTTTTGCGTGCATAATATGTCAAAATGTTCATCATGAGATTCTATTCATTTCATTCCATTGTTCCATGTGTGTTTGAGTCCATCTTGATGCCCTAATCATCGTTGCAAGAGTGCTATATGCTATTAACTGCTGTCTGTTATCACAACTTGGTGATTTGTCTTTTTCATTGCATTTTGTGTGTGCAACCTATGAGCATGATCTCTACATGTCTTTTGAACTTCATCATGCCATCTTCACAGTGGTGCTTGTCTTGTATTTTTAGGATCTATGTGGTGACTAGCACAAGCATGCAAAGTAGCCTCCGTGATGTTGCTGATTTCTGTGACCTAGTGATTTATGAGTCTGTTATATTTTGTTGCTATGTAAACCTGCTGCTACAAGTCATTCTGTGCATAATCTGGAGATGTTCACTACGGATGTTTTGTTACACATGTTATGCTCTGTTATATTTTGTTCTAGGCTATTAGTAGATTCATGCCATGCCTTTGTTTGCTATGATATGTTCCTGTAGCATGTTATTTGATAGCTCTAAACTTTGCAACCTGATGTTATTTCTGCCATGTCCAGTAATTTCTGCCAAGTCTGTGAAACTGTTATTATTTGCAATCTTGCCATGTCCTTTTGAGCATGTTGTAGTGACCGCTTGGAGTGTGCTCTATATGAAACTTGCTTAGTTTTGCATGTAGTTTCATATTATCATGTTGCATCCATGCCTTGAGTGTGTTCGTTTGATGTTTGAATGCATTTTGCATCAATGTCATGTTTAACTTGTTTTGCTCATATCTTCTAGGCCGTAGCTCCGAATCTAATGAACTTTATATATAACTTGACTAGAATTTCGTGTAGATTATCTTGGTGCATTTTAACTTGCTGTTTAACAACTTGAACATAATGTTTATTCAGATCTGGACCAATTTCGAAATTTGTATATGAGGACTTATCGGAATTGTTATATGTTGTTTTCGGCCTCATTTAAACTTGCTTTGATGTGTTGTTCTTGTATACATCATCTCTTGCCATGAGTAGCTTCATGTAGCCTTGTCATGCATCATACTTGGTTGAGCTTCATGCCTTGTTCATGTGTGGTGTGTTTACCATGGTGTGTGCTTCTTCTTGTTAGTTCCTGTGTCGTTGCGATCGTGAGGATCCGTTCGTCTTTGTGGCTTCATCTTCTTCATGGACTCGTTCTTCTTCCTAGCGGGATTTCAGGCAAGATGACCGTCACCTTGGATCTCATTACTATCATTGCTATGCTAGTTGCTTCGTTCTATCGCTATGTTGTGCTACCTATTCACTTGCTCTTCAAGCCTCCCAAATTGCCATGTCAGCCTCTAACCTTTGTCACCCTTCCTAGCAAATCGTTGTTTGGCTATGTTACCGCTTTTGCTCAGCCCCTCTTATAGCGTTGCTAGTTGCAGGTGAAGATGAAGTTTGCTCCATGTTGGATTATGTTTATTTTGGGATGTCACAATATCTCTTATTTAATTAATGCATCTAGATACTTGGTAAAGGGTGGAAGGCTCGGCCTTACGCCTGGTGTTTTGTTCCACTCTTGCCGCCCTAGTTTCCGTCATACCGGTGTTATGTTCCTTGATTTTGCGTCCCTTACGCGGTTGGGTGATTTATGGGACCCCCTTGACAGTTTGTTTTGAATCAAACTCCTCCAGCAAGGCCCAACCTTGGTTTTACATTTGCCTCACCTAGCCTTTTTCTCTTGGGAGTCGCGCTCCCGAGGGTCATCTTATTTTACCCCCCGGGCCAGTGCTCCTCGGAGTGTTGGTCCAAACTAGAGCCACTTGCAGTGCCACCTCGGTCAAACTTGAGGGTTGGTTTTAGTTGTACGTAGTGTTCATCCGGTGTGTCCTGAGAACGAGGTACGTGCGACTCCTATCGGGATTGTCGACACATCGGGCGGCTTTGCTGGACTTGTTTTACCATTGTCGAAATGTCTTGTAACCGGGATTCCGAGACTGATCGGGTCTTCCCAAGAGAAGGAATATCCTTCGTTGACCGTGAGAGCTTATAATGGGCTAAGTTGGGACACCCCTGCAGGGTATTATATTTCGAAAGCCGTGCCCGTGGTTATGTGGCAGATGGGAATTTGTTAATATCCGGTTGTAGAGAACTTGACACTTGACTTAAATTGAACGCATCAACCGCGTGTGTAGCCGTGATGGTCTCTTCGCGGCGGAGTCCGGGAAGTGAACACAGTTTCTGGGTTATGTTCGACGTAAGTAGGAGTTCAGGATCACTTCTTGATCATTGCTAGTTTCACGAGCGTTCCTTTGCTTCTCTTCTCGCTCTTATTTGCGTAAGTTAGCCACCATACTTGCTTAGTCGCTGCTGCAACCTCACCACTTTACCCCCTTCCTTACCCATTAAGCTTTGCTAGTCTTGATACCCATGGTAATGGGATTGCTGAGTCCTCGTGGCTCACATATTACTACAACACCAGTTGCAGGTACAGGTTATGCGATGATCATGATGCGAGAGCGATGTTACTTGTTTTGGAGTCCTTCTTCTGCTTCCTTTTCGATCAGGGGATAGGTTCCAGGTCGGCAGCCTGGGCTAGCAGGGTGGATATCGTTTGAGCTTCTGTTTGTGTTTCATCCGTAGTCGGATGTTGATCTTATGTACGATGTATTGATGTATTCTTGCGGCATGTGTATGCCTTGTATGTATCCCCATCTTTTATGTAATGATGATGTAATGATATCCACCTTGCAAAAGCGTGTCAATATGCGGTTCTATCCTTGGTGGGACCTTCGAGTCTCTTTAGGATAGTATCGCATATTGGGCGTGACATATCACTACATGCATATATGGCTGGTGGGGGCTCTATGGTTATAATGTTTTGATAAAACCCAATTTTTTCCTACAACAAAGGAATACATTTTATTTAACTACACAGTTTGTTGAAAATTATTGAGAAGGTCCCCCCAATCAATCCCAATTAAAAGTTAACAACACAACAAATTAATTAAGTAAAGTGATGAGATCAAATCAATAATTCAAGTACCAGATACTCATGATGTCCATAACCGGGGACACGGCTAATCATGATAAGTTTGTACACTCTGCAGACGTTTGCGCACTTTTCCCCACAAGACTCGATCTCCACCGTTTGATTTCTCGCACTACATGGTGTTTGAGAAACGGATGACCGAGACACAGTCTTACCGAGACACAGTCTTTCAGAAGCATTAACTCTAACCCTGGGTAGACAGTACCAACCTACATCCCCTACATCTTCTAGCCTACCACTGGAAGAGGTCATGCAACATACTCGACTATGCTAGAGCCCATAATAGCTTGTGGCAGCACACGGAAGTTTTTAGCATGAATAATCTTATGATCCCTTTGAGCCTGGGTGGCATTCCATAGGGTGATCACACGGGTCCTCCGGGATCCCCTTGGGCAAGCACTGGGTTCTCCAGGTGCCTGGGTAGACCACTGGGTGTTCCAGGGTGCCCCTACCATTCCACCCAGATGTGTATTAAAGTAGCCACCTTAAGTTAACCATTAATAATAACTCTCACATCTGTCATGAATCACTCAAACCAAACCACGTCTACGAGCATAGCATATCAGTATAAGCATAACGTAGTAACTCCCGGGGTTTTGATATAAAGGATAGTAGGTTCTACCTCATCAACTACTTCCCAATACCCACATGTTATCAATCCTACTCATGCAATATTTGAGGGTTGAAACCAATGCATAAAAACTGGGTATGAAGAGTATGATCAAAGTGTGAACTTGCCTTGTACTGTTGATGAAGATGATTCGCACTCATAACTCCTGATAGTTCTACTCGCCACACTCCGGTCAATCTATCGTAAGCAAGCAATAGTAACCACACATAAGCAACCATGCAAAAGAATCAGAGAAAAGATCTCGGAAAACTTCGAAAACAAGCAATTCACTCTAGAAACATAAAACAATTTCTAACAGTACCAAAATCAAGTAAATTTGGCCTTATCAAAAAGTTTAGGTCAATAGCTTCGATTTGCAGAAAGAATCAACCAAATCGGAGTTACGGATAAAAAGATATGATCAAAATAAGTTTGAATATGAATCTGAACAAATTTCAAAATTTGAAAATTTCAAAAAGTTGATGTGACAGGTTCACTGGATAGGTGAAAATAAGACGAAACTATAGATGCTGGTTTAATCTAATTTGGATAAACGAGTGAAAAGTTATGGCTATTTGAAAAATCAGGGTCAAACTGTTTTACGAAAGAAAAAAGAGCTATTGCTAAAAGATGTCTATGCCTATCGTACTAGTCTGGAAATAATAAGCTACGGGGGTATATATAGAAAGATACCTTTATAAGGTAGAGAAAAGACGACTTCGAGAGAAAAGACAACTTTCAGAAGTCCCAACGGAGAGAAGAAACATATTTTTTTAGTGAATCTAGCCAAACCAAAATATTTATTTAACCCGAATCGGATGATTTTTGGAGGCTCTATGTGTCTATATTTATAGGTGAAAAAGGGGTTTAGGGGTTAAAGGCTAGGCAACGTGGGATTAAACTTAGACGATCAAATAAAATGAACGGGGAACCGCATGGGCTAAAATCAACACGGGTCGGCCACGCACGCACGCTGTAGTTTTTTTTTCTGAAATTTTTATTTTTCGACAATAAATAAATAAAGTCAATAAAATTGTAAACCTTAACGAAAATAAAAAGAGAAAAAGAAAAACACGGGCCGGCCTGTCTACTATGCTGCGCATGAGGGCGACAAATAATTATGAGCCGCACGTAGAGTTGTTTTTTTAAATAGAAACATAAAGGAAAACTGAATAAAGAAAATAAACTAAAATGTTATATAGGCATATTATATATCAAAATTTTCGGAAAAAGATTTTCCATAACATGAACATTTTTCTAGCATTAAATGAAATTTACAAAAAGTTAAGTAAAACAAAGAGTGCTACTGTTGAACTAAAAACCCAATAAAAATCATTTTAAAAATACCAAAATGATTTCAAATTTATTTCTCTCCAATTTTTCTAATGTAGGGAATCATGTTACCCTATTTTCATATATTTTATTTTTGGAGAAAATTAATTTGAATAAAAAACAAATAACTCCCAATTGAAAATAATTTCAAAAGGACTTTAAATTTGATTCTTTTAAACTTCCAACTCATATTTTCATATGTTTTGAAGAAGTCATTTTATCTTCTCTCATGAAAATCATTGAGTTGCTTAAAGTTTTTGAATTTGAAATATTTTCAAATCGAATTCAAACATTTTCAAAAACCCTTTTTCATTTAATTAAATGGAAGAAGTCATGTCATCTTCTCTCTAGGGTCTTGTATTTGAAAATAACTTGAATTCATGGAGATCATAAAAGCAAGATGAAAGTTTTGGGAAAGTCATTTTATTCCCTCTCATTTAACTTTCAAAAGGTTTCAAATTTCACTCAATTTCACACAAGCAATCATACAATCAATCAAAACTATCTATTTAATATAACATTCCAAAATTTAGAATTTTGGGATGTTACAAACCTACCACCCTTAAAATGAATCTCGGCCTCGAGATTCGGAGAGGCTAGCAAGAAATAGGTTAGGTTCGGGGGTCTTCTCAAAATCCATCGATCGTCACAGGGGGTCTGGGGTGCTACCACCCTTAGAAGCATTGTTATGGTTCCATCAAAACTCATATACTCCATCCTTATTCTTGACAGTGTCGGTCTTCTCAGATTTTCAGGAAAATTCCTTCTCTGGCTCTTCCGGTAGTGGCATGACCCTTACCGCTATTCTTCTGTCCTTTCATCTTGGTAAGGTTCTTCTGTGATCGGGTCTGGCGCCAATACTAAACATCTATCGATATCTCATGGTGGTCAACAATTTATGGTTTCTCCTGTGGGAAATGGGTCTGGGATTCATCTTCACCGTATGTCATATGATTGGCAACAGCTGCCTTGTACAAGGGAAAATTGTCATACCATTCTAAGGTCTAAATAAGGTTTTGATCATCGTCGCTCTACTATGGGTAAGTCACTCAGATTTACCATCCCATATAGCAAGGCGAATAATAAGAGTAAGTCGGTATGGTGATCAATCCATCCCGCACTCAAATCATTACCTTGTATATGGTTTAGCGAATCTCACATTCTAACACTCGGTCATCCTCACAAGCATTGCAGAATTTCTCTTGTCGGTGAACTAGGTTCGGATAAATCTATGGATTCTGCAAGCCAAACAAACATCTATCACTTCTTCACAACTCTCAGGTTTTCCGTTACTCCTATAAAATCGTCTGTGGGTAAGGTCGTATCCTCTTCCAGGGTTTTTCCTGCAGCAAGAGTGAGCTTGCTTCTTGGCAGGTCCTGGAGCCTGTGGGTTATGGCCCATCTCATCACTTGTAAACCTTGAACTCATCATCGGGGGCAACTGATCATTATTCCAACATCCAGCTTCCTAGCATTCTTAATCCATCCTACGGTATTGTTCTCCCTTCCTTCTATTGGTACCAAACTAATACGTGATTACTCAGACTCATCATGGGGTTACAATTGCTCCATATTCCCAACATCATAGTTCCTTTATATCCAATAATACTTCATCCCTTCATATTCTTCGGGCATCCAACATATCGAGATAAAACTTGTACTTATTTTGTTTGAAGTCCACTCCGTGGAATATCATAATCCTTTCCAGTGGTCAAGGGTCCTCACACGGTACTACCACACTTAAAACGCACAACTTCATCCATAGACCATATTTCTCATATCCTCGAAAATGGTCAAAAATCTTTCTTCATAGAGTAACAACTCATAAAATCCAAATAAGTACCCACGATACTAACTTTATTGATTCTCCAATGATTACAATCTCTTGCGTTCCCATTACATGCCTCCATTCAATACCTCAATATAAAGGAAATGTTCTCACTACTACTACTATACTTCTCACAGACACAACTAATTATCACAAGTCTCCTTCTCCTTGGGACAATCTCTGGCAAAGTGCCCCGCTTCATTACAACAAAAACATATTACTTCCGACAAGTCTCGAGGTTTCCTCATTATTACATATCCTCCTTGGGTCCTCGGCTTCCTTTTTGGGCAACTGTTGAAGTAGTGCCCTGGTTCCTTGCACCTGAAATAGGTGATATGACTCAGGTCCTTCTTGGAATCCAATCTATTTCTCTTCCTGGATTTTTCCATTCCAATCAGGGCTTCTATTTCCTGTGGGTCATACTCTACTTCCTCTGTCAGGAATTCTACTAGATCTCCATTCAGACAATTCTGGGAGATGTGTCCTTCTTCTCCACATGAATAGCACGACTTGGTGCAGGGTTTAATTGGGTCTGCTTTGGGTGTGTCCTCCACCTCTTCCTCCATCACAGGTTCTTCTAAAACTTCCATGAGGGCTCCTTTCATTGCTTCTTTCTTCCGTTGGATAGTTCGTTGTACCATGGGGTAAATGTGACACTGAGCAGGGTAGTGGGTAGTCCCTTCACATAAGAAACAAGTGACCTGCCTAGTTGGGCATTCTTCAGTTGGGTGACTTTCTTCACAATGGGGCATTCATCCTTGTGTTCTTTATGGGTGTGTCCTATTTCTCCACAGAGCTTGCATGCACAAGGTTTCTTCATATCATTTTCATAAGGTTCCAATTTCTGGGACACAAACCGAGACTTTGGCAAAGTCAACTTAAGTTCTTTCCAAGTGGTTGCTCTTTGCCATCCATTGACGGTTTGGTACATCCTCCACCAAGTAGCAGCACCTCTTTCAAAACACTGAAGAGCATGCTGGGTCATATCCTTTCCGGCTATAGGGTTATTCTTCATGTGATCCTCCATGTTCTGAATCCATCGGTCCATCTCCAATTGACTCATCGGTCCAGAAAATATGGGTTCATCTCCATTCATCCTCTATTGGGTCCATGGGTTTTGGGGTGGGATAAGAGAGATAGAGAGGGATACACACAATACAAACAATACTTTTGGAAAGCCATATTTTATTTGTGGCTGTCAGAAAACATCAAACAAATGACAGCTCACAATCGTCGCATCTAACGTAGGTATAAAACAGGGGTTTGGTCTTCTAAAGGTTAATAAATCTTCAAAATCACCAAACTCTTCAAGTCTTGTTCATGTCTTTGATGGCTACTTCCGATCGTGCTTGTCCTTCTCAAGTCCTTTTGCCAGATCATCTCTGTTGACGCGAAATCTCTCATGACGTCCTTTAATATTTCTGGAGTTGCATTCCAAACTTCTGGGTTTCAACATCCTTGGCATGAACCATGGTCGTACTGTCCTTCAGTTCCTAACGAATCTCCGGTATCTCAAGGTTTTGCTCCTCCAGCTTGGCTACTTCCAGCTTCTGGGCCCTAAGTCCTTCACGAAATGCTTCCTTGTCAAATACGGCTTCCTGAAGGTCCATCTTAAAATTCTTGTTGTAATACTCCAGATCCATGGTGATTCACCAGCTAAGGTTAAAACTTCATCTTTTGCTGATAGGTGCTCCATCAGACTTCTACCATCCAATCCTCCTGAAGGAATGCATGCTTAAATCAGCACGGTGACAATAGCATAAGCGGGCAATAACACCATGGTTAGCCGTGTCTATGCCCATGTTACTGCCATGAGCTTTCATTCCATAATTGATATCTCCTGTCTTAGGGTTGTCTTGACAAAAACTTTTAGTTCTAATGCTCCATGTTCCGGTCTTTCTCCGACACACCTTGATCTCGGGTATTGGCAGCTTCAAGGGTCTGACACGTTCCATAAGGGTAACCTTCTTATGTCATACCAATCTGGAATTTCTTCGGAGCCTTCAGATTCTCCTAGTCTTCGGAGTCTTCAACAATTGTAGTTTCCATTATTCAGATGCACGGTAAAATCCTCTTTGTTCCGAAGTGGTCTTAGTTGTCCGATATCTTGTACTCCTTGAAGTGGTCTCATCACTCGAATCTTTGTGTGGTCAAAAGGGGAAAGGGGGTATGGTCTAACTAAAAGGGAAATTTGATAAAGCTCATAAAAGAAGAGAGGTAAGAGATCTTTTTGAAAATAAAGTTTTAGAGAAAATCTTTCCTATGGGCTTGCCAGTTTCTAGGGGTCACGTCCTACAGTCAACATGTGCTCTGATACCATCTTGTAGCGACCCGACCTCAAACGGTCAAGTCTCTGTGCTTAAGTGTCATCCCTAGATCCGTATGCTGACACACACAGTACTCGAGGATTTATAACAGAGGTAAATCACATGTATAAAGTAACGTAAATACTATTACCTCAATCCAAATAGCGGAAGTAACAACAAGGTTGTGGATTTCCATCAACACCAACGGCAAAGTTGAGTGTAGAAATCGTAACCCTAACGTATCACTTACTCGTGGTCAGATTCCTGCAACATGAGACGTTGCAGCCACAAAGGGTCAGTACATTGAATGTACTAGCAAATTCACAGCATAGGACAATGAGGAATAATAGCTATCACTACATGCATATATGCCTGGTGGAGGTTCTATGGTTATAATGTTTTGCGAAAAGCCAATTTTCCCTACAACAAAGGAATACGTTTTATTTAACTACAAAGTTTGTTGAAAATTATTGAGAAGGTTCCTCCAACTCAATCCCAATTAAAACTTAATAACCCAACAAATTAATTAAGTAAAGTGATGAGATCAAATCAATAATTCAATTACCAGATACTCAAGATGTCCATAACCGGGGACATGGCTAATCGTGATTAGTTGTACACTCTACAGAGGTTTGCACACTTTTCCCCACAAGACTCGATCTCCTCCGTTGGATTTCTCGCACTACATGGTGTTTGAGAAACGGATGACCAAGACACAGTTTTCAGAAGCATTAACTCTAACCCAGGGTAGACAGTACCAACCTACATCCCCTACATCTGCTAGCCTACCACTGGAAGAGGTCATGCAACATACTCGACTATGCTAGAGCCCATAATAGCTTGTGGCATCACATGGAAGTTTCTAGCATGAATAATCTTATGACCCTTTGAGCCTGGGTGGCATTCCATAGGGTGATCACACGGGTCCTCCGGGATCCCCTTGGGCAAGCATTGGGTTCTCCAGGTGCACGGGCAGACCACTGGGTGCTCCAGGGTGCCCCTACCATTCCACCCAGATGTGTATTAAAGTAGCCACCTTAAGTTAACCATTAATAATAACTCTCACATCTGTCATGAATCACTCAAACCAAACCACGTCTATGAGCATAGCATAGCAGTATAAGCATAACGTAGTAACTCCCGGGGTTTTGATATAAAGGATAATAGGTTCTACCTCATCAACTACTTCCCAATACCCACAGGTTATCAATCCTACTCATGTAATATTTGAGGGTTGAAACTAATTCATAAAAACTAGGTATGAAGAGTATGATCAAAGTGTGAACTTGCCTTGTACTGTTGATGAAGATGATTCGCACTCATAACTCCTGATAGTTCTACTCGTCACACTCCGGTCAATCTATCGTAAGCAAGCAATAGTAACCACACATAAGCAACCATGCAAAAGAATTGGAGAAAAGATCTCGGAAAACTTCAAAAACAAGCAATTCACTCTTGCAACATAAAACAATTTCTGACAGTATCAAAATCAAGTAAATTTGGCCTTATCAAAAAGTTTAGGTCAAGAGCTTCGATTTGCAAAAAGAATTAACCAAATCGGAGTTACGGATAAAAAGATATGATCAAAATAAGTTTGAATATGAATCTGAACAAATTTCGAAATATGAAAATTTCAAAAAGTTGATGTGACAGGTTCACTGGATAGGTGAAAATAAGACGAAACTATAGATGCTGGTTTCATCTAATTTGGATAAACGAGTGAAAAGTTATGGCTATTTGAAAACTCAGGGTCAAACTGTTTTACGAAAGAAAAAAGAGCTATTGCTAAAAGATGTCTATTGTCGAAGTTTTCAGCTACTTCTACCTACTGTCGAAAGGAAATATGAAATGCTTATTGTTGGGGATATTCACATCCCCGTTGAGGTAACTTAGTGAATTACAAAAGTTATTCGGGTTCATGCTAATCGAAAGTGGTTGTTAATAAGACTTGATCAACCTTATTAATGGATCATTTTTTAGAGGTATGAAGTTGATGAATTTAGTGAGCACGACCTTTTGTCCCTACTGATACGTCTCCAACGTATCTATAATTTTTTATTGTTCCATGCTGTTATATTATCAATCTTGAATGTTTTATAATCATTTTATAGTCATTTTATATCATTTTTTGGTGCTAGCCTATTGACATTGTGCCAAGTGCAAGTTGCTGTTTTCTACATCGCAGGAAATCAATACCAAATGGAGACCAAATGCAGCAAAACTTTTTGGAGATTTGTTTTGGACCATAAGACATTCAGTGGGCCAAAAAAGCACCTGGGGTTGCTCCAAGGGGAGGGTTGTGCCCACCTCGGGTGCCCCCGGACCGCCTCTTTACTCTATAAATACCCCAATATTCTAGAAACCCTAGGGGAGTCGACGAAAATCAATTCCAGCCGCCGCAGAGTCCAGAACCACCAGATCCAATCTAGACACCATCACGGAGGGGTTCACCACTTCCATTGGTGCCTCTCTGATATGTCACCAACATATCTATAATTTATGAAGTATTCATGCCATGTTTACAACAATTTTATATGGTTTTGGTATGATTTGCATGGAACTAACCCGGACTGACGCTGTTTTTAGCAGAACTACCGTGGTGTTGTTTTTCGTGTAGAAATAAAAGTTCTCCAAATGTGCTGAAACTTTTTGATGATTTTTTTGGAACAAAAGAGACCCCCGAAGCATCGTGTGAGGACTAGAAGAGCCACAAGGAGGGAACAACCCACCAGGGCGCGCCTGGGGGTCCTGGCTTGCCCCAGTGGGTTGTGCTCACCTCGAGGCCCATCTTAGCGTGAAACCAATGCCAAAAATCCTATAAATAGAGAAACCATCAGGGGTTAACCTAGATCAGAAGTTCCGCCACCGTAAGGCTCTGTAGCCACCGAAAACCAATCTAGACCCTTTCCGGCACCCTGCCGGAGGGGGAATCATCTCTGGTGGCCATATTCATCATCCCGACGGCCACCACGATGAGGAGGGTGTAGTCCACCCTTGGGGTTGAGGGTTTGTACCAGTAGCTATGTGTTTAATCTCTCTCTCTCTCTCTCGTGTTCTTGAGATGTCATGATCTTGATGTATCACGGGCTTTTTTAACGTAGTCAGATCATATGGTGTTTCCCCCTCTTTATCTTGTTGTGATGAATTGAGTTTTTGCCTTTGAGATTTCGTTGTTATCGGATTGAATTCTTTTATGGATTTGAGAGCACTTGATATATGTCTTGCATATGAATACTCGTGGTGACAATGGGGTATCATATTGATTCACTTGATATATGTTTTGGAACTCAACTCGCGGATTCCCGAGGTGACATTGGGGTAATCTACGCATAGGGGTTGATGCACGGTCTTGACTTTGTTTCTCCGGTAGAAATCTTGGGGCACTCTTTGAAGTTCTTTGTGTTGGATCGAGTATTATTAATATGAATTTGCTTTGGTGTTATTTTAGTATGGACTCTAGGATAGATCGAATGGAAAGAATAGATTTGTGTTATTTTAGTATGAACTCTTGAATAGATCGAATAGAAAGAATAGCTTTGAGGTTGTTTCGCACCCTACAAACAATTTATTCTTATGTTCTCCGCTAGATAGGAACTTTCACTACAAAAAAATACACTTCCGTGATGATACGTGTTTGTCACAGTAGGTCACATTTTCTGTCATGCATGTACATCCATGACGATTTTATGACAGAATCAAGATAGTCATACCTGTGCTGTCGTAGAAGTGTTCCATGACATTACCAAAATTATCATCACGGAAGTGTCCACTTCCATGACGATAAATCACGCGTCACAGAAGTGCTTTCATCAAGGGTGACTGACACGTGGCATCCACCGTAATGGGTCGCCATTATGCTATCGGGTCTGGTTTAAGATCTGATGACCCGTTAATAGCCCGGACCAATGGGAATTTTCCACGTGTAAAATTCTGATTGGACGGAGGAAACACGTGTCAGCTCGTCAGTGGGCCAGATAGGCGCCTATGATATGTTGACACATGCGACGGCCCACCACTGGCCCATTTAGCTTACAAAGGCCGGCCCGTTTGACTTGGTCAAAAGTTCGCGGGCTGGGCCATGAAAAGCCTGTTAACGGTCTCTTTGCAAATAGCTCATTTTACGGCCCGGTAACTCACGACCCGTTTGGGCCTACTCGAAATCGGCCCAAGAACGTGATGTGGGCCGTCGAATATAACACCAGCTCATTTCACGTTCAGCCCACGTATGGCCCATGACGTCTTTCGGCCCATATGAGGCCTTTCGTATCTTTAGGCCCTTTAGAGGCCCACGTGACTCTAGCCCATAATGAACAGTAAATTTCTTTGTACCCATTAATGGCCCATGATTCACAAGGGCCGTTTCCAACCCGTGTTAGCTTTCGGCCTATAGACGGCCCATACATTCTTAGGCTCCTTTCCGGCCCTCGATTACTTCCGGTCCGTTACTGTTCTGTTAACCTAATGGGCCAAATTCGGCCCGTGGCCAGAGTTGGCCCGTTTGTGGCCTGCTAACCCGTTGCGCCGTTTCCAGCCCGTCCTATATTCTGGACCATTAACGACCCATTATGCCTGTGATAGAATTAAGCCTTTTCTGTCCTCTGGCCTGTTAACAGCCCGTTATCGTGCTGGGCCGATACCAATTACGCCCGTTCATGGCCCATGTAGGCCCATTTATCCGACGACCCGAGTACCACCGATTCTATGGCCCTGTTGGAGGCCCATTTATCGACGGCCCGTAGGAGGCCCATGGATCCTACGTCTTGTAGCAGGGTCAAGGTTACCACGGTCCGTATATGGCCCATGGTTGTTGCGGCCACTAGCAAACCAGGGAAAAAGAAGACTAGGAAATAAATAAGACCGAAACTAACGCTAGGCTATTAAGGCGATTGCACAGATTACGTCCACTAGGCATCAAAGATCGCCACCAGTGCAAATATAGGGAACACCCTACACTATACAAAAATGGCTTGCCGTTTTCTTCAGCCGGTGGCTGCCCGTAAAGAACAAATTTTGTATCGCAACAAAACAAATTACAACTATAAAACAAAATGTTGGCATAAAAGTTAACAGTCTGGCAGATAAATGCACCACCAAAAGTTCAGAAGCTCAGTTCATTTGACCTGTCTGTTACGTTTTCATGATGTATTGTCCGATGGAGCACCATAACCTGCGCCTTCATTTCTCCTAGGCTCCTGAACAACATAGCAAATGTCTGATAGTCTGGTTTCAAAACCATGCATATCTTGACGGCATCGAACAATGGTTGTCCTTGTTTCACAAAGGGTCTCTGTTAGGGAATGGACTTGTGTCCGGAGTGCAGATATAACATGGTTTTGAGCTTGCATATCTTGATCATGAGGCAGTTTGGACGAGATTTCCTTAACAACACATCCAACATTACGCATGCTTTTGGTACTGTTAGTGGACAGGTACTGACCCACTGCAGCAAGAGGTGACATTGCGGTTATAGTTGCCTTGTCACCTTCAGAAGGTGGCGGTTCCATCATTTGTTCCATAACTTGCTGAAAAGTTCAGTTTTTACATTAGTAGTACCAGAACAGAAGATATTAAGGAGGCAGCAAAACCAAACAAAATA
Source organism: Triticum aestivum (assembly GCF_018294505.1). Classification (NCBI taxonomy): domain Eukaryota; kingdom Viridiplantae; phylum Streptophyta; class Magnoliopsida; order Poales; family Poaceae; genus Triticum; species Triticum aestivum. The sequence goes on from NC_057802.1 coordinate 187,748,831, forward strand.
GCTTTGGTCTATATACAGAACTTATTCTAGTGAAACTGTGTAAAATATTAGTTGTATTTTACTGCAAAGTACATAATAAAACCAGGTTCCAAACATATGACCATGTAACTTGGCTAATGTATTGTCTATTTCTTCACATTGTATTGACATCTAAGGATAAAGAGACAAAGTTTATAATACGGAACACAACTCATTAGTGGACAGGTACTGACCCACTGCAGCAAGAGCTGACATTGCGGTTCACTACAAAAAAAAGACACATCCGTGACATTTTGGGTCGAACAATTTTTTTTTCTATCATGCTTATGACACTTCTATGACAATAATTGTGACAAAACCCGGTATCGTCATAGATGTGGTGGGCTCCTACTTCTGTGACAAAATATCATGACATAAAATGGGCTTTTCGTCCTGGGCGGGCCGGAGACGCAGTTGCATGACATTCTTTGGGCCGTCCATGACGGAAAAACCATGGTAGAAGCGAGGGCGAGGAAAATATCGGGGAGTTCCCGGTTACGGTGGGTGGTCGGGGGCCGAGCGATGCGTGTTTCTCTTGTACACGTACGCGCGTGGGTGCGAGGCGTTGGGCTCTAACTGAACCCGAGCGAGGTGTTCGCCTACTGAACCCGAGCGATTGCACTGCAGGCTACGCGTTACTGAACCCGAGGGATCGATCGATGGCTGTTAACTGAACCCGATCGAGCGATTCCTTCGCTACTGCTGCTAACTGAAGCCGATCGAACCTGCTGCCTCTGGATGAACAATGAGCGTTGTTGGGGGGTAAATGAACAGTTCTCGGTGGGGGTAGGTGAGCAGGACCCCGTGGTAGTAGAGGCCGTTGTCGCTGGATGAACAGTACCCCGATCGATCGAGCCGGTTGGGGGGTGGATGAACAGGACCCCGTGGAGGGCTGGTTGAATAGGACGACCCTGTGGAGGGCTAGTTGAACAGTAGTCGATGGAGGGCTGGATGAACAATAGCCCGTGGACGGGTGGTTGAATATGACCTCGTGGAGAGGGCTGGTTGAACAATAGCCGGTGGAGGAGCGCGCGGTGGAGGCTGGATGAACAGGAGCCCGCGCATGAACAGTCACAGGTGGAGGCTGATACGTCTCCGTCGTATCTATAATTTTTGATTGTTCCATGCCAATATTATTCAACTTTCATATACTTTTGGCAACTTTTTATACTATATTTGGGACTAACATATTGATCCAGTGCCCAGTGCCAGTTCCTGTTTGTTGCAGAAACCCCATATCAAACGGAGTCCAAATGGGATAAAAACGGACGGAGAATTATTTTGGAATATTTGTGATTTTTGGGAAGTAAAATCAACGCGAGACGGTGCCCGAGGTGGCCACGAGGGTGGGGCCCACGCCCACTCCAGGCAGGCGCGCCCCTAACCCTCGTGGGCCACCCGTAAGGCGGTTGATGCTCTACTTTGGCCGCAAGAAAGCTAAGTTTTGGAAAAAGATCTGGGCGAAGGTTTCAACCAATCGGAGTTACGGATCTCCAGATATAAAAGAAACGGTGCCAGGGCAGAATCAGAGAACGCAGAAACAGAGAGAGACAGAGACAGATCCAATCTCGGAGGGGCTCTCGCCCCTCCCACGCCATGGAGACCATGGACCAGAGGGGAAACCTTTCTCCCATCTAGGGAGAAGGCCAAAGAAGAAGAAGAAGGAGGGGGGCTCTCTCCCCCTCGCTTCCGGTGGCGCCGGAACGCTGCCTGGGGCCATCATCACCACCGCGATCTACACCAACACCTCCGCCATCTTCACCAACATCTCCATCACCTTCCCCCCTCTATCTACAGCGGTCCACTCTCCCGCAACCCGCTGTACCCTCTACTTGAACATGGTGCTTTATGCTTCATATTATTATCCAATGATGTGTTGCCATCCTATGATGTCTGAGTAGATTTTCGTTGTCCTACCGGTGGTTGATGAATTGCTATGATTGATTTAATTTGCTTGTGGTTATGTTGCTGTCCTTTGGTGCCCATCATATGAGCGCGCGCGTGGATCACACCATAGGGTTAGTTGTATGTTGATAGGACTATGTATTGGAGGGCAAGAGTGACAGAAGCTTCAACCTAGCATAGAAATTGATGCATACAGGATTGAAGGGGGACCAATATAACTTAATGCTATGGTTGGGTTTTACCTTAATGAACGTTAGTAGTTGCGGACGCTTGCTAATAGTTCCAATCATAAGTGCATAGAATTCCAAGTCAGGGATGACATGCTAGAAGTGGCCTCTCCCACATAAAACTTGCTATAGGTCTAGTAAAGTAGTCAATTGCTTAGGGACAATTTCGCAACTCCTACCACCAATTTTCCACACTCGCTATATTTACTTTTTTGTGTCTTTATCTAAACAGACCCTAGCTTTTATTTACGTGCTCTTTATTTTCATGCAAACCTATCCAAAAACACCTACAAAGTACTTCTAGTTTTATACTTGTTCTAGGTAAAGCGAACGTCAAGCGTGCGTAGAGTTGTATCGTTGGTCGATAGAACTTGAGGGAATATTTTTTCTACCTTTAGCTCCTCGTTGGGTTCGACACGCTTACTTATCGAAAGAGGCTACAATTGATCCCCTATACTTGTGGGTTATCAAGACCTTTTTCTGGCGCCGTTGTCGGGGAGCAATAGCGTGGGGTGAATATTCTCGTGTGTGCTTGTTTGCTTTATCACTAAGTAATTTTTATTTGCTGTTCTTAGTTGTTTTCTATCTTTAGTTATGGGTGGAAACGCAAAATACCAAAAAAAATAGTTGTACCTACTGAACCAATGGTTGAAGAACCACTCAAAATCTATCACACTCCTGAAGCTTTTTACTTGGATCATCTTTGATCCCTATGTGCTCGTGCTGAAACCCCAACTAGCTTAGTTGAGGGCAAATCTTTAGATGAGCATGCCTGTTATGTGCAACACCGTATATCTGAAAAAGGGAAACTTTTGCTGGGTCAAATACATCGTTTGCAATGCTATGCTTGGAATTTATGTTATATGTATGATTTTACTTGTTGTTCTGAAAACCCTAAGAAACACCTTCCCTACCAATGTGAGTTTAGTGATAATGGAATCGTATCTTCGTATGCTAAGGGTGTTTATAATTACTATGATGATCAACAAATTGAAGAATTTGTTGCTTTTAAGGGTGCTTATGAACTTGCTTCTTTGATTGAAAAGTATGGTGCTACTCTTTACAAATCTAAAAAATTTGCCACACTTAAATATTGCTATGATAATTATGCTTATGTTAAACCATATATTGAGGACTCCCCCGCTGTCCAAGAAGAGACTAATATTTTGCAGGAGTCTATGGAAGAAGAAATTGATGAAACTGTGAGCTCATTGGATGAAAAAGATGATGAGGAGAGCGAAGAACAAAAGGAGGAAGAGCGGATTAGCTACCCGTGCCCACCTTCTAATGAGAGTAACTCTTCAACTCATACATTGTTTAATTTCCCTTCGTGCTTACCGAAGGATGATTGCTATGATGATTGTTATGATCCCGTTGATTCTCTTGAAATATCCCTTTTTGATGATGCTTGCTATGCTTGTGGCCAAGATGCCAATATGAATTATGCTTATGGAGATGAACTTGCTATAGTTCCTTATGTTAAACATGAAATTGTTCCTACTGCACCCACGCATGATAGTCCTATTATCTTTTTGAATTCTCCCGAATACACTATATCGGAGAAGTTTGCACTTATTAAGGATTACATTGATGGGTTTCCTTTTACTGTTACACATGATGATTTTAATAGATATAATATGCATGCGCTTGCTGCTCCTACTTGCAATTATTATGATAGAGGAACTATATCTCCACCTCTCTATGTTTCCCACACGATAAAATTGCAAGAAACTGTTTATACTATACATTGGCCTTTACTAGGTGTGCATGAATTGTTCTTTTATGACATGCCGATGCATAGGAAGAGAGTTAGACTTCGTCATTACATGATATATGATACTTTGTGCTCACTACTAAATTACAAATCATTGCTAATTAAAATTGGCTTTGATATACCTTGGGATCCGGGTGGATTCACTACTTGAGCACTATATGCCTAGCTTAATGGCTTTAAAGAAAGCGCTGCCAGGGAGACAACCCGGAAGTTTTAGAGAGTCATTTATTTCTGTTGAGTGCTTTCATTTAGTTTAAAAACAACAAAAATAAAGAGGGGAACCCAAAACTTTTTCAAAAAGGAAAGCGAAAGTGAGAAAGACGAGCATTGTTGAAGTGGGAGCTAGCCTTGAACTTTGTTCATGCTCACAGAAACTTTGTCAATCTTGATTACAGAAACTTTTCAAAAAAAATAATTATCCCCTTGTACAATTCCATTGTATTATAAAAATAATGTGCCAAGGTTTGCCTTTAGGATGGTTACAATGCTTGTTGGTTTGTACGGTGCAGGACAGAAACTTTGGCTGTAGTGCGCAATTTTACATTTTTAACTGGAACATCAAATGGTTCTGATTCTTTTTGCACTGTCTTTCTATACAAATTTTTTATTTTGCCTAATTTTGGAAGAATTGTTCAAGTATCAGAAGTATGGTGAATGTTCAGATTATTACAGACTGTTCTGTTTTAGACAGATTCTGTTTTTGATGCGTAGTTTGCTTGTTTTGATGAAACTATCAATTTACATCAGTGGATTAAGCCATGAAAAATTTATATTACAGTAGACACAATGCAAAAACAAAATATGAATTGGTTTGCAACAGTACTTAGAGTAGTGATTTGCTTTATTATACTAACGGGTCTTACCGAGTTTTCTGTTGAAGTTTTGTGTGGATGAAGTGTTCGATGATCGAGAAGGTTTCGATGTGAGAAGAAGGAATAGAGGCAAGAGCTCAAGCTTGGGGATGCCCGAGGTCAAGGAGACTCAAGCGTCTAAGCTTGGGGATGCCCCGGAAGGCATCCCCTCTTTCTTCAACAAGTATCGGTATGTTTTCGGATTCGTTTCGTTCATGCGATATGTGCAATCTTGGAGCCTCTTTTGCATTTAGTTTTCATTTTTCTTTTACGCACCATGCTGGTATGAGATAGTCCTTGGCTGATTTATAGAATGCTCAGTGCACTTCACTTATATCTTTTGAGTATGGCTTTATAGAATGCTTCATGTGCTTCACTTATATCATTTGAAGTTTGGATTGCCTGTTTCTCTTTACATAGACAACCACCATTTGTAGAACGCTCTTTTGCTTAACTTATATTTGTTAGAGCGTGGGAATATCTTTTGTAGAAAGAATTACACTCTCTTGCCTCACTTATATCTATTTAGAGAGATGACAGGAACTGGTCATTCACGTGGTTAGTCATAAAATCCTACATAAAACTTGTAGATCACTGAATATTATATGTTTGATTCCTTGCAATAGTTTTGCGATATAAAGGTGGTGATATTAGAGTCATGCTAGTGGGTGGTTGTGGATTGTAGAAATACTTGTGTTGAGGTTTGTGATTCCCGTAGCATGCACGTATGGTGAACCGTTATGTAACGAAGTTGGAGCATGAGGTATTTATTGATTGTCTTCCTTATGAGTGGTGGTCGGGGACGAGCGATGGTCTTTTCCTACCAATCTATCCCCCTAGGAGCATGCGCGTAGTACTTTGTTTTGATGACTAATGGATTTTTGCAATAAGTATGTGAGTTCTTTATGACTAATGTTGAGTCCATGGATTATACGCACTCTCACCCTTCCATCATTGCTAGCCTCTTCGGTACCATGCATTGCCCTTTCTCACCTTGAGAGTTGGTGCAAACTTCGCCGGTGCATCCAAACCCCGTGATCTGATACGCCCTGTCACACATAAGCCTTATTATATCTTCCTCAAAACATCCACCATACCTACCTACCATGGCATTCCATAGCCATTCCGAGATATATTGCCATGCAACTTCCATCATCATCATATACATGACTTGAGCATTTATTGTCATATTGCTTTGCATGATCGTAAGATTGCTAGCATGATGTTTTCATGGCTTGTCCGTTTTTTGATGTCATTGCTACGCTAGATCATTGCACATCCCGGTACACCACCGGAGGCATTCATATAGAGTCATATCTTTGTTCTAGTATCGAGTTGTAATATTGAGTTGTAAGTAAATAAAAGTGTGATGATCATCATTATTAGAACATTGCCCCAGTGAGGAAAGGATGATGGAGACTATGATTCCCCCACAAGTCGGGATGAGACTCCGGACGAAAAAAATAAAAAAGAGAGAAAAAAAAGAGAAAGGCCAAAAAAAGAGAAGGCCCAAAAAAATGAGAGAAAAAGAGAGAAGGGGCAATGTTACTATCCTTTTACCACACTTGTGCTTCAAAGTAGCACCATGTTCTTCATATAGAGAGTCTCTTGAGTTATCACTTTCATATACTAGTGGGAATTTTCATTATAGAACTTGGCTTGTATATTCCAATGATGGGCTTCCTCAAATGCCCGAGGTCTTCATGAGCAAGCAAGTTGGATGCACACCCAATTAGTTTCCAGTTTGAGCTTTTATACACTTATAGCTCTTAGTGCATTCGTTGCATGGCAATCCCTACTCCTCACATTAACATCAATTGATGGGCATCACCATAGCCCATTGATTAGCCGCGTCGATGTGAGACTTTCTCCTTTTTTGTCTTCTCCACATAACCCCCATCATCATATTCTATTCCACCTATAGTGCTATGTCCATGGCTCACGCTCATGGATTGCGTGAAAGTTGAAAAGGTTTGAGAACATCAAAAGTATGAAACAATTGCTTGGCTTGTCATCGGGGTTGTGCATGATGTGAATATTTTGTGTGGTGAAGATGGAGCATAGCCAGACTATATGATTTTGTAGGGATAACTTTCTTTGGCCTTGTTATTTTGAAAAGACATGATTGCTTTATTAGTAGGCTTGAGGTATTATTGTTTTTATTTCAAATAATAGACTATTGCCTTGAATCACTCGTGTCTTAGTATTCATGCCATGACTAGATACATGATCAGGCTTATGCTAGGTAGCATTCCACATCAAAAATTATCTTTTTATCATTTACCTACTCGAGGACGAGCAGGAATTAAGCTTGGGGATGCTGATACGTCTCCGTCGTATCTATAATTTTTGATTGTTCCATGCCAATATTATTCAACTTTCATATAATCTTGGTAACTTTTTATACTATTTTTGGGACTAACATATTGATCGAGTGCCCAGTGCCAGTTCCTGTTTGTTGCATGTTTTATGTTTCGCAGAAACCCCATATCAAACGGAGTCCAAACGGGATAAAAACGGATGAAGAATTATTTTGGAATATTTGTGATTTTTGGGAAGTAAAATCAATGCGAGACGGTGCCCGAGGTGGCCACGAGGGTGGGGCCCACGCCCACTCCAGGCAGGCGCGCCCCTGACCCTCGTGGGCCACCCGTAAGGCGGTTGATGCTCTACTTTGGCCGCAAGAAAGCTAATTTTTGGAAAAAGATCTGGGCAAAGGTTTCAATCCAATCGGAGTTACGGATCTCCAGATATAAAAGAAACGGTCCCAGGGCAGAATCAGAGAACGCAGAAACAGATCCAATCTCGGAGGGGCTCTCGCCCCTCCCACGCAATGGAGACCATGGACCAGAGGGGAAACCTTTCTCCCATCTAGGAAGAAGGCCAAAGAAGAAGAAGAAGGAGGGGGCTCTCTCCCCCTCGCTTCCGGTGGCGCCGGAACGCCGCCAGGGGCCATCATCATCACCGCGATCTACACCAACACCTCCGCCATCTTCACCAACATCTCCATCACCTTCACCCCTCTATCTACAGTGGTCCACTCTCCCGCAACCCGCTGTACCCTCTACTTGAACATGGTGCTTTATGCTTCATATCATTATCCAATGATGTGTTGCCATCCTATGATGTCTGAGTAGCTTTTCGTTGTCCTATCGGTGGTTGATAAATTGCTATGATTGATTTAATTTGCTTGTGGTTATGTTGCTGTCCTTTGGTGCCCATCATATGAGCGCGCACGTGGATCACACCATAGGGTTAGTTGTATGTTGATAGGACTATGTATTGGAGGGCAAGAGTGACAGAAGCTTCAACCTAGCATAGAAATTGATGCATACGGGATTGAAGGGGGGCCAATATAACTTAATGCTATGGTTGGGTTTTACCTTAATGAACGTTAGTAGTTGCGGACGCTTGCTAATAGTTCCAATCATCAGTGCATAGAATTCCAAGTCAGGGATGACATGCTAGCAGTGGTCTCTCCCACATAAAACATGCTATCGGTCTAGTAAAGTAGTCAATTGCTTAGGGACAATTTCGCAACTCCTACCACCACTTTTCCACACTCGCTATATTTACATTTTTGTGTCTTTATCTAAACAGCCCCTAGCTTTTATTTACGCGCTCTTTCTTTTCTTGCAAACCTATCCAAAAACACCTACAAAGTACTTCTAGTTTTATACTTGTTCTAGGTAAAGCGAACGTCAAGCGTGTGTAGAGTTGTATCATTGGTCGATAGAACTTGAGGGAATATTTGTTCTACCTTTAGCTCCTCGTTGGGTTCGACACTCTTACTTATCGAAAGAGGCTACAATTGATCCCCTATACTTGTGGGTTATCAGAGGCTGGAGGAGGTCGACGGTGGATGAACAGTATCCCGTGGAGGCTGGAGGAGGTCGACAGTGGAGATGAACAACATCCCGTGGAGTCCTGTTTTGCGGTACGCCACACCCCTCCCGATGAACATGTCCCCTATTTCGACCGTAGAGCTCCAACACAAGTCTGTTTCCTCCGTTTTGCGGTACACCACACTGATACGTCTCCAACGTATCTATAATTTTTTATGGTTCCATGCTATATTATATTCTGTTTTGGATGTTTAATGGGCTTTATTATACACTTTTATATTATTTTTGGGACTAACCTATTAACCGGAGGCCCAGCCCAGAATTGTTGTTTTTTGCCTATTTCAGAGTTTCGCAGAAAAAGAATATCAAACAGAGTCCAAACGGAATTAAACCTTCGGGAATGTGATTTTTGGAACAAACGTGATCTAGAGGACTTGGACCCTACGTCAAGAAAGCAATCAGGAGGGCACGAGGTAGGGGGCGCGCCCTCCACCCTCGTGGGGCCCACGTTGCTCCACCGACGCACTTCTTCCTCCTATATATACCTACGTACCCCGAAACTACCAGATACGGAGCCCAAAACCTAATTCCACCACCGCAACCTTCTGTACCCGTGAGATCCCATCTTGGGGCCTTTTCCGGAGCTCCACCAGAGGGGGCATTGATCACGGAGGGCTTCTACATCAACACCATAGCCTCTCCGGTGATGTGTGAGTAGTTTACCTCAGACCTTCGGGTCCATAGTTATTAGCTAGATGGCTTCTTCTCTCTCTTTTGGATCTCAATACAAATTCTCCACGATTCTCGTGGAGATCTATTCGATGTAATCTTCTTTTGCGGTGTGTTTGTTGAGACCGATGAATTGTCGGTTTATGATCAAGTTTATCTATGAACAATATTTGAATCTTCTCTGAATTCTTTTATGTATGATTGGTTATCTTTGCAAGTCTCTTCGAATTATCAGTTTGGTTTGGCCTACTAGATTGATCTTCCTTGCAATGAGAGAAGTGCTTAGCTTTGGGTTCAATCTTGCGGTGTCCTTTCCCAGTGACAGCAGGGGCAGCAAGGCATGTATCATATTGCATGAGTTTATCCCTCTACGTCATGTCATCTTACTTGAAGCGTTACTCTGTTAACTTAATACTCTAGATGCATGCTGGATAGCAGTCGATGTGTGGAGTAATAGTAGTAGATGCAGGCAGGAGTCGGTCTACTTGTCACAGACGTGATGCCTATATACATGATCATACCTAGATATTCTCATAACTATACTCAATTCTGTCAATTGCTCAACAGTAATTTGTTTACCCACCGTAATACTTATGCTCTCGAGAGAAGCCACTAGTGAAACCTATGGCCCCCGGGTCTATTTTCCATCATATTAAGCTTCTAACACTTAGCTATTTTTACCTTTTATTTTACTTTGCATCTTTATCATAAAAATACCAAAAATATTATCTTATCATATCTATCAGATCTCACTTCCGTAAGTGCCCGTGAAGGGATTGACAACCCCTTTTATTGCGTTTGTTGCGAGGATCTTATTTGTTTGTGTAGGTGCGTGGCCTCCTACTGGATTGATACCTTGGTTCTCAAAAACTGAGGGAAATACTTACGCTACTTTGCTGCATCACCCTTTCCTCTTCAAGGGAAAACCAACGCAGTGCTCAAGAGGTAGCAAGAAGGATTTCTGGCGCTGTTGCCGGGGAGTCTACGCAAAAGTCAACATACCAAGTACCCATCACAAACTCTTATCTCCCGCATTACATTATTTGCCATTTGCCTCTCGTTTTCCTCTCACCCACTTCACCCTTGCCGTTTTATTCACCCTTCCTCCATCCAATCTTTTGTTACCATGTGCCTTCTTTTTGCTTGCATCTTTGCTTTCTAAGAGTTTATGGATCCTCATCCACTTTCTAATATCTTTAAGAGATCAAATTATGATGAACCTATTGCTAGTGAGTTTTGTGCACTAGATTATCTTTATGAGGTTTTGCTTGAAATTCGTGAATCTAAAAACTGTGATGAAGTGTTGAAAGAAGAAACTTATGAAGTGATTCACGATAGATCTTTGAATAAAAATCATGATTGCAATGATGTTATTATAAATTCTATTAATGTCAATTGTGTTAATGATATGCAAAACCCTAAGCTTGGGGATGCTAAGTTTGCTATGTCTACTACTTGTTGCAATGATCATGATTGGGGTGATTCTTCTTATGATCTTGAAAATTTATTTAAGCCCCATGATGAATATGAGATTGATAATAATGTTTGCAATAGTATTGAAAGTGGGTTTGGAAGAGTGTCAACTTTAGATCCCACATATTTGGATTTTGATCAATCTTATGAAGTTTTTGATAAAAGTGGGTTTGGAAAGGTCATGACTTTAGTTAATGTTAATCCTACAATTTTGGAAGAGTGTCAACTTTGCATACTTGTGGATCGTGTTAAGAATATGTTTTGTGATAGCTATATTGTTGAATTTGCTTATGATCCTACATGTAGTTATTATGAGAGAGGAAAATATGGTTGTAGAAATTTTCATGTTACTAAATTACCTCTCGTCATGTTGAGATTGCTATCGTCTCTTTCTTCTTCCTTGCATACGCTAATTTTTGCTTGGTATGATAATTTGTTTGCTTATAAAATGCCTATGCATAGGAAGTATGTTAGACTTAGATGTGTTTATGACGTGTTCTATGATGCTCTCTTTGTGCTTTAATTCTTGTCTTTGTGTGAGCATCATTAAAATTATCAATGCCTAGCTAGGGGCGTTAAACGATAGCGCTTGTTAGGAGGCAACCCAATTTATTTTTTATTTTTTTTGCTTCTTGTTTCTGATTAGGAATAAATATTTGATCTAGCCTCTGGTTAGATTTTTTTTTTATGTTTTAATTAGTGTTTGTTCCAAGTTTAACCTATAGGATCTTCTTGGATGATAGTTATTTGATCTTGCTGAAAATTCCAGAAACTTTCTGTTCACAAAAACAATTGTTAAAAATCACCAGAACGTGATAAAATATTGATTCCAATTGCAGCAGATCAATAAACAAATTTTCTAGGTCTTCCTATTTTGGTAGATTTTTTGGATTTCCAGAAGTTTGCGTTAGTTACAGATTACTACAGACTGTTCTGTTTTTGACAGATTCTATTTTTTCTGTGTTGTTTGCTTATTTTGATGAATCTGTGGCTAATAAAATAGCTTATAAACCATAGAGAAGTTGGAATACAGTAGGTTGAACACCAATATAAATAAAGAATGAGTTCATTACAGTACCTTGAAGTGGTGTTTTGTTTTCTTTCGCTAACGGAGCTCACGAGATTTTCTGTTAAGTTTTGTGTTGTGAAGCCATCCCCTCTTTCGTCTACTTCCGTCAGTAACTTTACTTGGAGCTATATTTTTATTCACCACATGATATGTGTTTTGCTTGGAGCGTCTTGTATTATTTGAGTATTTGTTTTTTAGTTTACCACAATTATCCTTTCTGTACACACCTTTTGAGAGAGTCACACATAAATTGGAACTTATTAGAATACTCTATGTGCTTCACTTATGTTTTTTGAGCTATATAGTTTTGCTCTAGTGCTTCACTTATATGTTTTAGAGCACGGCGGTGGATTTGTTTTATAGAAACTATTTATCTCTCATGCTTCACTTATATTATTTTGAGAGTCTTAAAACAGCATGGCAATTTGCTTTAATTATAATATCATGAGAAATTTGATGCCTGATAATTGTTTTGAGATATAAAGGTGGTAATATCATAGTTGTGTGCTAGTTGAGTAATTGTGGAATTGAAAAATACTTGTGTTGGAGTTTGTGATTCCCATAGCATGCACGTATGGTGAACCGTTATGTAACGAAGTCAGAGCATGAGGTATTTATTGATTGTCATCCTTTGTGCGGCGGTCGGGATCGCGCGATGGTTAACTTCTACCAACCCTTCCCCTAGGAGCATGCGTACTAGTACTTTGCTTCGAGGGCTAATAAATTTTTGCAATAAGTATATGAGTTCTTTATAACTAATGTGAGTCCATGGATTATACGCACACTTACCTTTGTGCAATTTTCTAGCCTTTGCTGTACCGTGCATTGCCCTTTCTCACCTTGAGAGTTGGTGCAAACTTCGTCGGTGCATCCAAACCCCGTGATATGATATGCTCTATCACACATAAACCTCCTTATATCTTCCTTAAAACAGCCACCATACCTACCTATTATGGCATTTCCATAGCCATTCCGAGATATATTGCCATGCAACTTTCCACCGTTTCGTTTATCATGACACGCTTCATCATTGTCATATTGCTTTGCATGATCATGTAGTTGACATTGTATTTGTGGCAAAGCCACCATTCATAACTCTTTCATACACGTCGCTCTTGATTCATTGCATATCCCGGTACACCGTCGGAGGCATCCACATAGAGTCATATTTTGTTCTAAGTATTGAGTTGTAATTCATGAGTTGTACGTAAATAAAAGTGTGATGATCATCATTATTAGAGCATTGTCCCAAGTGAGGAAAGGATGATGGAGACTATGATTCCCCCACAACTCGGGATGAGACTCCGGACTAAATAAATAAATAAAAGAGGCCATAAGAAAAGAGAAAAGGCCCAAAAATGAGAGAGAAAGAGAGAAGGGACAATGTTACTATCCTTTTACCACACTTATGCTTCAAAGTAGCACCGTGATCTTCATGATAGAGAGTCTCTCATTTTTTCACTTTCATATACTAGTGGGAAATTTCATTATAGAACTTGGCTTGTATATTCCAATGATGGGCTTCCTCAAATGCCCGAGGTCTTCGTGAGCAAGCAAGTTGGATGCACACCCACTTAGTAGTTCTTTTGTTTGAGCTTTCATACACTTATAGCTCTAAGTGCATCCGTTGCATGGCAATCCCTACTCCTTGCATTGACATCAATTGATGGGCATCTCCATAGCCCGTTGATTAGCCTCGTTGATGTGAGACTTTCTCCTTCTTTATCTTCCCACATAACCCCTATCATTATACCTTATTCCACCATAGTGCTATATCCATGGCTTGCGCTCATGTATTGCGTAAAAGTTGAAAAGGCTGAAGCGTGTTAAAAAGTATGAACCAATTGCTTGGCTAAAACCGGGGTTGTACATGATATGAATATTTTGTGTGGAGAAGATGGAGCATAGCCAGACTATATGATTTTGTAGGGATAACTTGCTTTGGCTATGTTATTTTGATAAGACATAATTGCTTGGTTAGTATGCTTGAAGTATTATTGTTTTTATGTCAACATTAAACTTTTATCTTGAATCATATCAAATCTGAACATTCATGCCATAATAAGAAGAATTAGATTGAAATTATGCTAAGTAGCATTCCACATCAAAAATTATGTTTTTATCATTTACCTACTCGAGGACGAGCAGGAATTAAGCTTGGGGATGCTTGATACGTCTCCAACGTATCTATAATTTTTTATTGTTCCATGCTATATTATATTCTATTTTGGATGTTTAATGGGCTTTATTATACACTTTTATATTATTTTTGGGACTAACCTATTAACCGGAGGCCCAGCCCAGAATTGTTGTTTTTTGCCTATTTCAGAGTTTCGCAGAAAAAGAATATCAAATGGAGTCCGAACGGAATGAAACCTTCGGGAACGTGATTTTTGGAACAAACGTGATCCAGAGGACTTGGAACCTACGTCAAGAAAGCAATCAGGAGGGCACGAGGTAGGGGGGCGCGCCTAACCCCCTGGGCGCGCCCTCCACCCTCGTGGGGCCCACATTGCTCTACCGACGTACTTCTTCCTCCTATGTATACCTATGTACCCCCAAACTACCAGATACAGAGCCAAAAACCTAATTCCACCGCCGCAACCTTCTATACCCGTGAGATCCCATCTTGGGGCCTTTTTCGGAGCTCCGCCGGAGGGGGCATTGATCACGGAGGGCTTCTACATCAACACCATAGCCTCTCCGAAGATGTGTGAGTAGTTTACCTCAGACCTTCGGGTCCATAGTTATTAGCTAGATGGCTTCTTCTCTCTCTTTGGATCTCAATACAAAGTTCTCCACGATTCTCGTGGAGATCTATTCGATGTAATCTTCTTTTGCGGCGTGTTTGTTGAGACCGATGAATTGTGGGTTTATGATCAAGTTTATCTATGAACAATATTTGAATCTTCTCTGAATTCTTTTATCTATGATTGGTTATCTTAGGAAGTCTCTTCGAATTATCAGTTTGGTTTGGCCTACTAGATTGAACTTTCTTGCAATGAGAGAAGTGCTTAGCTTTGGGTACAATCTTGCGGTGTCCTTTCCCAGTGACAGCAGGGACAGCAAGGCACGTATTGTATTGTTGCCATCGAGGATAACAAGATGGGGTTTATATCATATTGCATGAGTTTATCCCTGTACATCATGTCATCTTACTTAAATCTTTACTCTGTTCTTATGAAGTTAATACTCTAGATGCATGCTGGATAGCGGTCGATATGTGGAGTAATAGTAGTAGATGCAGGCAGGAGTCGGTCTACTTGTCACGGACGTGATGCCTATATACATGATCATACCTAGATATTCTCATAACTATGCTCAATTATTTCAATTGCTCAACAGTAATATGTTTACCCACCGTAATACTTATGCTCTCGAGAGAAGCCACTAGTGAAACCTATGGCCCCCGGGTCTATTTTCCATCATATTAATCTTCCAACACTTAGCTATTTTTATTGCCTTTTATTTTACTCTGCATCTTTATCAAAAAAATACCAAAAATATTATCTTATCATATCTATCAGATCTCACTTTCGTAAGTGACTCTAAAGGGATTGACAACCCCTTTATTGCGTTGGTTGCGAGGATCTTATTTGTTTGTGTAGGTGCGAGGGACTCGTGCGTGGCCTCCTACTGGATTAATACCTTGGTTCTCAAAAACTGAGGGAAATACTTATGCTACTTTGCTACATCACCCTTTCCTCTTCAAGGGAAAACCAACGCAGTGCTCAAGAGGTAGCACACACCCCTCCCGATCAACAGGACCCCGTTTCGACCGTAGGAGGTCCAAGAGAAGTCCGTTTCCTCCATTTTGCGGTACGCCAGACCCCTCCCGATGAACAGAATCCCGTTTCGACCGTGGCCGGTCGAACACAAGGCCGTTTCCTCCGTTCTGCGGTACACCAGGCCTCGTTTCCATCGGTTGTTCCGTCCAAGAAGGTTGGCTCCCGATGAACACGACGATGATGCAGTTTCTCCGTTCCGACCCAGCCATGTACACAAGGACTGGCCGTACGTATGCGCGAGTAGGCGTTCGAGACCCCTCCCGTATGTACGTACGTGGCCGTATTTACTTTCTTGCACCCTGGCCGTTGTACGTACGTGTACATGCTACGTGCGCCCCTCTACATCGATCAGTATGTGCGTACATGTTCGCGACCAGAATGACAACACTATGTACGCTTTGACCGGGTGGGTCCCGACTGTCAGGCACTTCCTTGCATGCAAAGATGTAGCTGGTGGGTCCCAGCAGTCAGGGGGCGAATCATTTTTTCATGAAATACGCTGGCCTGTCTGGTGGGTCCCTGCCGTCAGGTGGGGGAATCTTTATTTTCTGCGTAATAAGGAGGCACTTCCTTGCTGCAGCCATGGACCCAGCTGTCAGCCTCTCCACGTACAGTACACTTCTGATGGAAGTCGTTCCTTGACCACGTTGACCACACCGCGCCGAGAGCACCAGGGTGGTGGACGACAGCGAGGCCTAGGAAGGGGACGATGCGGAGCCGGGGAAGAAGTGGTTGTGGATGCCCACGCGGAGAGGAGTACGAGGGTTCACTAGTTCGGCTGCGGTGTGCGGCTGCCGTCACCGCAGAATAACAGGGGGTGTGGGTGAGTAGAGGGATGGCCTGGCCAGCGGTGGGAGTAGTAGGGGCGGTGAGGCCTCCGCGGCAGCACAGCCGGCCACGGGAGGCAAGAGCAAGCGGCACGACCGGCGCTGCTTTGGGTGGCTGGAGCAAGAAGACCAGAGGTTGAAGAAGCAGAGGGAGTATCACCATATGGAGGGAACAGAGGAAGCTTGAAATATGAACATGTCAATGGGAGGGAGTAAAAGCCTCATGCATGCATGAAACATGCAACACTCATGTACACATGGACGCACGCAACACTCACGCACCCATGCAGCACACAGCACACGACACAACACACACGCTCACGCTAAAGTGCTCAACCTACTCCCTATGTCCGTGAAAGACTGTACATTTAGAGATTTACACATTGACTAGGGCATAATTAATGCCCAAAAGTAGCAGACTTATGTATGCATGCGACTATTGAGAGAAGAAGATTAAATGAAGGTTGTTGCATGCTGTAATTAAGGATAGACATGTAGCCTATAGCTAGAGCACAAGTTGGTGCATTACTCAATCAATATCGATTTAGATTAAAGGCTAAATGCATTGGAAGTGTAGATGTACACTCTTTGTTTTTTAGCCGACGTACACTCTTTGTTGGAAGACCGAGGGAGTACACGTGCATGCACTCACATACACAGCCAGGGTGGTTCGCGCGCAAGGGTTGGACTTCTGTCACGCCTGCGCAAAGTTTTGTTTAACTTATTTCTTTGCTCTGCCAACTGACAGGTGGGACCCAAAAACTAGGTGACAATTTATCCAGTCAACAAAGTGCCATGTCAACAATATGGCCGGTCAGTAGGGTGCAATACAGTGCTCGATGATGAGCTAGCGATCGTATAATCACCGCAAAGCCATATATAGTGATCGTAAAGAGTGTATTGTTACATACGTTGACCGCTAGTGTATTTTTCCGTTTCAAATTAAGCCATATTATCCGGAAAGGATGCAGTATGGACTAGTACTAGTACTGCTTTGGTGTGTCCCGTCAACTCGCCGAACAAGGAGAAGCTTGCTTACTACACCTCTCCCTCGCCCACGCGCGCGGTGGCTCGAAGGACGAGGAGAGGGTTTTGACTACAGCGCCCTCTCCCTCTCCCTATCGCTCGCCCTCGCCCTCGCGGTGGACGTGCAACAGTTCAATTGGTGTCAGATTGCCAGAAGCATATTGTATTGTAGTATCATCATTGTTGGACCTTCCGAAGAGGCGAAGAGCCAAGTGCAAGGTTCACACAAGTACGAACTGTTGAACCTCCCGAAGAGGCAAAGAGCCAAGCGCAAGGTTTTATAGGAGTTGTCGTCCTAGTAGGAGTATACTACAACTATAGCGAACGATGCTACTGTATGATGCCGCCACGTTACCTATATCCAAAGCCGTGCCACCTTTTTTTCTCAAAGAGTGCATTGGAGCCCGTGCAACAACCACACAAGTTGCACGTACACATAACACATTTACTAGTAATAAATTCTAAAGGACAAATACTAGTATGCCACACAAGTTGATATCCAATTCATGTGATAAATTTGTGGAGGTGCACGACTAGTCTACATATATTCACAGCGCTACCGTTCACAATTTACCATACTGCACTTACACGTTATAGATGGGCTACATGTCCTCCTCCAGGTTCCAGTCCCAGGTGTTCTTCATGGATGGCACGATCCATAGCGCTGGTCAACGGGAATCATTGTCGCAACTTTCTAGTCCGGTTCCACACGATGGAGACTCATCCAAGCTGAAGAGGCATAAATCAGGGATAGCGTGTCCCAGCATGTCGTTCATCCGGCGGTGTGCACTGAAGACACAACCATGCTTCATGAACGGCAGGCCTTCGGTGTCGTGCACTGAAGGTGGCATCCGCTTCACAATGTGGTAGTTGTCCCCAATGAAAAGCGAGTACTCTCCAAGAGTGTTCCTCGGCACCCATGTAGCATCACGGGGGTCGAACTCGGCGCCATTCATCTGGTACACGCGGCATCTAAGATCTGGACACATGGTGACGTACATAGTCAAGGTCCATGCATAATAATGTTGTGCTCAAATATGGCGTCAGTAATACTGTGCAGCAAATAGTACTACTCCGGTATAGAGGAAGTAAAATAACCGGCTTATTATATATAGCCACTCTTGGCTACATGGATGAAATTGTAAGACATGGAAAAACAAAAATGGTGGCAGCTAGCGGGTTCATGTCTTCAAGGGCCGATCGTGGTAGATTGTGTGACCATGTTGCACATCAGTCGTACCATGGGTAACGACTGCTAAGATAGTTGATCCCAATATGCAATAGTCAGCTACAAGGTTCTAGGTTAGACCGAATCACGGATGCAAATGCACATCCAGGATCAGCGATCTTGTTTTGATCGGGGGATGACTAGTCCCTGCAAAATAATGGAGTACCGTTAGAGATGCAAATGATGGTTTGTGCATTTCGTTTGTAATTTCCCATACCGTAGGATGGCAACCAGATGAAACAAGTCCCCTGGTTTGTCACCGCGAAGATGCAGCCTAGATGGCACACGGCGTCTTCGAGCGTGTAGGGGTACAAATCTGCAGTAGCCAAGATGCGCTAGCCTCTGTCGTTACTTCCTGTTGAATTGTTGGCAATCCTTATGTCGAACACCGCGATGAGATAGTAATCATCGTAGCCGCGTCGCTTTGTCAGAAGGTCCGCAATTGCTATCTTCTTCAATCTCATGTAGGCATCATCATACGTATTCAGGCCCAGCCAGTCCGGAAGGCCGATCCCAATGGTGGAGAAGGGGTCTACGGGAATGGCCGCACTGTTGTGGATGTTGTGCAAAATGATGGTGGTATTCGGCCGCAGGTATGCAAGCTAATCTTCGTTGGCACCGACCCGGACCTATATATAAGACGGTGGGCAGTGGAGAAATTATGGGATGGAAATGGAATAACTATGTACTACATGATCAAACTCCATGACTGACCTGCTCATCGGACAAAATCCAACTACCTCTCAACATCGGCAACTCTAGCGGAGTCAACGTGCAACCATGGCCAGGGAGCGGTGGACTGTTCGAAGGATTGTCCCATAAAAGAACCTTCTCCTCGAGGACGCATGGAAGACCAACAAGCATGGCCTTTTCCCAAGCCTGTTTTAAGCACCATCTTGAAAAAGTTGGTGCAGGAAGCACCGAGTCTTGCGGCAGTGAGGACGTCAGAGCGGCGTGCGATTTCTCTGAGAGGATCGTCGTCCAAGGTCTCCCAGCCCCGACGAGGAGGAGAACCGCCTGGCGAATCCATGGGAGCAGCGACGAACTGCCTTCTCTTCGGGGGGAGGGGAACTGGCGAGGAGGAGATAAGAGTGTAGTAACCGCAGGGCCTCATACCTTCCAACTATAGCTCCTCGATCGTTCCTTAGCGAAGGGGTGAGGCTATTATTTACTACGTACTCGTACTGTAGCAGTACTAGTACTACTTTCTCAACTAGTAGTGCGATGTACTGTACTTCTAGTATAGTGCACCAGTTTTGAACTCTTGAATCTCAGGGCCAAGGAGCTACACTTGGAAGTGGAGGGTAGTACTATTCTAGAACCATCGCTGTACTATCAATGCGGGGAAAGTACACCTGCGTAGTGGGTACTCTCGGTGCTCTATTCAAGCACGTAGCTGGCCTACTCAGTCGCTCCTCTCACGCACACACTAGCAGCCTGTTTATCAACAACGGTTACTGCGGGGCAGAAGATTTGAATTATTTGATACATTGAGACTAGGCTTTTCGCTTCCATTTGTGAAGGTGTA
Source organism: Triticum aestivum (assembly GCF_018294505.1). NCBI lineage: Eukaryota > Viridiplantae > Streptophyta > Magnoliopsida > Poales > Poaceae > Triticum > Triticum aestivum. The sequence goes on from NC_057802.1 coordinate 187,769,119, forward strand.
ATGGATCTCGTCGAACTTTGTTAGTAGTTCCTTTTTTATGAATGAGATGAGGAAAAGCTTTTGCCTCCGTTTAAAAAAAATCAAGTCAAGAGGAATTTCTTTTATAGATTCGATAATGGAGTGAAGTCCATGCGTGCAATGCCACAAGCTACAGAGTAGTAGAGCACTAGCACTTTACGTACAGAGCCATGTTGCATAGTTCCCAATGCCGCGCCAGGCTTTTTCGGCTCCTCTGGCTTAATTGGGAGGTGCTAGTTTAAATACTCTACTAGCTGATGAGGAAGCTGCAAGCGAGGTGTGGCTAGGGCGAGCACGCGAGCCACGAGATGATGGGAAGGAAAACCCATTCACGTGGCTGGGCTATCCAGTGCACCCAGATTGTGGCGCGACACGTCCGTTCGACTTCAAAACTCAAACTACCTGTGTACAATATTGGCTCGCAGCGAAGTTACTATTTAAAAAAAGGCCGCCGTGCGTTCGGCCGGGTTCGAACCCACAAAACGAGGTATACACTCCCGCGACCACTAGTAGTACTCATTGGAGTACAACACATCCTAGAATCGCCTTTTGTCGCTAGTAGTACATTCTTCCTTACAAGAAACCACTAATAATGCCAAGAAACCACTAATAATGCCAAGAAACTACTACCACTTGCATACGTGGTAGACTTAAGATAAGACTACCTTATCAACCATTGTACTACATGCCCTTACCAACCAGCCCTACCAAGAAACGACTACTCTACAAAGTGCCATTATAGGCACGTTTCAACCCATGTCGCCCCTTAAGTCAACGCCTTTTATTCGACGGACAAGTTAGGCGTTATGACTTGTGGCACCTACATGTCAGTCTGCACAAAAATCCCTGAGTGACCTCCTACCTCCGGCCCGTCCACCTAGTCATCCTCGGCCATGGGACGCAGCTACCGCCGCCGGCAGAAGGCGAGGTCAAAACCGCCGGCGGTGCGGAGCCCATCTTGCGGCAGCTTGGATGCCAGCTCCGTCCAGCGCTCGCGGCTGCTAGCTAGCCAAGATAGCTCCGTCCAGCTGCTTGTCTGCAAGGTTTGCTAGCTAGATTGGCATGGGGGCGAGGTGGCTTGGTCGCGTGCACCGTGCTAAGGCTAGCCATCCGGCTCGAGCGAAGGCCAGCGCGGCGGGTTGCTCACGCGTGAGTCTAGCGTGGCGTTCAGCCCATCCAGTCCAGCGGAGGCCAGTGTGGCGTCAGGCCAACCAGTGCGGAGGCCAGCGTGGCGTTCGGTCCGTCCGGCGGAGCGGCGGCCAACTCGCTCATCACCGGCGCCACCGACGAACACGCATCAGTACTGTTTGAAGTAATGTTTAGGAAAAATAATGATTTGAGGGGGAATAACAGGATAGAAGGTCAGATGTGGGTCCCTCGTGTCAACGGTCAAACAAAATGTGTTGGTTTAGGCTACCTCGCCAGCACGGACGTGTGGGCCAACCCTTTCATAAACGGGTTTAATCGAGTCTAATCGGCACTAGGTAGTAGTTTTTGGCGCGGATTAAGAATTTTTGGGTATTTTTTTGCTATTTTTTGTACAATAGTTTCTTCCTAGGGCTGGTTGAAAGTGGTAGTTTTTTGTTAAATACTCTACATACTGTAAGTAGGAGTGAAAGTTAAGATTTGGAAGCAAATAAGCAAGGCTAGTTACATAGTGCCTATGTGTACGTGATTGAAAGTAAATATCAACAATGAGTGACTACTTGATGGAAAACTCGAAACTATGGAAATACTAGCATTTTTTGCATGGTTGGAAATACTAGCAATGTTCACGTGCGTTGCAACGGATCATAATTAGAAAAATACTTATTCACAAACTTGATACAAAACACTCTAATTTTGATATTCATATATCACTAGAGATATATTATGTTTCAATCAGGAAATATTCCTTGGGCTGTTTTGGTGAGGTGAGGGAGGGGTGTGGTTGGTTTTAAGATACTAATTATGGGTTTTTATGCAAACTGGTAGAGAAGTGGGATGTTGGTGAGAAAAAGGAAACAACTTACCTCACCGTCGTTAGATGTAGATCTAATGGTCAGAAATGACGAATGGCAGACACACCATCATCACCAACTTAGTCTTCTGTAGGAGTACTAGCAAGATGTCCATGCATTGCACGGAACATCAAGATGCATTTTTTTATAGAACACTTGTTGTGATTGACCCATGCGGGAGTAATCCCATGTGTAAAAACTAATGATATCTCGAGAAAGAGGAGATAAGGTGAAGAGGAGTGGGGCGTGGTGGTGATTGGTGGTCGGACTGAGCGGAGGCATAGAGATGGACGACGCCAGCAGTGGCCACCAAGCCAGTTTGTTCCAAAGGCTTCCTTTTTTAATTGCTCAACAATGAGGTTGTTGGAGATAAGGATGAACGAGGGAAGGCCTTGTGTGCAAATTGGAGAGAGGTGCGGGTATCTTTTAGTTTAATTTCCATCCGTCAGATATAGATCGGACGGTCTATATTGCAAGATGGCACGCATACCATCATCACCAACTCGGTTTTTTTATAAAAGAAGAAATATAAGTATGGATATACAAATGTATTATCGATACTTGTTTCCGTAAACTAGGATCTACATTCTATTCAACGGCTCGGCATGTGGGGCATTAGCACAATGACTTCTCGACTGTGTAAAACAAAGGTTTTCCCGTCGCCGATAAGGAGGGGGTGACGGCGGCGCGCTTTCAGCTTACTCTAATCCTAGTAGTCATACTAGGTGGTCTACGCACGTGTAGATTTATTCTTTTTCACGTCTCGTGTTCGCCGTACTGCCACGACTGTTGATGAATATACGGTAAGTTATTCACGGGGAAACCCTTGTTGAGCGTGTTTGCGAGAGAGAGAGAGACAGTGTGCGTGTGTGATATGTCTAGAGACTGAGGCAATGATAATAAATTCTTTGTGTCTATGTGTGTGGATGATAGAGAGAGACATGTACATGGGGCTTTGTGTTGTGTAACGTGGAGACACATAGACATAATCAGAGAGTGAGTATGTGAGATACACATGCGGACATGGGGAGAGATGTGTGAGTTAGAGAGATGGAGAATTTTGGAGTGCCTCTGAGCTAGAGAGAGGGGGGATATATACATACCTAGAGCTGGAGAGAATATGCAAGGGTGTGTGTCTTAAAAGAAGGATCCAGATAGATGGGTGTTTGTGTGTGTCTGTGTGTGTTTGTGTGCGCGTTTGTGTGTGAGAGGGACACTACAAAAAAAGACACTTCCGTGATGATACGTGTTTGTCATAGTAGGCCACGTTTTCTGTCATGCATGTACATCCATGACGATTTTATGACAGAATCAAGATAGTCATACATGTGTTGTCGTAGAAGTGTTCCATGACATTACGATAATTATCATCACGGAAGTGTTCACTTCCATGACGATAAATGCCGCGTCATGGAAGTGCTTTCGTCAAGGGTGACCGACACATGGCATCCACCATAACGGGTCGCCGTTAAGCTATCGGGATCTGTTTTGGATCCGATAACCTGATAACAGCCATGACTAATGATGATTTTCCATGAGTAAAATTCTCATTGGCCGACGGAACCATGTGTCAGCTCCGCGTCGGCACAGGTGTCACTCATCCAATCGGCGAGATGCGCGTATGATATGTTGACACGTGGACCGGCCCAAAAGTGGCCCATAAAGATTAAATGGGCCGGCCCAACTAAAGGCCCACGAGATTTCGCCGACCATAATGGGCTGCCCAGTTAAAGGCCCACAAGATTTCGCCGACCATAAACGGCCGGCCCAGCTAAAGGCCCACAAGATTTTGAGGACACTAATGGGCCGGCCCAGCTAAAGGCCCACAAGATTTTGAGGACACTAATGGGTCGGCCCGTTAACAGGCTGCCATGTTTTGGGCCAAATGTCGGCCCATATTTGAGCTAGTCCGTTAACAGCATGCCATGTTACGGGCCCAATAAAGGCCCATATGAGATCCGGCCCGTTAAAAGCCTACCACGTTCTGGGCCAAATTACTGCCTAGATCAGATCTGACCCTTTAAGAGGCTTTGGGCTAAATTATGGCCCATATCAGATTCGGCCCGTCAACTGGACGATATGCTTTTGGGCCCACTTGCTAAAGGCCCATTTAGTAATTCGACCTGATATTAGTTTCGGCCTGTTAAAGTCCTGTTTAGCATTTCGGCCCTATATTTATTTTGGCCTGTTAAAAGCCCGTCATATAGTTCGGCCTAACTATGGCCCTGTTTGCATCCGGCCTGCTCATAGCCGATAATCTGATTGGGCCAAACAAGGACGAGACAATTTTGGCCTGTTAACGACCCGTGATGTGATTGGCACAATCATGGACCGGGGTCTATTTCGGCCTGCTGCCAGCCCGTGAGCTATTCGGCACGTTTCAGGCCCAACCTACTTTTTAGTCTCCTAAAATCCCATTGAGTTTTGTTGCCAAAATAGGGCCGGCGGTTTACTTGGCCTATTAGAGGCCCAAATCTACTAGTGGGCTAGTTTACATTTAGGCTTGTTAACGGAACGATTATGTAGTGATTTGCATGACGGCCCGATTATGTACCATAATTTTACGGTTTGGCCGGTTTACTGGGAAGACATGATATATATACAGTAAAACAACTGCAGCATCGTGAATAAGAAAAAACCTAGACTATACAATAAAGAAATTACAGCATATTACATCCACTCGGCATCAAAGTTCACCACTATGATAATAAAGCACAAGCAGACAGCAGATTACATACACTGGGCATCAAAGATCGCCACCAGTACAAAAAAACACACCGACAAAATAATATACAAAACCGACAGCACTTCAATAGAGTTCAATAAAGGTTAGCCCTGCTCGGGAGCTGCAGCGCAAGCAGCCGAGCAAGCTGATGAGACTGCACTTGTTTGACACTTATATCCTCCTCACTCTGAAAGATAAACAAACAGACATATGGCAGGTTTTGCACATATAAGTATCAGTGCTGACAATTCATCACATTTCTTACTGACGAATAAAGTGACATGGTTTAAAATAGCATTAACACAATATGGTATTGTTCAGGTTAAGACATGGCAGGACATGATATTGTGAAGGAGTTGGCAGCTTCACGACACCACTGGATTACAGATCAAGAACTCATAAGTATCAATGGTTAGTGTGCTGTCAATTTATCCCATTTCAGATTGGCAAATAAAGAGATGGTTTAAATAATAGTAGAATGATATGGCATTGTTCATAGTTAAGACATTGCAGAATATGACATTGTGCTGTAGTGGGTAGGTTCACCACACCACTGGATTACGGATCAAGAACAGAAGCATACATGCAGTGCAAAAGAAGATCACTTGCTATGTATAGTTTAAGTTACATGGTATGAAGAAGGAACTTGGTTGTACAACTGAAAAGTTAAATTGAGAAGGACAAACTTTTGTTTATGAACTACATAATAAACTTTAAACATGCAATTTGATGCAAACACCAAAACTAAACAGCTGTTGCAGTCATGCCTAACCAAATATGCACAACAAAGATTGAAGGATTGAGAAGGACAAACTTACATTATTGATGAAGACAGGCTCTATAAAGCCCTTGTCCATACTGATGGGGGGGGGGCAATTCAAGAAGTTTACCACAAAATCTTCTTCATAAGCATTGCCTTTATTCTACATTTTGTTAAGAGTAAATATAAATGTGATAATATAAAAAAATGGAGAATATTGAAGATAAGATGAAGAGTGATGCTACATAACCAAGTAGCTATAAATGTAAGTACAGCGATACAGGCAAAAGGTACAGCCAAGAGCAATGGAGAGCTAATCTTCTTCAGGACCATCGGTGTTATCCAACCGTATGGTAAGAGTAAATATAGATCTGATGCGTAGAAAATGGAGGGCAAAGGAAAATAAGTTGCAGAGTGATCATACATGAACAACTACCTGTCAATATAAGTACAATGATAAAGGCAACAGGTACTTACAAGAACAATGCAGAGCTAAAAAATTTAATTGCCATTGGATACATTCTACACTAATGTAACCATTCATACAAATCAGATAATTTGGAGCGAACAATTCATAAGCAAGCTATCATGCATACTGTTGTCACATAATGAACCAGGTATGAATGCAAGTACAGTGATACAGGACAACAGGTACTAACAAGAGCAAAGCAGCGGGCAGCATATTTGCGATATCCTGTCATTCTTTTCAAACCGGAATTCTTCTTTGAGCTGATTTCCTGCAAAAAGATCCGTAAGGCACATGCGAAAAAGTAGAAGTTCAAATTGTCATGTGATATCATAGACAGTACCTCATCCTGGGAATGAGACCAGTGCATAACAAGGTTTTTCCATTCAATGTCTTCTAAATATAGCACAGGAGACATCACCAGAAATTCATTTATAGACTTGCCATCAAAGTGTGATTTCCTCAGGTAACACCGATACTGCTGCAATGCTTCCTTGAAAAGCGCAAGCAAGCTTTGCTCGTCATGACTATCCAGATTGACCCTCGCCTACTTACAACAATGTAATGTAAATCATTGATGTGTTCAATCAGCAGAAAACAAGAAAATAATCACCATGAATAATAGCACTTACACGTAAGTGGGACATGAAGATGTGAAAATGGTGTTTGTCTTCACTACAATCTTCCCATGATGGGAATATATGCATGTAGTCCCTAACAACATTGAAAGCATTGTCTTTAAAACTGGGAATAACTGAAATGGGGTTCCAATCTGCAGGAATTGGCCGTCTCTGCAGTTAGGATAGGTCTTCGACCGGTGGACTTGCTATACTTTTTGCTGGAGTGGGATTTTTCTGTGGTACGGCTGGTGCTATGGCAACTGAAATCGGCATACCTTTTGCTGGAGTGCAGGTCCTGTGTGGTGGGGCTAGAGGTGTGGCCAGTGAAGTACGGGTACAGTCTGCTGCAGTCGGTCCTACGTTTTGTGTCACTAGTTGTATAGCCAATATAAGTGGGGTGCTGTCTGATTTCTCTGGCACCACCACGTTTTTCAAGGACTTTGCTGGTGCTCCTTCAGGTTCGGCAATCACCCTCTTCATTTTTGATGTCTGATGCACAAGAACAACATTTGAGTGGTAAAACATGGTATGATGATAGATGGAATATGCATTGATAATGGATGGGCATGGCATCTTGACATATATGATGAGTAAACTATGCAGATGGCGGTGCAACAAAGTAGAAGAAATGCAAGACAACATATGCAAGATACGCGCAATCAATAAAACCTTGCCAAATTAGAACAGGCACCTTGATGGGTGAACAGGACAGGCCATCTGCCTTTGACTCCTCGAGGTTAGAATAGTCATTAGGATCATATTTTGAACAAAAATCTACTGGTGGGGAGCGTATGAGTCTCATTGCATCCAGAATGGCACTCAATGCGTTGGTGCCAATTTTGTAAGTCGTTGCAGTGTTTCTTCCGATGCGCGGATTATGATATTCAATGTAATTACGTATAATATTTGAGAACCATGAAAACATAAATAGTAGTGAGATTATCTTTGTAATGAAGAGGATATTCTAATATAGGGGCGCCCCTGTAAACGCTTGTGTGCTATCACTGGATTCTGATGAGAGAGCCCATGTGTGCTGTAATATGGTGCGTGCATTAATATAATCTGGCACGAGTACACAAAAATAGGTGCCAGAAGTAAGTATAGTTGGCAGATGATAGGTTCATAATATACTGTATAGAGAGTTTATTGCCAAACCATGATAACAAGAGCACACAACAACTAGGAAGATCATAGTGTACATAAAAGGGGTACACCATAACCACGATATATAAATCGGGAAAGTGGAACTAGCTGGAAAATATGGCTTTGAATTGCCGCTACTAATTGAAAGCCTATCGATCACGTACAGGCCAGCTCTATCAGCTGTTGACTGCAGATGTCCCTGCCCCTTCCGGACAAGGAACATAGTGCACGTACTAAATACAGAATAACAAAAGAGGAACATGTTAAAGAACAGAAGAGGAAGCATATTCTTGAGGTTCCGCTTCATTGCATACAATGTTGCTTGCCCACTCATGATGAATCATAGCGTCCAAAGAAATGCAATTCCATGCTGTCTCTCTATATGTGGCCACATGCATTTGGAAAATAAAGTGGGAGCATTACCTGACCAATTAAATGTGTGTCTGTTAACTAATATCAGTATCATATCACAATTCGTATTTGAAGAAGTAAGCTTTCGACTTATGATTGGTGTGTTGTTTAGCTTCAAGAGTGGACTGCTGCTAGTGCGACACATAGCAGCTACACAGATCATAGTGTAGATATAACGAGAAAACCGTAAGCATCAGGAGTAAAATCAGCAAAGTGGAACTTGCTAGAATATATGTGCTAGTATTGCCGGTACGGCTAGAAAGCTTTCGAATACCAGCTCTCTTCAACTGAAGGTGTGGTACTGTTAATATCAGTGTAACTCTCAAAGGCGACACAGCTCCCCGCATTTCCTTGCTAATCTTATAGGATTCAAGTGGGCAGGCCACTACAAATCCTATTCCTATGTTTACAAAATCCTACGAATCAAAGAGGCCCGAAGAGTTCAAAGTGTCCATCACAACCGACCGTATAGACCTCTACACTGCAAATGTCCCTGCTCATCTTCACTACAAGGAACATACTGTAGTACTATCATACTCCCTCCATTCCAAAATATAAGTCTTTGTAGAGATTTCCACTATGGATCACATACAAATGTATACAAATACATTTTAGAGTGTAGATTCACTCATTTTGCTCCATATGTAGTCCATGGTGGAATCTATACAAAGACTTGTATTTAGGAACGGAGAGAGTACTTACTAAAGAAGAACGGAAGAGGAACAAGCTAAAGAAGAGCAAGCAGATTTTGGATAATAAAATGTTCGTTGCGCAGTGCCCACACATGATGAACCAGAGCTCATTAAGAATGCAACTCCCCGCTGTCTCTCTATATGTGGTGCACGTGCTTTTCGAAAGTAAAGTAGGAACATTAGCTGACCAATTAAACGTTATCTGTTTTAGTAATATCAGCATCATATCAGATTCGTATTTGAGCAACAAGTTTGGAATTATGTGTGGCACGTTGTTTAGCTTGATGGATTCAGGAGCAGTGCTAAGCATGTACGATGATGGTACTGAATATAAAGGCATGTATGCATGCAAGTCGCGTGACTTTTGTCATTTGGGTCAGTCGACCATTTCAGGCGGTTGGATGAAGATCCTACGTCTCCTAACCCTTCTTCTTCCCCGTCTCTGATTCTTCCCATACAGAACACTGCACGGGCCGCCAGCCGAACCACCGTCCCCCACAACCACCATCCCCACCCGAGCCCCTTGCTTCGCACCGGCGAACTCCGGCGAGCTCTCAAAAATCGACTGACCCAATTTTGAAATTTAGTCTACTATTATTTAACTAGTGTGGAATATAAAAGGGGAAAACCATAAGCATTGTGAGTATAGTGTTGAGCGTGTCATGGCGGATCTGAAGGTGCAAACCGGACAAAGGCAACTTCGCAACCAATGTTTGCTTTCAACTAGCAAGTAAGTGATGGACAAGAAATCAGAGTAAAGCAGTGGCGATCTATTTTCTTGTTGTGATAAATAAGTTAACATATATGAAAGAGTACCGTTTATGGTGCGGCGCCGTGTATGCATCTGCTGAGAATTTGACGATGCTGCGGTAGCGACGGCTATCGACTGCGTGGAAGCAGATCTAGGAGGGTAAACGGTGGCGGCGGGGCGTGGTGGACGAGACGGTCGTAGGAGCGGCGCCGACAAGGTGGACGACGGCGGGGATGAAGCGAGAGGATGGGATGCAAGGATCCCGGTCTGAAGCCGTGGATGAGAGAGGTCGATCTCTTATAATGGTCGACGACGTCGGGGTATCAGCTCCGGCATGGTGGAGGAGGACGGTGGTGGATGGGGTGGCGGACGGAGGAGGCTGGGGTGGAGAGGGTGTTTTGGCGCCCACGGAGTATGAATGGGGAAATGGAGGGAGAGAGGAAGGGGGAACCGTGTCTTCAGGGCGTGCTTGTCTCAAATGCGAGGAAATTTACAAACTTGGCCCCCGTTTAAAATTTCCTACATCACAGCAATATTAGTCGGTTGGGGATAGGACGGTAATCTCGCATACACCGAATATTTGCCGACGAGAGTTTGTTTTTGGCGCCCACCGTGTATGAATCGGGGAGGGAGTCGATTTCGGCCGAGGAGACACTGTGTTTTGGCGCCCACCGTGAATGAATCCAGGTGAGAGGCGGTTATGTCACGTTTGAGTGAAATTACAAACCTACCCCTATCGAAACCTATAGAAATCGAGCCGATAGGCTTGGCGTGTCAGGGATAGGCAGTAATTTCCATCTCGCGGATTTTGGTTTCGGGCGGTTACTATGACTTTCCCCGCTTCGTTCAAATTTTTGCAAAGCAAGAGTGCACGTTTACCGTGCCAACTCAATTCGAATCCAGTTTGTATTCTATTTTTGTTCGGGCGGGATCCATTTGCGATTGGAATAAAATTCTATATACATCATTTTTTTATATATACTTTCAAAAGCACGACAAAGAATTCTGCTCCTTTATATGTATATAATATGATTTACAAATACAATGATCTCAAAATCATAAGGTTGAATTCAAAAAAAATTTAAACCAAATTATGTTCTACTAAAATGTATGGATCAGTAATATCTACATATTAAATGCTAACATAGATGTGCGTGAATTCATATGAGTATGCATGTTTGATAGATCAATTTTGGTTCGAGTGTGAATTACATGTATCATCATCTCGAATTCAAATATTTGAATCCCTTTTATGTTGACTCCTTTCACGCCCATCTCTCTCGCATGTTCCTTCATGTAGCTGTCATTCTCTTTTCTCCAGCTCACCCGCTCGCTCACTTCATGTTTCTCCTATCTTCGCAAACATGGTCTCTCAACGTCTCCCTTGAGAAGTGTCACACTCTCGCTATCATTATACAATACATGGTTTTCATTATCTCTCACGTCTCTACCATTCTCTGGTATCACTATGTACCTAAGCTTTCTTTTTCACCGCCACACACACAGTTTCACTCGTCTTTCACTTTGTCTTTCTCTCTATGGGGTTCTCTCACACACCCTATATGTCTCTAGATATGAATCATACCACTAAAATTACTCTCTCCTGCAGACACAACATTTGTTGCGGTCTCCTTTCCGTCTCCATCCCAGTTATAAAACTGACATTATTCATTTGTTTACCGATCAGATAAGCCCCCTCCCCCCCCCCCGCGCGCTCTCTCTCACACACACAGCTCCTGCTTCCACTCCCCTTCCCGACTATTGTCTCTCTCTCACACCCACAAAACTCTCACTTCGCACCCCCGACTCATATTTCTCTCACATCATTGATCGACTAGCCTCCAGATAGGTTTATACACCCGCACACTCGTGCTTCCACTATCGCGTACATGTCTCTCTCGTGCTCCTTGTATCTATGTAGATTTTTTGTCCCTTCTTGAGACACGCCCTCTCGATCGTGCACACATACACTATCGCCTCATTTTAAGTTGATACCTCTTGCACACACACTCTTTGTGTCTTTGTCACACATGCACTCCGTCCTCCTCCTCTCTCCCTCTCTCTCACACACACAACACACACACACACACACACACATGGGCTTTTTGCAACAACTAGCAAGATGCCCATGCGTTGCACAAAACATCAAGATGCATTTGTATGAGTAGTCTATCTTGTGGGAGAAAAGGATGAACGAGGGAAGGCCTTATTTGCAAATGTGGAGAGGGGTGTGGGTATCTTTTTGCAAAATTGCCATAGTTTCCTTCCTATTCGTCAGATATAAATCGGATGGTCTATATTGCAGGATGGCAGGCACACCATCATCACCAACTCTGTTTTTTATCTCTACTCTTATAAAAAGCATAGTCGGTGATGATGGTGTGCCTGCCATCCTGCAATATAGGTGGTCCGATCTATATCTAACGGATAGGAAGGAAACTATGGCAATTTCCCAGCACTCCTCTCCACATTTGCAGACAAGGCCTTCCCTCGTTCATCCTTTTCTCCCACAAGATCTTGATGTTTCGTGCAATGCATGGGCATCTTGCTAGTAAGAATAGAAATTAGAGATATACGAACTACTTCTCGAATCTTGAAACCAACAACATTCCTCCCTTATCTCATCAAAACCGCCAAATGAATATATTTTGAGTGAAACATAAGATATTTTTAGTGATACACGTATTTCAAAACTAGACTCTTTTTTCTATCAAATCGGTGAATATGTATTAATCTACTTTGATCGTGTGGCAACGCATTGGCACATTGCTAGTAGTTATTACTACTGTTTAATTTTTTGGACACCCAGACAAACGGTGGAGTACATATATGAAGAGAAGAGGCGCACGCACGCAGTCGGTCTCTCACTGTCTCATACACATGAGAATTACATAAAGGCACTATTAATAAATAAACCCTAAAACCCTAGGTGCACGATTGCTGCATCCGCGGGTACCGGGCACGTGGTGGAGCGCACCTTTGTAGGAATAGTCAGCTCGCGTGATAATTTCATTCGTAGGTGTTGATAGTCGGGACCACAGGTGAACGACCTGGAGGCGGTGGCTCGCCAGTTGGCACAGATCGAGTGGCCATGTTTAAATTATCATTTTTTAGCGGGGTAAGAGTTCCAATTTTCAAGGGCGCGTTAAGTACTTAAGTAGTTTTTAGAATGAGTGGTATGGAGCGAAAATGGAATTCATAACTACTACTACTTCCTTGGCGTATGGTTGTATGGGTTTATGTTGCGAGATGTTGAACCTGGTAGTTCTAGGGCAAATACTATCGTTTAGATGTTGGTTTTCAGTAATGAAAATCGGAAGGGGGAAACCCTTCTTTGATAAAAAAAACTACTACCTCCGTCCAGGTTTACTAGTCCCCATCATATTTTGGGTCAAAGTTTGTCCATGAATTTTACTTGTAAAATGTGAATGGAAAAAAGATTTTTTTATACCCAAACAAAAAAGGACTGGAGGGAGTGATTGCTCTGACAGGGCGCGACCTCTCATAGCGCAGGCATTGAACCAGCGCGCCGGCCAAGAGGGCCCCACTAGCTGCAGGCCCGGCTAAACACGCCTCCTCGCCGCATGCAACTGGCTTCAGATTGCCCCGCCTGCCTCCATTGAATCCGCGCGTGTGCCGGCAACACATCCTTCCGCGAGCCGGCCGGCATTTTAGAACACAAAAAATGATCAAAATATAATTAATTACGCATGGTCTTGACTTGTTGTGCTCGCACTGGTAGCATGAACTAGAGGTTTTTCTTTATTTATAACTCTCCTCACATTTTTTGGCTTTGAAGTGAATCATGGTTGTGGACATTATCTATGAATGTGCATATATCTATGAACATGAGTTTGATGTGGAAGTTGAACTTGGAATGTTGGGCTTGCGCGTGAACTATACCATGTCCAATATTTCATCCGTTATTGTTTGGAAAGTAATTGTTGTTATTACATGACCCTAAAAAGATTATTTTGTGCCACATCAGTAGATGCACGGACATCACAACAGGCATGCTGACTAGATAAACATTTGAACCTAGCTATTATGAAGGAAAACTTGTATTGACAATAGTTTTAGATAGCAGGAGATGCCTAGCCTGCTCTGCCTCTGCTAGCTTCTTTCTGGCTTCTTCCATCTCTTCTTTGGCTTGAGTGAAGAGAGCATCTGATTGCTCTTTTCGCTTCTTCAAGAACTCAGCTACATTCTCAAGGGCTGCTGCACGCTTTCTTTCAGCCTTTACCAGAGCCACGAGGACATGAACAGTTGACGACTCCACCTGGCTTGCGTGTAATCCAACATCATCTAGGAATTTGCACCTTGTGTCTAATCCAGCATCATTAGGGAACTGGCACCTTCTGTGTACTCCAGCCTCATTTTGGAAACATGATCTCGAGGTTGACCATACTTCCCTCCTCACAGGAACTGCATCCTGACATGAAGTTACTTCTTTTTTAGATCAATACTCAGAGCAACCCAGATCCATTTAGTAGAAGCCAGATAAACAGGACTCGGAGAAGTGAATTCAAAAGGAAAAATATAAAAATAGACTACAGGTGAGAATGCCCACTTCCTACATCAAGTTAAAAGCGAAAGCAGTAGGACGATTAAGACTCTTCTTATTACACATGAAGAACACGAGGCTAAGAGAAACAGAAACTACAACATATACACATCGAAGAACATGAGGCTAAACGAAAGTAATTGAAAGGGTGTTACTTACCAAAGGTTGTTTTACAGGTTTGGTGCAGCTCCTTTTTGACTTGCCATGCTCCTTGAAGATGTCCCCAATATCCCGTGTTTGGTCTTCGTTGCTCCTCTGCATGTTCGCACTCGTGGTTTTAAAATCTCAACATGGCAAGAAAAATATACTAGTAATACTCACGCATCTTGTGGGCAACATTAAAGCACTCGTCTGCCATGTTAGAGCATCTCCACCAGAAGTGCAACACGCGGCACTTTAAAAAAGTGTCTACAGTGCTGAGATCGAGAAGTAGAGATAGAGAGTAGAGACTAGAGAGTAGAGACATAGATGGTTCTCAGCATAGATACAACATAGATAGATAAAAAGTAGATAGTTCAACTACTTCTCTTCATCCGACTCCCCCTCGGTGATGTCCTCCTCCAACGTCTCAATGTAGGCGTGAAGATATCGATCGTCGTCGGATTCCTAGGGCGACGCTGCTCCTAGCCTCATGTTCAATTGAGCGTCCTCTTTTTGCGTACGCTTGTCCTCGCGATAGGCGGCTCGCTCCGCCCTCCTCTTCTCCCTCTCCGCCCTCCTTTGCGCATAGAATTCACGCTCGTTGATGATGTCCTGCGGGAAGCGTTGGTGCCACAGTGCCATGGCTTCCTCGTCCATCTCGGCGATGCCGAGACGGTGCTCCCGCCTCCGGTTGTCACGACGATCCTCGTCGGTGATAAGCCGCGGCAGAGGCGCGAGCTCCTGCACCCGCTCCTGCGTCGGCACGTTGGGGTAGTTCAATGTTCTATAAGGCCATCGGAGGCGCCACGCCGCCACATCATACGCGCGGGCAGCCTCATTGGTGGTGTTGAAATTGCCGAGGCCGAGGCGCATCCCGCGGAACCGGATTTCGGCGGAGAAGCCGCCGGAGGGGCGCGCGCAGATGCCGCGGCATCCCCAAGTTTCCCGGTGACGCGGCGGCATGGTGGCGCGGCGGCAGCGAGGCGAGAAAGAGCGGGGAGAGAGCGGTGGCGAGGCGCGGAGCGGGGAGGGAGCGGTGGCAAGGCATAGAGCGGTGGGAGGGCGTTGGATTTTATAAAGCGCGCCGGACGCCGCGCGCCAAAACTAGCACGAGCCCGGCCGCTTCTTCTCGCGCGCGCGCGATCCTTTCCTGACGTCCCTGCTATCTCTACTCTCTTCTCTACTGTTATATTTTTTTTATTTAATATTTATCTCTATTCTCTTCTCTACTGTTATATTTTTTATATTTAATATTTATCTCTACTTCTCTACTCTCTACTCTTTTTTTCTACTTTCACTTTTTTCTTTTAGAAAATAGAGTTGGTGATGATGGTGTGCCTGCCATCCTGCAATATAGGCCGTCCGATTTATATCCGATGGATAGGAACGAAACTATGGCAATTTTGCAGAAAGATAGCCACACCCTCTCCAGATTTGCAAATAAGGCCTTCCCTCGTTCATCCTTTTCTCCTACAAGATAAACTACTCATACAAATGCCTCTTGATGTTCCGTGCAACGCATGGACATCTTGCTAGTTCTAAAAAACTTTCCATCATTTGCCACACTACTTGTTGCAGATGAAGAACCTACCCAAGCACAGCGTGATACAGGAGTGACGCACAATTACAAGCTGATATTATGTTGGACAATGGAGGCTATAACCAATTACTTTTACGGGAACAATAGCAACCAGGAAATTTGAAGGGTAGGTATGAACAAAATTGGAACTGCACATGTACTGCTAAGTGATTCAATACACACATTACCAATCGAGGAGGAGAGCGATGGTCGCGGAGGTCTCTGTGCATCATGGTCAGCAACGGGAGTCAGTTCATTGTCCACGACGGTGGTGCTTCTATGCTTGGCGTCGGCTTCCGGGAAGCAGATCCGAGACTGTGGAAGACGGTGCCGGGGAAGAGGCTCCATGTACGATGATGACGGTGGACCGTCTCCACTGCGGCGTACGAGGTCGTCGATGAGGCAGATGTGCTGTGGTGGACGAGTGCGCCGATGGAGAAGGGAAGGAGCACGAAGGCTGCGGTGCCATGGAGAAGTCTATTTTGGTGTGGGGATAGAAAATGGGGAGTATTCAGGTGTACTACTCTGGGTGCCGGGGTGGGGTTGGCTGGGTAGGGTGAACCTAAAGTTACGAAAACAGGCCCCTACCAAGCATAATCCGTAGACCTCTTCTGAAGGTTATGATGGTAACTTTGCACTGCTCGAATCAGGGTCGCGAGAGATTTTCCCACCGACCTCAAAATTTTGTGACACTGAACTCCCCGTGTGGCGTGTTGGGTGATTGGGCTAAGCAACTAGCGAGTAGTACTAGTAACTACTAGTACTCACTCCGATTTTATTAACTCTGCATATTAGGTTTGACCGATGTCAAACTTCCTAAAGTTTGACCAAGCTTATAGAAAAATATAAACATTTACCATAACAAATATGTATGATGTGAAAGACATTCCATAATGAATCTAATGGTATTTATTTGTTATTGTATGTGTTAATATTTTTTGTTATAAACTTTCTAGGAGTTTACAAAACTTGACTTTGACCAATGCTAATACGCGGACTTAAATAAAAACGGAGGGAGTACACATTCGTTTTCTTAGTTTGTAGTGAATTAATCATTTGTTATTGTGAAATAAATATATTAGGCTACTGACTTCAAATGTAATGGTCTATACAATTCAATAATTACAATCATTGTTGAATTCCATGATGTATATGAGGTCTATAGTACTTCTCAATATGCTCAAACTCACATAATCCCAATCAAATGAGAATCTAAATGCATTTCATAGTTATTACTTTGTACGATGCAATAAAACCAACCAGAACTCTACATCATCCATTATAAAAGCAACATTTTGAACACATCCCAATGTGTGAATGAAACTTGTAGAGAGAGCTTGCGAAGATGGAGCAGATAGGGCGGTAAAGATTGTGTGTATGTGGACAAGACAGTAGGAGAGAGAGAGAGATAGAGGAAGAAGTTAGGTCTGTGAGATAGATGGAGACATGTAATATACGTGAGATGTGCGTGCATCCGGATTCTGTAGACGTGGAAGGAGAAGAGACAACAGGTTTGATGAGAGAACTGGAAAGACATGGACGAGAGGGGAAGGATCTTGTCGGTTGAGGGATTGATAATTTTGTGCGGGAGAGAGAGGGATTGGTAATTTTGTGCGGGAGAGAGAGAGTGGGGAGGAGTCAGTCAGCCGTCGTCACATCATCCTGCTTCCAAATGGCCCCGCATTCTCTAGTGCAGTGTGTCGCCGTCTTCGATCTCCTCAATGCCCTCTTTGAAGGTTGAGGTGTTGTGCATGCTGGGGTGCAGAGAAGCACAAGCGAGAGTGGTCTCCATATAGCCTTGGATGGGGATGAATTGTGTGCTCGGGGGAGGGGGAGTGTGTGCGGGGTGTGTGTGTGTGTGTGTGTCAGGTATTGAGAGAAATCAAGCCTATGGAGAGAAATGTGTGTGTATGTGACAGAAAGCTACATGCTAAGTAGGGTTTTCACGAAGAGATTGTGCGTGCGAGATAGAGAGCGATGTGCGGGCCTTGAGGTGGGCAGGGGCCGGGTGAGGGTGTCAAAATGTGTGCGTTGATGCATGTGTTACATGCGATCATGCGAGGGACGGACGAATCGAGAGAGATGGTTGTTGTGTTACGGATGCTCCTCTCTATTTCTCTCTCTCTCACACACACACAAGTACAAATAGAAGACCATTCTCTCATGTATACACAACGTATCGGCATCTGTCTATGTCTCACTCATGCATGATCATTTGCACATTCACACCTCTCTATGTCTCTATCACACACACACCGTCTCCACATTGCCCTTCCGCCACAACACACATATGGACACATACACACGTTCTCTCTCAGTCACACACACAAAATCAGTATTAAAAAAACTAGGGCGCACCTAAAACGTCCAAATCCAAATAAACACAAAGTGGAGCTAAATTCAAATATATGGAAATATTGTAGCGTCAAGAACTTTTCCAGGAAAAAAAGTTGAGTAATATTCGGGGATTGTTTTCACACACACATAAAGGTTCGGTGGGTGTCCTTCGAGCGCGACATGGTGACGCATTGTTCGATCGATCGCGCGGCCGCAGTTCACGCGCTTGCACAGGATTCCGTATCATGGGTATGGTAACTAATATAAGCGTTGCCTCAGTCTAATGTTCACGGAGTAATGCTACACACACGGGCACGTTACGGGGGTTGTACGGACTAATTAAATATTAATGGCTGTGATTTAGTTAAGTAGGACGGGCCCCACCACTTAGAATCAGGGGGGCCAATTAAATTAGGCGATGTTCCTCAGTCCGTGTGGTCCGTTGAAACGTCCCCGTGAATGTAGTATTATCGATGTTTACATGTACTAGTACGTTTTTCTTTTAAGTTTGACCAACCCTATATAAAACTAAACTGAGCTCCCATACGCGCACTCATCAATATGCCGCCGCCGCCGTTGCACATGCCCGCGCCCGCCTGCTCCGGCCAACCATTTCTTGCCCATCACCGCAGTGTCGCCGCCATCCCTGTACCATGAAGCCAAAGGCTCGCCCGCTCAAGTCGTTTGCAGTCCCTCCTCGCGATGCCGCCGCGCTGCCAAGCACGCGAGCAGTTGGTGGGGCCGCCTCTATGCACGCAACGTACAAAGAGGAGGATGAGCGCGTGCTCCAGCACGCCCGCGAGGAGGAACTAGCGTGTCATTGTCGTCTTCGCCCGCGCGGAGGAGGCGCGCATGGTGGCTGTCGCGGCGGAAGCCGGTCGCGCCCGCGCCGAGCCCACAAACCGGGTGCGGACGCGGAATCTACCTTCGAGACCTTGAATGCCACGTGGATCCTGCAATCTGAAGGAGCAATTTGGGTCAGTCGACTCTTGTGAGCCGTTGGATGCAACATGGATGGCTAGAAGGGCTTCTTCAACCTCCAAAATTGATGCACTGTTCATCTTCTCAGCCCGCCACACGCCTAACCGCCTGCCGCCACCGCCCCGCCCTCCCCTAAACCGCCTGCCACCGCCATGCTCTCCCCACCCCCACCATCCGTTTAACCCCGGGCACAATCCATTTTTTCCGGCGAACTGCATTACACACCCAACACTCATAAGATACTTCATGGGCACCCTGCCACCCTAATATAGATACTGGGGTAGCTTCTCTGCCGTCTTCTTCCTTCGCTCCGTCGAACTTCTTTCACAAATCGACTGACCCAAATTATACTACTAGTACGAATGTGTTAAGTACAGTAGGAACACGAAGATACGAGCAATAGAACCAACTGCAAGAAGAACAGTAGTAAGAGATAGTACTAGTACTACTGTACGTACTAAAGAGTTCAAATAACGAGAAAGAACATAAAGATCAAATAACGAGAAAGAACATAAACATAGTTCTGCTTGGGGCTCAGCACAACATGCCCCTGAAATAAAACTAAGCAACTAGTCCGTTTGACACTGTAGTAGAACCAGCATGAGCGACGACACTGCCACCTTACTCGGAGTCCGAGTCCACGTCCTCGACTTCGTCCTCGTCCCTCTTCATCTTCCTCTTCGCTGTCGCTTCTTTGCTTGAACCGGGCACTGGGCTCTGCTTCTTCATCCAACCCTTGTAGATATTTAAACAAAGGTAGGCATCCATTGCTGCGTACAGGATGTGATCTTCATCTATTGTCTTCGACTCCCATGCATGATGAAACTCGTGGTGAGGTTTCTTCAGTTTAGCGTACGAAGGATCAATCATGGCTGCTGGCAGGGTCAGCATTGAAGGCTGGGAGGAGGACACCAGGCTTGCCTTCTGGAGATCGAAGGGCTGGCCTACAACGAGGCCTATCCGACCCAGGACATCTCTGTCGTTCCTAAAGTCTATAGTAACGAATTTCACTCTTTCATCCTTGAGGAAGTTCTTAAAATCTTGGCACTCAACGTCGGCATGGCATATGTGGTAGGCCAAGCACATGTTATGTACGCAAACCTGGATCACAGCGGGCTTCTTCTCTGCCTCCTTTAGAATCTTTTCACTTTCCAGGACTGTGGTGTACTCAACATCTAGCCCAGTGACCCACTCATCCTTTGAGTTTTCGAACATGCTTCTAAAGCGAGCAATCTCTAACCTGGTACTCAACGGCGACCATGGAGATTTGGGAGGCCATGGATTTTGGAGGAGGGTTAGGAGAAGTTGAACTGGTGTAATGTGAAAGGACATGACGACTGGGAGCGAACTATTGTAAGGTAGAAGACGGGGATGAGTAGGGCGTGCAAATGGCATGGGGTTGTTGGCTTTCCCGGTGGATAAACGGTTGCAAGCCCCCAAAGTGTTCTCGAGTACTATGCGGGACCCACTAGATGTCATGCCTACTAGACCCATATCGTAGGCCTGACGGTATAGCTTCTGCCTATTCGCACGCCATGCCGGCGCGTGGATGTAACTTCACTTAATCCCCTCAACCGCCGCGCATTCCACGACCTTCCCCTCCGTCGTGCGGTCGCGCCCTTTGAGACTTTGACCGGCTATAAATGAACAATTTTTTGCCTACTCCACATGCATGATACTCCCTCTGGTCCTTTTTACTTCCGTCAACCGTTTGCAAAGTTTTTGACCAAATTTATACTAAAAATATCAATATCTACAATACTGATTATATTGAGTATAAAAACTATGTTTTATAATGAGTATAAAAATATTGATTTGACATTGTGAATGTTGATGTACATTTTTCTATAAGTTTGGTCAAAGTAGAGGTACATTGACTTCAGACAAAACTTAATGAAAATGCACAATGCAGACTAGTTCCTCCGTCCAGGTGCGTGCCATGTCCTATCTAGTCATCACAATAAGGTTAGCTATTAGAGTACCACTACCTCCCTTCTAGTTTAAAGGGCTCGGTTCAAAAATTTCACCTACTCTTACCAAGATAGAGGCGGTGGAATAGTTTTTGTAGTGGTTCCTAGAGTCTGGACTCCATCTTCAGGAACCTTCGCCGCCGCTGGCAAGAATGCAAGGAGATGAACCAGAAAGGAAATGAGGCTGGAATGAGTAGTTCCGTATTTTATACAGTGGTAGAGGTGGGTAAATATCTGCTATATAGTACCTCCGGTGACAAGGCCATGTCTCTATGCACACACATCTCAACCATTGGTTCCAAGTAGATCGAACGACTCATGTTGTCCAGAGGCAGACATACCATCACCACCAACTGAGATTTTTCTAGGAGTGGTCATGCATGCATGTGGTGTAATTAATGCATCGATTTACACAAATTTTTGAGAAAAACGAGAGTACTAATTAAGTACTTTTGCAAACTACGGAATTAATTCCACCATTCATCATCTACCTTTGTTGAAGAGATTTTCAAATTAAGCCCTATAAACTGGAAAGGAGGGAGTACCACATTACCACCACTATGGCCAGCCTTAATCATCGCATGCAATAATTTAGTGCACCCTTAAATCTGAATGCCTGCTTGACTCTCCTTCTCCCTCTAGCAGTCCCACCACTCCACCCCATGTGGAAAAAATCTGCATGCATGACTCTCCTCCCCGCGGTCGTCCAATCTGTTGTGACCAGCAATATTTCCACCCCTTCCCTCACCCATAATTTACTCCAACAAATATGCCCACGTAGCTGCTTCAGTTACTTAACTGTAGGTGCATTGGGTCACTGACATGTGGGCCCAACAGGCATCAGGCCCACATGTCAGTGACGCAACTGGACCTGCAGTTAAGTCAGTGAAGCTCAGTCCATATATTACGTAGGTGTGCCATTGCTCGCTATAAATACTGCGCCTTTGATACGTCTCCAACATATCTATTTTTTTATTGTTCCATGCTATTATATTATCTGTTTTGGATGTTTAATGGGCTTTATTATGCTCTTTTATATTATTTTTGGGACTAACCTATTAACCGAAGGCCTAGTGCAAATTGCTGTTTTTTGCCTATTTTAGTGTTTCACAGAAAAGGAATATCAAACGGAATCCAAACGGAACGAAACCTTTGCGAGGATCTTTTTTGGAACAAACGCAATCCAGGAGACTTGGAGTGGAAGTCAAGGAAGCAACGAGGCAGCCACGAGGCAGGTGGGCGCGCCCAGGGGGTAGGCGCGCCCCCACCCTCATGGGCCCCTCGTAGCTCCACCGACCTACTTCTTTTACCTATATATACTCTTATACCATGAAAACATCTAGGGGAGCCACGAAACCACTTTTCCACCGCCGCAACCTTCTGTACCCGTGAGATCCCATCTTGGGGCCTTTTCCGGTGATCTGCCGGAGGGGGATTTGATCATGGAGGGCTTCTACATTAACACGGTAGCCTCTCCGATGATGTGTGAGTAGTTTACCATAGACCTTCGGGTCCATAGTTATTAGCTAGATGGCTTCTTCTCTCTCTTTGGATCTCAATACAAAGTTCTCCTCGATCTTCTTGGAGTTCTATTCGATGTAATACTTTTTGCGATGTGTTTGCCGAGATCCGATGAATTGTGGGTTTATGATCAAGATTATCTATGAACAATATTTGATTCTTCTCTGAATTCTTATATGCATGATTTAATATCATTGCAAGTCTCTTCAAATAATCGGTTTAGTTTGGCCTACTAGATTGATCTTTCTTGCAATGGGAGAAGTGCTTAGCTTTGGGTTCAATCTTGTGGTGCTCGATCCCGGTGAAAGAAAGGGAACCGACACGTATTGTATTGTTGCCATCGAGGATAAAAAGATGGGGTTTATAACATATTGCTTGAGTTTATCCCTCTACATCATGTCATCTTGCCTAATGCGTTACTCTGTTCTTATGAACATAATACTCTAGATGCATGCTGGATAGCGGTCGATGTGTGGAGTAATAGTGGTAGATGCAGAATCGTTTTGGTCTACTTGACATGGACGTGATGCCTATGTTCATGATCATGCCTAGATATTCTCATAACTATGCGCTTTTCTATCAATTGCTTAGCAGTAATTTGGTCACCCACCGTAATACATGCTATCTTGAGAGAAGCCACTAGTGAAACCTATGGCCCCCGGGTCTATTTTACATCATATTAGTTTATCATCAACTTGCCAATTTCTGTCGCCGTTTATTTTGTAATCTTTACTTTCCAATCTATACAACAAAAATACCAAAAATATTTATCATATTATCTTTATCAAATCTCACTTTTGCAAGTGGTCGTGAAGGGATAGACAACCCCTTTATCGCGTTGGTTGCAAGGTTCTTGATTGTTTGTGCAGGTACTAGGCGATTTGCGTGTAGTCTCCTACTGGATTGATAGCTTGGTTCTCAAAAACTGAGGGAAATACTTACGCTACTTTGATGCATCACCCTTTCCTCTTCAAGGGAAAACCAACGCATGCTCAAGAGGTAGCAAGAATGATTTCTGGCGCTCTTGCCGGGGAGATCTATGCACAAGTCAAGACATACCAAGTAACCATCACAAACACTTATCCCTCGCATTACATTATTTGCCATTTGCCTCTCGTTTTCCTCTCCCCCACTTCAACTTTGCCATTTTATTCGCCCTTTTCCTTCCGGTTCTTTCCACTTGCTTCTTGTTTGCTTGTCTGTTGGATTGATTGTTTGTCACGATGGCTCAAGATAATACTAAATTGTGTGACTTTTCCAATACCAACAATATTGATTTTATTAGCACTCCGATTGCTCCTATTACCGATGCTGAATCTGGTGAAATTAATGCTGCTTTGTTGAATCTTGTCATGAAAGATCAATTTTCCGGCCTTCCTAGTGAAGATGCCGCTACCCTTGATATGTGCGATATGCAAAAGAAGAAAGATGTGGATAATGGTATTATTAAATTGAAGCTATTTCCGTTTTCGCTTAGATATCGTGCTAAAACTTAATTCTCTTCTTTGCCTAAAAATAGTATTGATTCATGGCATAAGTGCAAAGATGCTTTTATCTCGAAGTATTTTCCTCCCGCTAAGATCATCTCTCTTAGAAAAGATATTATGAATTTTAAGCAACTTGATCATGAGCATGTTGCACAAGCTTGGGAGAGCATGAAATTAATGATACATAATTACCCTACACATGGTTTGAATTTATGGATGATTATACAATTTTTTAAGCTAGATTGAATTTTGCTTCTAGAAATCTTTTAGATTCGGCCGCGGGAGGCACTTTTATGGAAATGGAGAAGCTACTAAACTCCTAGATAATATTATGTTTAATTATTCTCAATGGCACACCGAAAGATCTACTAGTAAAAAGGTTCATGCGATAGAAGAGATTAATCTTTTGAGTGAAAAGATGGATGAACTTATGAAATTGTTTGCTAATAAGAGTGTTTCTTCTGATCCTAATGATATGCCTTTGTCCACTTTGATTGAGAATAATAATGAATCTATGGATGTGAATTTTGTTGGTAGGAATAATTTTGGTAACAACGCGTATAGAGGAAACTTTAATTCTAGGCCGTTCCCTAGTAATTCCTCTAATAATTATGGTAATTCCTACAACAAATCTTATGGAAATTTTAATAAGATGCCCTCTGATTTTGAGACTATTGTTAAAGAGTTTATGAATTCCCAAAAGAATTTCAATGCTTTGCTTGAAGAAAAATTGCCTAAGATTAATGAGTTGGCCAGGAACGTGGATAGAATTTCACTTGATGTTGATTCTTTGAAACTTAGATCTATTCCACCTAAGCATGATATCAATGAGTCTCTCAAAGCCATGAGAATTTCCATTGATGAGTGCAAAGAAAGAACCGCTAGGATGCGTGCTACAAAAGATTGCTTCGTAAAAGAGTGTTCTTCTAGTTTCCATGATAATAATGATGAAGATCTAAAAGCGATTGATGTGTATCCTATTAAATCTTTGTTTTCCAATATGAATCTCGATAAAGACGGGACTGGAGATGAGTCAACTTTAGTTAAAAGGCGTCCCAATGATTCGGAGTTTTTAGATCTTGATGCTAAAATTGGTAAAAGTGGGATTGAAGAGGTCAAAACTTTACATAGCAATGAACCCACTATTTTGGATATCAAGGAATTTAATTATGATAATTGTTCTTTGATCGATTGCATTTCCTTGTTGCAATCTGTGTTAAATTCTCCTCATGCTTATGATCAAAATAAAGCTTTTACCAAACATATCGTTGATGCCTTAATGCAATCTTATGAAGAAAAGCTTGAATTAGAAGTTTCTATCCCTAGAAAACTTTATGATGAGTGGGAACCTACTATTAAAATTAAGATTAAAAATCATGAATGCTATGCTTTATGTGATTTGGGTGCTAGTGTTTCCACGATTCCAAAAAACTTTGTGTGATGTGCTAGGTTTCCGTGAATTTGATGATTGTTCTTTAAATTTGCATCTTGCGGATTCCACCATTAAGAAACCTTTGGGAAGGATTAAGGACATTCTTATTGTTGCAAATAGGAATTATGTGCCCGCAGATTTCATTGTTCTTGATATAGATTACAATCCTACATGTCCTATTATTCTTGGTAGACCTTTTATTAGAACGATTGGTGCAATTATTGATATGAAAGAAGGAAATATTAGATTCCAATTTCCATTAAGGAAAGGCATGGAACACTTTCCTAGGAATAAAATTAAATTACCTTATGAATCTATTATGAGAGCCACTTATGGATTGCATACGAAAGATGACAATACCTAGATCTATTCTTGTTTTTATGCCTAGCTAGGGGCGTTAAACGATAGCGCTTGTTGGGAGGCAACCCAATTTTATTTTTGTTTCTTCCTTTTCGTTCCTGTTTAGTAATAAATAATTCATCGAGCCTCTATTTAGATGTGTTTTTATGTTTTAATTAGTGTTTGTGCCAAGTAGAACCAACAGGATCTTCTTGGGTGATAGTTGTTTGATCTTGTTGAAAAAGACAGAAACTTTACGCTCACGAAAATAATTGTTAAAATTCACCAGAATGTGATAAAATACCAATTCTTTTTTCAGTAGATCAATGTAAAAATTATCCAGGCTGTCCTAATGTTTCAGAATTTTTGGAGCTCCAGAAGTATTCGAACAAATCAGATTGCTACAGACTGTTTTGTTTTTGACAGATTCTGTTCTTCGTGTGTTGTTTGCTTATTTTGATGAATCTATGGCTAGTATCGGGGGTATGAACCATAGAGAAGTTGGAATAAAGTAGGTTTAACACCAATATAAATAAAGAATGAGTTCATTACAGTACCTTAAGTTGGTGGTTTCTTTTCTTATACTAACGGAGCTCATGCGATTTTCTGTTAAGCTTTGTGTTGTGAAGTTTTCAAGTTTTTGAGTAAATATTTGTTGGATTTTGGAACAAGGAGCGGCAATAGCCTAAGCTTGGGGATTCCCAAGGAACCCCAAGGTAAAATTCAAGGACAACTAAAAGCCTAAGCTTCGGGATGCCCCGGAAGGCATCCCCTCTTTCGTCTTCGTCTATCGGTAACTTTACTTGAGGCTATATTTTTATTCACCACATGATATGTGTTTTGCTTGAAGCGTCTTGTATGATTTGAGTATTTGCTTTTTAGTTTAACAAAATCATCCTTGCTGTACACACCTTTTAGGAGAGACACACATGAAACGGAATTTATTAGAATACTATATGTGCTTCACTTATATCTTTTGAGCTAGATAATTTTGCTCTAGTGCTTCACTTATACCTTTTTAGAGCACGGTGGTGGTTTCATTTTATAGAAATTATTGATCTCTCATGCTTCACTTATATTATTTTGAGAGTCTTTCAGAACAGCATGGAAATTTGCTTTGGCTATAAAATTAGTCCTAATATGATAGGCATTCAAGATGGGTATAATAAAAACTTTCATATAGAGTGCATTGGATACTATAATAAGTTTGATACTTGATAGTTGTTTTGAGATATAAAGGTGGTAATGTTAGAGTCATGTTAGTTGGGTAATTGTGAAATTGAGAAATACTTGTGTTGAGGATTGCAAGTCCCGTAGCATGCACGTATGGTAAACGTTGTGTGACTAATTTGAAGCATGGGGTGTTCTTTGATAGCTTTCCTTATGAGTGGTGGTCGAGGACGAGCGATGGTCTTTTCCTACCAATCTATCCCTCTAGGAGCATGCGCGTAGTGCTTAGTTTTGATGACTTATAGATTTTTCCAATAAGTATGCGAGTTCTTTATGACTAATGTTGAGTCCATGGATTATACGCACTCTCACCCTTCCATCATTGCTAGCCTCTTCGGTAACGTGCATTGCCCTTTCTCACCTCGAGAGTTGGTGCAAACTTCGCCGGTGCATCCAAACCCCATGATATGATACACTCTATCACACATAAGCCTCCTTATATCTTCCTCAAAACAGCCACCATACCTACCTATTATGGCATTTCCATAGCCATTTCGAGATATGTTGCCATGCAACTTACACCGTTCTGTTTATTATGACATGCTCCATAATTGTCATATTTTTTTGCATGATCATGTATTTAACATCGTATCTGTGGCAAAGCCACCTTCATAATTCTTTCATACATGTCGCTCTTGATTCATTGCATATCCCGGTACACCGCCGGAGGCATTCACATAGAGTCATAATTTGTTCTATGCATCGAGTTGTAATTCTTGAGATGTAAGTAAATAGAAGTGTGATGATTTTCATTATTAGAGCATTGTCCCATGTGAGGAAAGGATGATGGAGACTATGATTCCCCCACAAGTCGGGATGAGACTCCGGACGAGAAAAAAGAGGCCAAAGATGCCCAAATAAAAAAGAGGCCAAAGAAGCCCAAACAAAAAATGAGAGAAAAAGAGAGATGGGACAATGTTACTATCCTTTTTCCACACTTGTGCTTCAAAATAGCACCATGATCTTCATGATAGAGAGTTTCTTATTTTGTCACTTTCAAATACTAGTGGGAATTTTTCAATATAGAACTTGGCTTGTATATTCCAATGATGGGCTTCCTCAAAATGCCCTAGGTCTTCGTGAGCAAGCAAGTTGGATGCACACCCACTTAGTTACTTTTGATGAGCTTTCATATATTTATAGCTCTAATGCATTCGTTGCATGGTAATCCCTACTGCTTGCATTGACATCAATTGATGGGCATCTCCATAGCCGTTGATTAGCCTCATCAATGTGAGACTTCCTCCTTTTTTGTCTTCTCACATAACCCCCATCGTCATATGATATTCCACCCATAGTGCTATGTCCATGGCTTGCGCTCATATATTGCGTAAAAGTTGAAAGAGTTTGGAAAGGCTAACTATGAAACAATTGCATGGCTTGTCATCGGGGTTGTGCATGATGGGAGCATTTTGCGTGACGAAAATGAAGCATGGGCAAACTATATGATTTTGTAGGGATAAGCTTTCTTTGGCTATGTTATTTTGATAAGACATAATTGCTTGGTTAGCATGCTTAAAGTATTACTATTTTTATGTCAATATTAAAACTTTATCTAGAATCTTTTGGATCTAAACATTCATGCCACAATAAAGAATTAGATTGATAATTATGTTAGGTAGCATTTCACATGAAAAATTCTATTTTTATCATTTACCTACTCAAGGACGAGCAGGAATTAAGCTTGGGGATGCTTGATACGTCTCCAACGTATCTATAATTTTTGATTGTTCCCTACTATTATATTATCTGTTTTGGATGTTTAATGGGCTTTATTATGCTCTTTTACATTATTTTTGGGACTAACCTATTAACCGAAGGCCCAGTGCAAATTGCTGTTTTTTTGCCTATTTCAGTGTTAAGCAGAAATGGAATATCAAACGGAATCCAAACGGAACGAAACCTTCGCGAGGATATTTTTTGGAACAAACGCAATCCAGAAGACTTGGAGTGGAAGTCAAGGAAGCAACTAGGCAGCCACGAGGCAGGAGGGCGCGCCCAAGGGGGTAGGCGCGCCCCCCACCCTGGTGGGTCCCTTGTAGCTCCACCGACCTACTTCTTTCGCCTATATATACTCTTATACCCTGAAAACATCCACGGGAGCCACGAAACCACTTTTCCACCGCCGCAACCTTCTATACCCGTGAGATCCCATCTTGGGGCCTTTTTCGGCGATCTGCCGAAGGGGGATTCGATCACGGAGGGCTTCTACATCAACACCGTAGCCTCTCCGATGATGTATGAGTAGTTTACCATAGGCCTTCGGGTCCATAGTTATTAGCTAGATGGCTTCTTCTCTCTCTTTGGATCTCAATACAAAGTTCTCCTCGATCTTCTTGGAGTTCTATTCGATGTAATACTTTTTGCGGTGTGTTTGCCGAGATCCGATGAATTGTGGGTTTATGATCAAGATTATCTGTGAACAATATTTGATTCTTCTCTGAATTCTTATATGCATGATTTAATATCTTTGCAAGTCTCTTCGAATTATTGGTTTAGTTTGGCTTACTAGATTGATCTTTCTTGCAATGGGACAAGTGCTTTGCTATGGGTTCAATCTAGCGGTGCTCGATCCCAGTGACAGAAAGGGAACCGACACGTATTGTATTGTTGCCATCGAGGATAAAAATATGGGGTTTATATCATATTGCTTGAGTTTATCCCTCTACATCATGTCATCTTGCCTAATGCGTTACTCTGTTCTTATGAACTTAGCATGCTGGATAGCGGTCGATGTGTGGAGTAATAGTAGTAGCTGCAGAATCGTTTCGGTCTACTTGACATGGATGTGATGCCTATGTTCATGATCATGCCTAGATATTCTCATAACTATGCGCTTTTCTAACAATAGCTCGGCAGTAATTTGTTCACCCACCGTAATACATGCTATCTTGAGAGAAGCCACTAGCGAAACCTATGGCCCCCGGGTCTATTTTATATCATATTAGTTTATCATCAACTTGCCAATTTATGTCGCCGTTTATTTTGCAATCTTTACTTTCCAATCTATACAACAAAAATACCAAAAATATTTATCTTATTATCTTTATCAGATCTCACTTTTGCAAGTGGCTGTGAAGGGATTGACAACCCCTTTATCGCGTTGGTTGCAAGGTTCTTGATTGTTTGTGCAGGTACTAGGAGATTTGCGTGTAGTCTCCTACTGGATTGATACCTTGGTTCTCAAAACTGAGGGAAATACTTACGCTACTTTGCTGCCTCACCCTTTCTCTTCAAGGGAAAACCAAAGCATGCTCAAGAGGTAGCAGCCTCCCACAACATTCGGAAGAACGCTCACGTTCATCGCTATCTCCTCCCCCTCCCTCTCATGTCGACCACCATGGCATCGCCCCTCCCAAGCCCTAGGTGCCCCTTGCTGCACCGTACGGACGGTCACGCGTCGTCGTTCCGTTCCTCGCCGCCACTAGTCGAGGAGGACGCGTCGTCGTTCCGTTCCTCGCCGCTACTAGTCGAGGAGGACGCGTCGGCATTCCGCTCCTCGCCGCGACGCGTCGAGGTGGACGCGTCGGCGTTCCCAATCTCGCTAGCACGCGCGTCGGGGGACGCGTCGGCTCTCCACTACGAGGAGAACGCCGCGCCGCCCACCGAGCCCGCCAGCCTTGAGGAGCTTTGGAAAGAAATGGATGTCGCCTTGTGGGAGGCTTTGCCTCTGGCAGAGCGCGCCAAAATAGAGGCGAAGAATAAGGCCGAGGAAGAGAAGCGCGCTGCGGGGCAAGCTGCCTGGCAGGCCTATGTTGCGTCCGAGAGAGTCAGGCTATTGGCTCTTTGGCAGAAGGCTCGTGCGAGGGCCGTGAGGGTGGCGGAGGACGCCCGTTCCAAAGCCCTGAGTACAGTCGGGCCCAAGCGCCTCATCTACGCTTGGCGGTACGTGGACTAGTTGTACACTTCCAGCGAGGAGGAGTACCTGTTGGCGCCAGATCACCACACCAGTGAGATCGCGCTCGCCCACCGGCAAGCCGCCAATCAGCACCTCGCGAGTTGCGAGGCTGAGAAGAAGGCGTTGTGTTGGTGCGCTGGGAAACGGCCGCGCACCAGGGCACTCGTGGCGCGCCGCAAGCGCTCATGCGAGTGCCGTGGCTTTTATTAGGAATTTAATTTAGTTTCGTAAGACGATTTCATTAGTTTTGGGACGCAAATGATAAATCCCGAACGTTCAGGAATTATTAGCGTCCTTAATTAAGTATGTAAAAGGAAAAGTTTGGAAACCTTGTGTATCCGTACGCATTTTGTAAGTACGTGCATATGTCACATGCAATAACATTTTATCAGTTGAATCTTTGGTCAAAATTTAGCACAAATTACAATGGTGACGAATAAACCAGGACGGAGGTACTAGTAGTAGTTTAGAAGCCCAAATAAATGAGTGAGGCGCCTTAATGTTACTCTCCACTGTGACTAGTCTTATGGGAAAAGCTGGGGAAGAGACGGCTTATTTTTTAAGCCGCCAAAAGAACTTGCCCTAGGAGTGGTAGCTAGGGATACTAGGAGTAGTAGCTAGGGATCGAGTGTGCGAGATGAGCCGGAGAAAGTAAATGCAGAGAGATGAAATGCAAAAAAGACGGAGGGATGTGATGGTTGCTTGTCCGTTTATTTTACCAGGCCACTTATTACTGGGAGTGGTTGTGTTTTGCGATATGACGGCTTTACTGCCGCGCCATGAGCGGGGTGAGACTCGCGTGCAGCGCCGCCCTCTACACTAGTACTACATCGGTCGTGGTTTATTAGTCCCCCATTGAATTTGACTGAATATTTAACTGGCAAAATGTTAGTGCATGTCAACAAAAACTATATCGTTGGATTCGTATTTGCACATAGTTTTCAATGATAATTTTAGGTGACATGCATCAGCATTTATCATACTATATATAATGTTAGTTCAATTTTTGGTCGTACTAATCTATAGTAAGGTGCATGTGCGTTGCACGGAATAGTGAAATGCATTGATCGGGGAGTTGTTTATTTTGACAAAGGATGTGGGGGCCATCTCATGTGTAATGGGTATCGATAGGTTTCTTCGGATATTATTTCATCCCTAGAGCTCACAAACATCCGGGTGAAATAGATAAAAAAGTATCGTTTGCAAACAAAAGCGTTCAACTGCTCAACCTGCATCCAAAACTTGTGAAGAAATAACACTTATTGTGCTTTGTAAGAAATGATATTTAAGAATTAGTTTTTGAGTATCGATTGTTATACATGTTGGCTACAGATGACATGGCACTTTCTTATAATCAACAGTTGGGTATACTATTAAGTATTAACCATGCCCTTATAGACCTAGATGGAGGGATTAAATCAGGATGACTTGGAAGGGGGAAGAGGAGATGTAAGAAATGGTTCATCATAAGTCTTTCACCAGTAATGTAGTAAAATTTTCATACATGTAAGATTCTAGACTAAACCATAAATGGATACACTTTTATTCGTGCGCGATACTCCAATAGAGCAAGATCATGCATGGAAGTCTCCACATGCTTAGATAGCGGATTACATTGAGCGAAGACTAATGACCAACATTTAACTTGGTAATGCATATGTCTAGGTGAACCTCCTTGGAGTCCCCGTGCACCACGTTGGGGGCCAAATCATACCATGCATCTTCCATGTCCACATTGACGGGAAGGTCCCAGCTCGGCATAGTCATAGTCAGCTTGATGTAGCTAGTGTCGCCGCCCACGTACCTCCGAGGGGTAGTAACAGTGAGCACGTACTCGTACATCAGCCTCGTGACAGTGTCAGCGTCAGCGGCGTCGCCCCTGACACACACTACATAGACGGGGCGGCGGCCTGCCTGGGCCTCGCCGGTGCCCACGATCAAGAGGAAGACGCTGCCGTCCTCCTCCGAGACTAGCAGGCGGCGGTGATCGTCCAGCGACTCCGGCACGGTGAATGGGTAGCACGTATCGTACTTGATGTTCTCCGCCAAGGGCCAGTAGTGATAGACGGACGCCCGCGTGAGGTGATGCACGATGTCCGCCGGCGAGCCCCAAAACGGCATCGGGCACTCATAGCAGTAGATGAAGGGCTCCTTGGAGGCATCAACCAGGCCGTCCATGAAACGGGAGTGGCTGTAGGGGACGGTGCGCCAGTTGAATATATGAGCAAGTTACTACGAGAGTTAGTCTGAATAAGCACAAAATAAATCATGACGGCTATAACAGATATTAAACTAATCACGTGGACTAGCATAGTAGATGAATAGATTGAATCTAGAACACAGACTAGAAACATGAATTCTACCACGATTTCGAACAGGAAGGACAGAAACACGTACGGTGCAACGGGAGCAGCACCGTTGGCGTTGAGGTTGTCGCCCATGTCGTTGAGGAAGAGGTTGCCGAGGTCGGGGAAGAAGTCGTCGTCGGTGAAGTCATCGCTGCCAGCAATCGCGAGAGTGCGCTCCCCAAATTTCAATAGCGCCCAAGGAATGGAGCGCAGGAGGGAGTGGGTGTAGGGGAGGTTCGGCGGCCGAATGGAGCGCAGGAGTAGCACACGAAGCAGTAGATGGTGCTCCTCCCTAGTCTCTATCTCTACTCTTATCTCTATATCTACTACTCTTCTTTCTTTTTTATAATATACTAGTAGTTGTCAAATCGAATAGTACTGTGTCGCCCGCTACATGCTCGGCTGAACACGCCTCCTCGCCTCCATCAAACCCCTCCGTTAAACCCGCATGCAAACCGAGAAACCTACTCCGGCCCGCGGGAGGAAATTTGCCGGTTGCCGTTGGAGAATAATAGAGTCACGTCCAATCCATTTGAGTTAATTGAGTGTATGATTCTCCCTCTATAAAAAGTTAATTGCATCCTTAATCTTGTATTCTAAGTACTCTGTGGGTTCCACTGTCAGTACAGTGTACATTACTTGCAGGCTGGCTACAGATTCGTACAGAAAGTTACAAAGAGACGAATCCATACTTAATCTTGTATTCTAAGTACTCTGTGGGTTCCACTCCCAGTACAGTAGCGAAAGAAGTATATATAAAAAAATATAAAAAGCTACAGTTTAGGACATAATTCGAACTCAGGCCATCACGCTGCAAGCATCCGGCCCGGACCAGTACACCAGGTGTTCGTTGCGGACGATGCAGGAGATAAACCTTTATAGCAATGAGCCCGTCCATTCCAACGGATCCAAAGTAGAATAATACATATTCACAAATTTGAAAGAAAACAGTTTAGTTTTGATATACATATCACTAAAAATATCTTATGTTTCACTCCAAATATATTCTTTAGGCTATTTTGATGAGGCAAGGGAGGAATGTGGTTGGTTTCAAGATACTAAGGGGTTTTTTGTAAACTGGAGCAGAGAAGTGGGAATTGTTGCAAAAGGCCACAACTTACATCACAACATTAGATGCAGATCTAATGTTCAGAAATGGCGGATGGCAGACACACCATCATCACCAACTGAGTCTGTTATCGGAGTATAAGTATAAGTAATATAGGACTAGGAGTAGAGAAAAAACCGAGTTGGTGATGATGGTGTGCCTGCCATCTTATAGAATAGACCGTCCGATCTATATCTGACGGATAGAAAGCAAACTATGACAATTTTACAAAAGATACCCGCACCTCTCTCCACATTTACAGATAAGGCCTTGCCTCGTTCATCCTTATCTCCCACAACCTCATTGCCGAGCAATTAAAAAAGGAAGTCTCTGGAACAATCTGGCATGGTGGCCGCTGCCGGTGCCGTCCATCCCCATGCTTCCGCCCAGTCCGACCACCAGTCACCACCACGGCCCACTCCTCCTCACCTTATTTATAATCTTTCTCGAGATATCATTTTTTCGATGAATGGTCGAGATACCATGTTTCCGATAAAATTCTCGAGATATCATTAGTTTTTACACATGGGATTACTCCTGCATGGGTCAATCACAACAGGTGTTTAATAAAAAATGCATCTTGATGTTCCGTGCAATGCATGTGCATCTTGCTAGTTTTTTTTGCATATAATTCCAAACACCACGTAGACACGGTCTTTGACCATTTTACAACTATGTTAGTATCATTGTTAGTGGTTGATACCTCTTGAGCACTGCGTTGGTTTTCCCTTGAAGAGGGAAGGGTGATGCAGCAAAGTAGCATAAGTATTTCCCTCAGTTTTTGAGAACCAAGGTATCAATCCAGTACGAGGGTACGCGCGAGTCCCTCGTACCTACACAAACAAATGAATCCTCGCAACCAACGCGATAAGGGGTTGTCAATCCCTACACGGTCACTTACGAGAGTGAGATCTGATAGATATGATAGGATAATATTTTTGGTTTTTTTTATGATAAAGATGCAAAGTAAAATAAAAGCAAAGTAAAAAGCAAAGAAAATAACTAATTGTTGGAAGATTAATATGATGAAGATAGACCCCGGGGCCATAGGTTTCACTAGTGGCTTCTCTCAAGAGCATAAGTATTTTACTGTGGGTGAAAAAATTACTGTTGAGCAATTGAAAGAATTGAGCATAGTTATGAGAATATCTAGGTATGATCATGTATATAGGCATCACGTCCGAGACAAGTAGACCGACTCCTGCCTGCATCTACTACTATTACTCCACTCATCGACCGCTATCCAGCATGCATCTAGAGTATTAAGTTCATGAAAACGGAGTAACGCCTTAAGCAAGATGACATGATGTAGAGGAATAAATTCATGCAATATGATAAAAGAACCATCTTGTTATCCTCGATGGCAACAATACAACACGTGCCTTGCTGCCCCTACTGTCACTAGGAAAGGACACCGCAAGATTGAACCCAAAGCTAAGCACTTCTCCCATTGCAAGAAAGATCAATCTAGTAGGCCAAACCAAACTGATAATTCAAAGAGACTTGCAAATATAACCAATCATACATAAAAGAATTCAGAAGATTCAAATATTGTTCATAGATAAACTTGATCATAAACCCACAATTCATCGGTCTCAACAAACACACCGCAAAAGAAGATTACATCAAATAGATCTCCACGAGAGATGGGGAGAACATTGTATTGAGATCCAAAAAGAGAGAAGAAGCCATCTAGCTAATAACTATGGACCCGAAGGTCTGAGGTAAACTACTCACACTTCATCGGAGGGGCTATGGTGTTGATGTAGAAGCCCTCCATGATCGATCCCCCCTCTGGCGGAGCTCCGGAACAGGCCCCAAGATGGGATCTCGTGGGTACAGAAGGTTGCGGCTGTGGAATTAGGTTTTTGGCTCCGTTTCTGATCGTTAGGGGGTACGTAGGTATATATAGGAGGAAGGAGTACGTCGGTGGAGCAACAGGGGGCCCACGAGGGTGGAGGGCGCGCTTGGGGGGTAGGCGCGCCCCCTACCTCGTGGCCTCCTCCTTTATTTCTTGACGTAGGGTCGAAGTCTCCTGGATCATGTTCGTTCAAAAAATCACGTTCCCGAAGGTTTCATTCCGTTTGGACTCCGTTTGATATTCTTTTTCTGCGGAACTCTGAAATAGGCAAAAAACAGCAATTCTGGGCTGGGCCTCCGGTTAATAGGTTAGTCCCAAAAATAATATAAAAGTGAATAATAAATCCCACTATTGTCCAAAATAGAAGATAATATAACATGGAGCAATCAAAAATTATAGATACGTTGGAGACGTATCAAGCATCCCCAAGCTTAATTCCTGCTCGTCCTCGAGTAGGTAAATGATAAAAACAGAATTTTTGATGCGGAGTGCTACTAGGCATAATTTCAATGTAATTCTTCTCATTGTGGCATGAATGTTCAGATTTGATTTGATTCAAGATAAAAGTTTAATATTGACATAAAAACAATAATATTTCAACCATACTAACAAAGCAATTATGTCTTATCAAAATAACATAGCCAAAGCAAGTTATCCCTACAAAATCATATAGTCTGGCTATGCTCCATCTTCCCCACACAAAGTATTCATATCATGTACGACCCCGGTTTTAGCCAAGCAATTGGTTCATACTTTTAACGCACTTCAGCCTTTTCAACTCTTACGCAATACATGAGCGCAAGCCATGGATATAGCACTATGGTGGAATAAGGTATAATGGTAGGGGTTATGTGGGAAGACAAAAAAGGAGAAAGTCTCACATCAACGAGGCTAATCAACG
This sequence comes from Triticum aestivum, assembly GCF_018294505.1. Taxonomy (NCBI): domain Eukaryota; kingdom Viridiplantae; phylum Streptophyta; class Magnoliopsida; order Poales; family Poaceae; genus Triticum; species Triticum aestivum. The sequence continues at coordinate 187,806,402 of NC_057802.1, forward strand.
GGCTATGGAGATGCCCATCAATTGATGTTAATGCGAGGAGTAGGGATTGCCACGCAACGGATGCACTAGAGCTATAAGTGTATGAAAGCTCAAAAAGAAACTAAGTGGGTGTGCATCCAACTTGCTTGCTCACGAAGACCTCGGGCATTTGAGGAAGCCCATCATTGGAATATACAAGCCAAGTTCTATAATCAAATTTCCCACTAGTATATGAAAGTGACAAAATGAGAGACTCTCTATTATGAAGATCACGGTGCTACTTTGAAGCACAAGTGTGGTAAAAGGATAGTAACATTGTCCCTTCTCTCTTTTTCTCTCAGTTTTTTATTTGGGCCTTTTCTTTTTTTATGGCCTCTTTTTTTTTCTTTTTTATTTAGTTCGGAGTCTCATCCCGTCTTGTGGGGGGATCATAGTCTCCATCATCCTTTCCTCACTTGGGACAATGCTCTAATAATGATGATCATCACACTTTTATTTACTTACAACTCATGAATTACAACTCAATACTTAGAACAAAATATGACTCTATATGAATGCCTCCGGCGGTGTACCGGGATATGCAATGAATCAAGAGCGACATGTATGAAAGAATTATTAACGGTGGCTTTGCCACAAATACAATATCAACTACATGATCATGCTAAGCAATATGACAATGATGAACGTGTCATGATAAACGGAACGGTGGAAAGTTGCATGGAAATATATCTCGGAATGGCTATGGAAATGCCATGATAGGTAGGTATGGTGGCTGTTTTGAGGAAGATATAAGGAGGTTCATGTGTGATAGAGCGTATCATATCACGGGGTTTGGATGCACCGACGAAGTTTGCACCAACTCTCAAGGTGAGAAAGGGCAATGCGCAGTACTGAAGAGGCTAGAAAATTGCGGAAAGGTAAGTGTGCGTATAATCCATGGACTCATAAAGAACTCATATACTTATTGCAAAAATTTATTAGCCCTCGAAGCAAAGTACTACTACGCATGCTCCTAGGGGAAGGGTTGGTAGGAGTTAACCATCGCGCGATCCCGACCGCCACACAAAGGAAGACAATCAACAAATACTTCATGCTCCAACTTCGTTATATAACGGTTCACCATGCGTGCATGCTACGGGAATCACAAACTCCAAGACATGTATTTTTCAATTCCACAATTACTCAACTAGCACAACTATGATATTACCACCTTTATATCTCAAAACAATTATCAAGCATCAAATTTCTCATGATATTAATTAAAGCAAATTGCCATGATATTTTAAGACTCTCAAAATAATATAAGTGAAGCATGAGAGATCAATGGTTTCTATAAAACAAATCCACCACCGTGCTCTAAAAGATATAAGTGAAGCACTAGAGCAAAACTATATAGCTCAAAAGATATAAGTGAAGCACATAGAGTATTCTAATAATTTCTGAATCATGTGTGTCTCTCTCAAAAGGTGTGTACAGAAAAGATGATTGTGGTAAACTAACAAATAAAGACTCAAATAATACAAGACTCTCCAAGCAAAACACATATCATGTGGTGAATAAAAATATAGCTCCAAGTAAAGTTACCGATGGAAGTAGACGAAAAAGAGGGGATGCCTTCCGGGGCATCCCCAAGCTTTGGCTTTTTGGTGTCCTTAGATTATCTTGGGGGTGCCATGGGCATCCCCAATCTTAGGCTCTTGCCACTCCTTGTTCCATAATCCATCAAATCTTTCACCCAAAACTTGAAAACTTCACAACACAAAACTTAACAGAAAATCTCGTGAGCTCCGTTAGCGAAAGAAAACAAAAGACCACTTCAAGGTACTGTATTGAACTCATTCTTTATTTATATTGGTGCTAAACCTACTGTATTCCAACTTATCTATGGTTTATAAACTCTTTTACTAGCCATAGATTCATCAAAATAAGCAAACAACACACGAAAAACAGAATCTGTCAAAAACAGAACAGTCTGTAGTAATCTGTAACTAACGCAAACTTCTGGAACTCCAAAAAAATCAGCCAAAATAGGACGACCTAGGCAATTTGTTTATTGATCAGCAGAAATTGGAATCAATATTTTATCAAGTTCTGGTGATTTTTAACAATTATTTTCGTGAACAGAAAGTTTCTCGAAATTTCTGCAAGATCAAATAACTATCATCCAAGAACATCCTATAGGTTTAACTTGGCACAAACACTAATTAAAACATAAAAACACATCTAACCAGAGGCTAGATCAAAGATTTATTCCTAAACAGAAGCAAAAATCAAAAACTAAAAATAAAATTGGGTTGCCTCCCAACAAGCGCTATCGTTTAACGCCCCTAGCTAGGCATAAAAGCGAGAATAGATCTAGGTATTGCCATCTTTGGTAGGCAATCCATAAGTGGCTCTCATGATAGATTCATATGGTAATTTTATTTTCTTCCTAGGGAAGTGTTCCATTCCTTTCTTCAATGGAAATTGGAATCTAATATTCCCTTCCTTCATATCAATAATTGCACCAATCGTTCTAAGGAAAGGTCTACCACGAATAATAGGACATGAAGGATTGCAATCTATATCAAGAACGATAAAATATACAGGCACATAGTTCCTATTTGCAACAATAAGAACATCATTAATTCTTCCCATAGGTTTCTTAATAGTGGAATCCGCAAGGTGCAAGTTTAAAGAGCAATCATCAAAATCACGGAAACCTAGCAAATCACACAAAGTTTTGGGAATAGTGAAAACACTAGCACCCAAATCACATAAAGCATAGAACTCGTGATCCTTAATCTTAATTTTAATAGTAGGTTCCCACTCATCATAAAGTTTTCTAGGGATAGAAACTTCCAACTCAAGCTTTTCTTCATAAGATTGCATCAAGGCATCAACGATATGTTTGGTAAAAGCTTTATTTTGACTATAAGCATGAGGAGAATTTAGCACGGATTGGAACAAGGAAATATAATCTATCAAAGAGCAATTATCATAATTAAATTCTTGAAATCCAAAATAGTGGGTTTATTATCATCTAGGGTTTTGATTTCTTCAATCCCACTTGTATCAATTTTAGCATCAAGATCTAAAAACTCCGAATTTTTGGAACGCCTTCTAGGTAAAGGTGGATCATATTCAGTCCCATCATTATCAAGATTCATATTACAAAACAAAGATTTAATAGGGGACACATAAATAACTTTTATATCTTCATCTTTATTTTCATAGAAATTTGAAGAACACGCTTTCATAAAGCAATCTTTCTTAGCACGCATCCTAGCGGTTCTTTCTTTGCACTCATCAATGGAAATTCTCATGGATTTGAGAGACTCATTGATATCATGCTTATGAGGAATAGATCTAAGTTTTAAAGAATCAACATCAAGAGAAATTATATTAACGTTCCTAGCCAATTCATCAACTTTAAGCAATTTCTCTTCAAGCAAAGCATTGAAATTCTTTTGCAAATTCATAAATTCCTTAACACTAGTCTCAAATTCAGAGGGCATCTTATTAAAATTTCCATAAGAATTGTTGTAGGAATTACCATAATTATTAGAGGAATTACTAGGATAAGGCCTAGGATTGAAGTTTCCTCTATACGCATTGTTACCAAAATTATTCCTACCAAGAAAATTCACATCCATAGATTCATTATTATTCAAAGTAGACAAAGGCATATCATTAGGATCAGAAGAAACACTCTTAGTAGCAAATAATTTCATAAGTTCATCCATCTTTCCACTCAAAACATTAATTTCTTCTATTGCATGCACTTTTTTATTAGTAGATCTTTCAGTGTGCCATTGAGAATAATTAACCATAATATTATCTTGGAATTTAGTAGCTTCTCCTAAAGTGATTTCCATAAAAGTGCCTCCCGCGGCCGAATCTAAAAGATTTCTAGAAGCAAAATTCAATCCGGCATAAATTTTTTGTATAATCATCCACAAATTCAAACCATGAGTAGGGTAATTACGTATCATTAATTTCATCCTCTCCCAAGCTTGTGCAACATGTTCATGATCAAGTTGCTTAAAATTCATGAAATCGTTTCTAAGAGAGATGATCTTAGCGGGAGGAAAATACTTAGAGATAAAAGCATCTTTGCACTTATTCCAAGAATCAATACAATTTTAGGCAAAGACGAAAACAAAGCTTTAGCACGATCTCTAAGCGAAAAAGGAAATAGCTTCAACTTAACAATATCATTGTCAACATCTTTCTTCTTTTGCATATCACACAAATCAACGAAGCTATTTAGATGAATAGCGGCATCTTCACTAGGAAGGCCAGCGAATTGATCTTTCATGACAAGATTCAACAAAGCAGCATTGATTTCACAAGATTCAGTATCGGTAAGAGGAGAAATCGGAGTGCCAAGGAAATCATTATTGTTGCTATTGGTAAAGTCACATAATTTTGTATTATCTTGAGCCATTGTGACAAACAAGCAGTCCAACACATGAGCAAACAAAAAGCGAGCAAAAAAAGGCGAACGAAAAAGAGAGGGCGAATAAAACGGCAAGGGTGAAGTGGGGAAGAGGAAAACGAGAGGAAAATGGCAAATAATGTAATGCGGGAGATAAGGGTTGTGATGGGTACTTGGTATGTTGACTTTTGCGTAGACCTCCCCGGCAACGGCGCCAGAAATCCTTCTTGCTACCTCTTGAGCACTGCGTTGGTTTTCCCTTGAAGAGGAAAGGGTGATGCAGCAAAGTAGCGTAAGTATTTCCCTCAGTTTTTGAGAACCAAGGTATCAATCCAGTAGGAGGCTACGTGCGAGTCCCTCGTACCTACACAAACAAATAAATCCTCGCAACCAACGCGATAAGGGGTTGTCAATCCCTACACGCTCACTTACGAGAGTGAGATCTGATAGATATGATAGGATAATATTTTTGGTATTTTTATGATAAAGATGCAAAGTAAAATAAAAGCAAAGTAAAAAGCAAAGGAAATAACTAAGTGTTGGAAGATTAATATGATGAAGATAGACCCGGGGGCCATAGGTTTCACTAGTGGCTTCTCTCAAGAGCATAAGTATTTTACGGTGGGTGAACAAATTACTGTTGAGCAATTGACAGAATTGAGCATAGTTATGAGAATATCTAGGTATGATCATGTATATAGGCATCACGTCCGAGACAAGTAGACCGACTCCTGCCTGCATCTACTACTATTACTCCACTCATCGACCGCTATCCAGCATGCATCTAGAGTATTAAGTTCATGAAAACAGAGTAACGCCTTAAGCAAGATGACATGATGTAGAGGAATAAATTCATTCAATATGATAAAAAAACCATCTTGTTATCCACGATGGCAACAATACAATACGTGCCTTGCTGCCCCTACTGTCACTGGGAAAGGACACCGCAAGATTGAACCCAAAGCTAAGCACTTCTCCCATTGCAAGAAAGATCAATCTAGTAGGCCAAACCAAACTGATAATTCGAAGAGACTTGCAAAGATAACCAATCATACATAAAAGAATTCAGAAGATTCAAATATTGTTCATAGATAAACTTGATCATAAACCCGTAATTCATCGGTCTCTCTCAACAAACACACCGCAAAAGAAGATTACATCGAATAGATCTCCACGAGAGAGGGGGGAACATTGTATTGAGATCCAAAAAGAGAGAAGAAGCCATCTAGCTAATAACTATGGACCCGAAGGTCTGAGGTAAACTACTCACACTTCATCGGAGGGGCTATGGTGTTGATGTAGAAGCCCTCCGTGATCGATGCCCCCTCCGGTGGAGCTCCGGAACAGGCCCCAAGATGGGATCTCGTGGGTACAGAAGGTTGTGGCGGTGGAATTAGGTTTTTGGCTCCGTTTCTGATCGTTTGGGGGTACGTAGGTATATATAGGAGGAAGGAGTACGTCGGTGGAGCAACAGGGGGCCCACGAGGGTGGAGGGTGCGCCTGGGGCGTAGGCGCGCCCCCCTACCTCGTGGTCTCCTCCTTTATTTCTTGACGTAGGGTCCAAGTCTCCTGGATCATGTTTGTTCCAAAAATCACGTTAACAAAGGTTTCTTTCCGTTCGGACTCCGTTTGATATTCTTTTTCTGCGAAACTCTGAAATAGGCAAACAACAACAATTCTGGGCTGGGCCTCCGGTTAATAGGTTAGTCCCAAAAATAATAAAAGTGAATAATAAAGCCCAATATTGTCCAAAACAGAAGATAATATAGCATGGAGCAATCAAAAATTATAAATACGTTGGAGACGTATCAGTGGTCAGCCGGTGCAAATTATAGCCCCGGGTGTTTTAACCTTTTTTGTAATGATATCTACCGATTGTTTGCCATGAGCTCAATCATGGAGAATCCCACGTAACCGTCAGATTTCCATCCGACGGTGGCCTGTTTTTAAGCCATAGTATTTGACAAAACCGCCACACTTACACACGTACTGTAACTGCGTCACGGGCGTTTGCAACTGCCACGTCTGCCTGCGAACGTTTGCTGGGGATTGGAGTTAGCACTCATGGCAGTTCGTAGTCGTTCCACGCTCGGGCATTGAAGTTTGTAACTATTTTGTATTAGAATATACTAATCCTCCGGTGCTAGTAGTAGAGCAGAGTCCTGCTCCACTACTACTCTAGTCAAGCAAGTTAGGGCGTAGTAGTAGGTACTGTAGGGAGTACCAGTACTGCGATCACTCAAGCAAGTTGTCTAGCATCGATATGACCCTACGCCGCTGGTACGTGTCTCGTAAGTCAAGCGGCATGCTGTAATTATCATCACCTGTCCACTTCCCACAACACATATTCGCTTCTCCATCCTTGTCCGCACATAATCGTCCAATCTTCCATCCCCGCTAAGGTGCCTCCCCCCTCTTCCGAAACCCAAGCACTAACAATGGCAGAACCGAGCAGCGTCCGCCGAAAGAGTGGCTGGAATTCGCTCCCCACAGAGGTAATCAAGCTCATTGTTTCGCGTGTGGACAATCTCAGTACCATGCCTCTCGCCGCGTGCTCGTGGGGCTATACCGTTTACTCAAATCCCTCAGGCCAGAGCTTTTTAAGCCAGCTCCTTGCTTGCTAATGCCGCCTGATCTTCAGAAATGGTGTGTCACACAGCATAACTATCGTAGGGTGGAGAGCATCAACCCTCTTGACTGAGATCAGATCCCCGTCACCCTCAACTACATTAACGGTATGTACTGGGTCGGCATGAACATGTCTTGGATGGTGCTCGTCGACGACGGCGGCAGCTGGATGCTCGTGGAGATCTATACCCGGCGATTGATCCCCCTTCCTTCGATTAACACTGCACTGCTTTGGCACCGCGGCCCAGAATACTCGGAATCTTACAGTAGCCAACATGATACCAAGTTTGATTTGCTCAAGGTTGTAATCTGCCAAGTGCCCACAAGATCTGCGAATTATAAAGACTTCAGGCTAATTGCATTCTTCAACCGCGGTCTCGCCTATCTGACAGGTCACTGCGGTCAGTGGATAAATCTGCACGTCCATCGCAGGATCATACATCCTCCATGGTTCTCTGATGCCATTGAACACAAGGGCTTCATTTATGTTGTCGACTCCTTCTATGGCTGGACATATTGCTGGCCTACTCCAGTCATCGCTACAAATGGCTGTTGCAGCAGTATGTTACTTTCCTATGATATCATGATGGCTTGCTTATATTACTGTCAACATTTACTGAAAAATATTCATGCTCATAACATGTTGTTCTTAAGATTGACTACATTAAGAGCCCTTTTTTATTTGACTCCAACTTGATATGATGTTGTAGGCCGCCTGGTGTCCCTACCCTTCCTAATCCCAGAACCTTTCAAAGAAAAGCGGCATGGCAGTTGCAGGTGGTTCCTGGCTCGATCAGACGACGGCGAACGATTCATGATTGTTCGCACGTACCGGACATGTTGTTTCGCGGAATACAATCACAATCACTGCAAGGTCTTTGAGCAGGATCCCAGCTTCTCTGGGCCTTCAAGAATTTTTGACTGGAAGCTGGTAAGTAGACTTGGTAAATGCTCTCTGTTTCTCGGACTGAATTATCTGATTAACTAGGAGATAACAGACGACAAGGATCATGATGGCAGCGCGGTTTTGTTCATCAGGCAAAACTGTGTGTACGCAGCGTACCATGCGTCTCTGCATGCACCATACCCTGATATGTGCCGCCACGCTCTGCAGCCCAAAGTAGGAGAGAGGATCGCAAGTATCAGACTTTGACCTGCTGGCTGGAGTTTCCCCCGTCAGGCATCCATCTGGTTCAAGCCGTCAGCCAATCTCCACAGCTTAATAAATAGTAACGTCTAACTGAGCCAGTTAGTTAGATGCGTACACTTGGTGTAGTAGGATGTTTATTTAGTTTGATGCATATACTTGTTCTTTTTGGTAGCCCTTTTGTAATGATGGCTGATGTTTGGTTTGGAAGAGAGAGCTGCACCTTTACTCTTCTGGCCTGCTTACTGCTTCTGTTGCACCCCCGGCCCTGGTTGCTGCTGCTGCTGCTATTTTTAATGTACAATCAGTAGTATATTTCGTCTGTTGGTTTAATAAATGTGTTGTTAGAACGACAACACAATGTTTTGGAAGTCGTTGCATGGTCCGATCCTTTAGTGCCCCATACCGTACGTAGCGCATACTATTTTTCGTACGGAACACATTTTCCACTTGTTGATAACATGCATCCCACTAATGAAGGCCCAATAGAAAAGCCCACAATTAACTGGAAGGGAGGCTCTCACATGAATCCGGCCCAGGTACATGCTCATGGTCCCCTAAACATAAATAAGTAAATAAATAAATAAAGCTAAATGCTCACGCACCAGTTCTTTAAATTCACGATTTAACAGGAGGATATTATTTCCTATGATAGTGTCGTTGCATTCAGTCGATATAATTCTTAGGCGAAGATAGCGACCAATCTTCTTTTTCCCACCATTTTCTTCCTGCAACCAGCGGACCCATGCAAATCGTAGTCAACGTCGTAAATAGTTCCGGTCCATTTTTAATTTTCAATAAGAATGTCCAACCCAGCCAAGCACATTGGCGACAACACTTTATCCTCCGACTTGGTGCGCTCGCCGCGGCACCGCCGTCCGACCCTGTCAACATAGTGAATCTTGAGAGCACTGTAGATGTGAGTATGACAGTATGGACCCACCAGGTCCACTCTCGAATACAAGCAAAGTGCCTCTTTTACTACTCAGATGCACCCATCGTTTTTTTACTCTAATCCACCCTGCTGATATCTGGGACCCACATAATTTTCAACGTATAGTCAATTAACGACAGAATTGCACAATTTTGTTTTTGAGGATTTTTTCGGAGGAGCAGTCTATAAACTGGGTTGTGCGGTCTCTGTGGCCCGTCTAAAATGACCAGCCCAGCAGTTTTTTCTTTGGGAAAATAGGTAGGCCACTATTTCTTTTAGAAGAATACCTAAGCTACGCCTATTTGTTTTCTCCGACTTACTGGGCTGCAAATCTTTCAAGACGAGGAGGGATGCATTCCGTCCTGGCCAAAGAGTTTGGTCAGTAACTGTTAAAAGTAAATGGGAAAATTAGTTTCCTTTTTTTGTTTTTGTTCTTCACTAATATTTTATATTTCATTAGATTTTAACATGCGGTACTAATTTATTTTTAATTTTGTTTTGCTATGGCTAATAATTTTTAGATTAAGAATATTTTGTTCCCCAGCAAAAAATTGCGAATTTTCAAAATTTCGCACATTTTCAGTTCAATTTTTTAACCTTGGTACTGACCAGAAAATGGGCAACAATTCTAAAAATGGAAAATGGGCTGCAATAAATTCCATATGAATTAGAAAATGAGTAAAAATTATAAAAACAATAGCAAATGGGCTATACACGCCACACATTTCGAGGTTGACTTGTTTATGCAAGGCTTTGTCAGTCAACACACTATTCTAGCAGTAGTGACTGTTGGATGTCCATCCAACGGCCGACGTGCTTCTTCAATCTCTGATCTTCCTGCTCCAGCCGCCTAAACCAGCGCCGGCGGGACTGCCTGCTCCCTCCTCTTGTGGCCCGCTGTCATGCTGCGCAGGCTTCACCGTCCCACCCTACTCCCTCTGCTGGCCTGGCCGCATGCAATCAACTGCCTCCTTATTACGCGAAAGAATGATTCCTCCCACTAACATCTGGGGCGCACCGGTTCGGAGGCTGACCTGTGGGCCTACTAAGTTGACGAGTATGCAGGGCTTTGTCAACTTAGTCAACAAACGATTCTAGCAGCAGTGACCATTGGATTTGAATCGAACGGTCCTGTTGTTTCTTCAATCCCTACTCTTCTTGCACCAGCCGCCCAAACTAGCGCTGGCGAGACCGCCTGCTCCTGCCTCCAGTGGCCGGCTGTGCTGCCGTTGAGGACTCACCGCCCCCTACTACTCCCACCGCTGGCCAGGCCCTACAGCGATGGCAGGCTCACACCACAGCCGAACCGGTGAACCCTCGTACTCCTCTCCGCGTTGGCATCCACTGCCGCGCCTTCCCCGACTCTGCGTCGTCCCCTTCCTAGGCCTCACCGTCGTCCACCGCCCTGGTGCTCTCGGCACACCATGGTCAACGTGGTCAACGAACGACATCCATCGGACGTGGACTTTATGTGGAGAGGCTGACAGCTGGGTCCACGGCCGCACACAAGGAAATGCCTCCTTATTACGCGCAAAATAATGATTCCTCCACCTGATATCTGGGACCCACTAGAAGGGCCTCTGTATTTCATAAAAAACATCCCCCCGCTAACAGGTCAGACTCACCAGCTATATCTTCACACGCAAGGAAGTGCCTCCTTATTACGCACAAAAAAAATGAATACTCCCCCTGCTAGCTGGGACCCAGCATAGTGGGAGGCTGACATGTGGACCTACTAAGTTCACGGGGATGGAGTGCTTTGTCAACTTAGTCAATATGAATGATTCTAGCTCCAGTGACTGTACGACGTCCATCCAACGGCCGTAGTGCTTCTTCAACCTCTGGTCTTCTTGCTCCGGCCGCCCAAAGCAGCGCCAGTCGTGTCGCCAGCTCCTGCCTCCCGTGGCCGACTGTGCTACTGCGGAGGCCTCACTGCCCCCTACTACTCCCACCGCTGGCCAGGCCCTGCGGCGACGGCAGCCTCACACCGCAGCTGAACAAGTGAACCCTCGTACTCCTCTCCGCGTGGGCATTCACTGCCGCGTCTTCCCCGGCTCCGCGTCGTCCCCTTCCTTGGCCTCGCCGTCGTCCACCGCCTTGGTGCTCTCGGTGCAGCGTGGTCAATGTGGTCAACGACCGACTTTCATCGGAAGAGTAGTGTATGTGGAGAGGTTGACAGCTGGGTCCATGGCCACAGCAAGGAAGTGCCTCCTTATTACGCGGAAAATAATGATTCCTCCACCTAACAACAGGGACCCACCGGACGGGCCACCGTATTTTGCGAAAAAACATTCCCCCCTGACTGTTGGGACCCACCAGCTACATCTTCGCACGCAAGGAAGTGTCTGATAGTCAGAACCCACCTGGTCGAAGCGTATGTAGCATTGTCATTCTGGTGGCGAACGTGTACATACATACTGGTCGATCGGTCTGTCTGCAGGCTGCAGCGATGAACCGTGGCTGAGTAAGGAAGGGCACATGTCGTAGTAGAGGCGCGCACGTAGCATGTACACGTACGTACAGCAGCCAGGGTGCAAGAAAGTAAATACGGCCATGTACGTACATACGGGCGGGGTCTCGAACGCCTACTCGTGCATACGTATGGCCAGGGCTCGTGTACATGGCTGGGTCGGAACGCAGAAGCTGCGCCGTCGTCGTGATCATGGGGAGGCAACCGGCTGGGTCAGAACGGAATGCGTCATCGTGTTCATCGGGAGCCAACCGGCTTGGACGGAACAGCCGATGGAAACGAGGCCTGGCGTACCGCAGAATGGAGAAAACGGCCTTGTGTTCGACCAGCCACGGTCGAAACGGGATCCTGTTCATCGGGAGGGGTCTGGCGTACCGCAAAACGCAGGAACGGACCTCCTACGGTGGAAACGCGGTCCTGTTGATCGGGAGGGGTGTGGCGTACCCCAAAATGGAGGCAACGGACTTGTGTTGGAGCGTTACGGTCGAAACGGTGGTCCTGTTCATCGGGAGGGGTGTGGCGTACCGCAAAATGGGACTCCACGAGATACTGTTCATCTCCACCGTCGACTACCTCCACGGGATACTGTTCATCTCCACCGTCGACTACCTCCACGGGCTACTGTTCATCCACCGTCGACCTCCTCCAGCCTCCACCTACGACTGTTCATCCACGGGCTCCTGTTCATCCAGCCTCCACCGCGCGCTCCTTACCAGCTACTGTTCAACCAGCCCTCTCCACGGGGTCCTGTTGAACCACCCCGCCACAGGCTACTGTTCATCCAGCCCTCCACCGGCTACTGTTCAACCAGCCCTCCACTGGGTCCTATTCATCCATCCCTCCACGGGGTCTTGTTCATCCACCCCCCAACCGGCTCGATCGATCGGGGTCCTGTTCATCTAGCGGCAACGGCCTCTACTACCACGGGGTCCTTTTCATCCAACCCCCACCAGGAACTGTTCATCGAACCCCCCCCCAACAACACTCACTGTTCATCCAGAGGCAGCATCGATCGGCTTCAGTTAGCAGCTGTAGCGAAGGAATCACTCGGGTTCAGTTAATAGCAAGGGATCGATCAATCGCTCGGGTTCAGTAACGCGTAGCCTGCTGTGCAATCGCTTGGGTTCAGTTAGAGCCCAACGCCTCGCTCGGGTTTAGTTAGAGCGCAACGCCTCGCACACACGCGTGTACGTACGAGAGAAACGCTCATCGCTCGGCCCCCGACCACCCACCATAACCGGGAACTCCCCGATATTTTCCTCGCCCTCGCTTCTACCATGGTTTTTTCCGTCATGGACGACCCAAAGAATGTCATGCAGCTGCGTCTCCGGCCCTCCCAGGATGAAAAGCCCATTTTCTGTCATGATTTTTTGTCAGAGAAGTTGGACCCCACCACATCTATGATGATACCGGGTTTTGTCACAATTATCGTCATAGAAGTGTCATAAGTATGACAGAAAAAAATTCGTTCGGCCCAAAATGTCATGGATGTGTCTTTTTTTGTAGTGGGAGTGTGTGTATGTGGAGTAGAGAGACCACGAATGATGTAAACCTAGTATCAGGGAAGGGGGAATGGTGTGACATGTCTGTCAAAGAGAGACAAAGCCATGTGTAGTAGCGGGATAGCATGGGTGCGGGCGGGGAGCATACTATTTTGAAGAGACATCGAGTGTGTGTGGGAGAGGGGTGAGAGAGAGAGCTAGCGACGGAGAGAGAGAGAGAGGAAGAGAGGGGTCGTTTGTGTCCATAAGTGGCGTATAGATAGGGAGACAATGTTGATGTTGTTCGAAATTGGCCTGTGTACGGAGACGCAAGGGAAGTGAGTCATCGTGTGTGTGATAGGGACTTCATGAGAGATCTAGAATAGATGGTGTAGAGAACAACGTGCAAGATTGAGAACGATGGTACATTAGGGAGCTATGGAAAGAGTCACAGCATATATGCATACAGGGAAGGAGCTGGGGCAGGTCTGCATGTGGGAGAGATAGAAAGAGGAGAGTGCTGCACAACGAGACAAAGTGTGCTTGTTTGTAGTGGGGGTGGTGTGTGAGGTGAGTGTGCGAGAACCACATAACTAGGGAGATAGACGTTTGGGGGCGACGTTTTGTGTGTATGGGAAAGATACACTCTACATAGTGCGTGTGCTTCGGAAAGAGAGATGCCGGGAGACCTAGAGAGTGGGGGAAGAGATGTGTGCATGCCCGAGAGACAAATTGATAAGAGACCTATATTGGGGTCCGGACTTTAGAAGAGAGGGGGGACTTAATGTGCTCGTATGTTTGTGTCTGTGGGAGAGAGCGACTTGTGTGTGTGTGTGCGGGGGGGGGGGGGGGTGGCTTCGGATAAAGAGTAAGGTGTCTATATTTGAGGGACTTTATAGCGTAATTGAGATATATATGGTCAATGGTGTGTGCACTCATGGTTCATCAATTTGTTTCATAGTTTGGACTATGAGATAACAATACTTTTTAACATGCGTGATATACCTTGATGTACCAGAATTACAAACCTAAGATTCGAATTTTGGAATTCAACTCCATCATTAGCTTTTGTAATTCATTTAAACAGAGGTACATTTTTTAAGCCGGGATTTCGTGATTTCAAATTCATATGTCAAACCTAGAGATATACACATACGGGCATGTTCACACTTTATAACCATCCACTTTATTCATACACATACACATTTATGCTTTTATCATCATATTTAGGATAAACACATTTGGAATTTCATTTGAATTGGACTGTATGATGGTATTTGCTTGTACTAGCTCAATGATCCATATTTGAATTGAATGGACAATCTAAGTTTCGAGTTGGAGACATTGATTTTCAAAACTTGCACTTTTTTTTGCGTGCAAAACAAACAAATTCTCGGCCATGATTTCATATTCGGCCGTACAAGAGAAGAACACTTATAATTTCAAGCGCCAAAAGCTTTCAAACTTCCCGCTGACATCGAAATATCTCGCGCCCGAAAGTTTAGCCCAGCGATATTCCTGTTTTACACCTGCCACATGAACGGAAAAGGGCTGCTTTGGTAACTCCATTGTTTTCCCCTCTTTGCCCCCAACATTCTTCCCTAGAGCCCCTCCCCTTCCCCTCCCCGACCCCCCTGACCACGGCCGCCGAATCTAATCATCCGCCGCAGCGGTGGACCTCACACCCCGCCGGATCTACCTTCCGCACCTTGGAACCCCCAACTGCCAACTCACCACTTCACCGGAGCCACTTCAGCGACTGGCTTGTCCACCGCTCCAGATCTCCTTGACCGCCATCATGGTCCACTGCACTAGAGCTGCTTAACCGGCACCCTCGTGCACCACAGTGTAGGCCCTTCACTGAATCCCTCGTCCGCCCCATTGCTGGCCCTTCATACAAGCCCTCATCCACCGCAACAGATCCACCTCAATGAAAGCACTGTACACCGCGCCCGCCAAAGCCTTCGTCCACTTCACCGGACCTGCTCCATGGACGCCATATTCAAATCCACTGGCCCTACTTTACTGACGCCTCAGCCTCATCAGGTTATTTCGATTTGTACTCCTTCAGTTTTTCTCTTCTTTGTCGTGCAACTGTTCACTTACCACGGATGAGCTTTCTTGTATGTCAATAGGCCCCGCAACCAAAGCACTGGAGCCGCTTCAGCGACGGCGACAGCCGGCCCAAACTCAACCGCAACACGAGCACCATCGACGATCCTTAGGTATCAAGTATGACAACGATACCCATACGCCGCCGAGAATCAGGTACTATTATCCAACGGCCGGTGCCTACGTTCACTTTCTTAGCAAAAGCACCGCACCTTTGAATTTCTTCAGGGCATCATTCAATTTTTCATGAGACGCGTTATTCCGCTTGCACCTGTAGGGCCATACTTCTGGCAGTGAACATGCCACATGTGCTAAATTACATACCAGTGCACATATAGTTAATATGCTTTCGTTTTGTCCTAAGTATTAGTGTACTTCCTATATATCACTGCCTACTATTTTACTTCTTGCATGCTATATTTATGATAATGGTGTTTCTTGGATGCCACCTGTTGGTTCCATCAGACTGCTTCATGTTCTCTATGCGTAATTACACATCAGCAAACTAGCATGTGGTTCTGCTGCTTTTTGTTCGTTTTACCCTACATTTTCTGATGCTAGCTATTACATCACTGCTCCGAGCCTCTGTTCATTACTTTTTTTCTGTGTTCTTTATCTTCCCAAGTTGCATGACTAATTTGATGCATCTATTAATTATGGAGCTGCCAACCCCATCAAGCAAAATATTTGTTTTTTGGGGCTAGCACCTCGAACAAGCATAAAAATAGAGTGAAGCAGATATATTGTCGTGTAAGCACACAGCCTTCTTTCATTAGTTTAGATGAACCATTGATGATCAATTCGAACCAATGCATGCGATTAAAATTAATTTTACCTAAATAGAGGGTGCAGAATAAAATACAACAACTAGATTTGCAACCACGGGATGCTGACGATATCTTCAAAGAACATTGCAACAGCAGCGAGGCTTCACAACAACATATGGTAAGCCAGTGTGTTTTAGTACATGTGAAATGTAATGCATGTGGGCTGCTTTCTTGGCTTGTGCCCTCAACCTGTAATCCTATAGAATTACAAATAGTTCAGTTGTCTGCTTTGCTTTATTGCTTGATTCGAATGCTTGTTTGTTACTTGTTAGGCTATACCTGAGTTGGCCAATATGTCAGCAGTGCCTGTTGTACTATCGTAAACAAATGCATGCCTAGTTCCTTTGAGTCCTTAACTTTTCCTCTGAACTTCATCACAAGACTGTCTTCGTAGTTTAGATGAGGCCACACCATTAAGTGCTTTCTTAGATTATTTCAACTGCTTAGATACCTTGGCGACTTAAATATAGCGGTGGTACACTCCCTTTCAACTAGGGATGTCAACTGGGTCCCGTTTAATCCCGATTAAAGTCCACTAGTGGTATGATAGTTCAAAAGAGTTTTTGTTTTTTGAGGAAAATGAACTAGGGAGCTAGCAAAAACTAACTAGATGGGACTGGCGGATGTTGTTTATTTGCCACTTACATCCCTAGTTTCATCTTACCATTTTAATTTCTTTTCGGCTGATGCTGCTTCGGACCATTTAAATATAGCTTGCCATACTCGGCAATAATTCGTATGCCATTTACCATGTAAGCTTACTGCCTGGATCATGCGATAACTATCTCTTACTTATGTCCAGGGGAAACCTTTCAGGATGCCGTTCGCACTAGGACACAATGTACAACCCCAGAATCTATTTGTGGAAGCAGTGCGCCATCCATGTTACCAGATGGTAGCAGTTCAGAGGCAACACCGCCGGAGAGCAGTCTGAGCACAGATATTATAGTTCTTGAGGCTCTAATAGAGGCAGAAAGAGATGGTGTGGCTACCATGAATGAGGTAATCTTGATCTTGAGGCTGGAAATTATGCAATTAGCTACGCGCATTATGCAAGCAACCAAAGAATTAGAGGAAGTAAGAATGTTGCATTTGAAGACGGAGGAGGTCCTGTTGTTTCTGCTATCTAAAGCCCAGGGTAATCCCAGTTCTTCTTTAGATACCAGTTGAAATTGTCATTAGATTATTGTACTTGCATGTTGTGTCATGTCTCTGAATGGATTATGTTGTAAGACCCCCTATGTTGTCCATGTGTTGTACTGATCTGAATTGTTTAGGCGAGGTAACCCTCAGTACTTGTATAATTGACATAAGGTGTACTATTTTTCGTGTGAGCATATTGTATTGGATGAAATAACTGTTTGACTCAAAGTGTATCCAGCCTACTGAATTCGAAGATCACAGCATTTCTAAATCATAATCATATATAAAGGTGGAATAAATCTTTGTTGTTGTTTTGAGGAAATAAATAACAAAACGTATAATTATCTGTGGATATTCGTAATCGAATACAAATTGGATTTGAATTTAGTTGCCAGAGCCCAGGGCAAACGTGAATGCTAATTCTCCCAAGTTTTGAATGAAGCGGCTAAACACCCACTATCATTTGTGGGCTGCCCGAAGCAAGTGTTTGCGAGATGGAAAATACTGTCTACCCCTGACACTTGACATCCTTATCGACCAGATTTACACTATTGTCGATAGGGGTAGACTAGTAACTTCAATCAGACGTGACATGACCGCCTCTGAGCCCATTCAGACATGGTGCGCGCCAAACATGGGCGGCAAAACACATTTGATTCAAGCTCGTCCAAAAGACATGTGTCTCTCCCTCCATTTCCTATTCATACACAATGGGCGGCAAAACAAACTCTCCTCATCCGAAATCGATGTAGGCAAATATTTTAAATAAGGGCAGATGTGTAACTTCCCTCAGACGTGACATAACCGCCCTACCTGTCAGCCCTGTTCATACATCGTGGGCGCCAACCGTGGGCGGAAAAACACCCTCTCTCGCCCGAAATCGCTACCGGCAAATATTTGGGAGATGCGAGATTACCGTCCTATCCCCAACCGACGTGATGTCCGAAATTTTAAACAGTGGATAAGTTCGTAACTTCCCCACATTTTAGACAAGCGTGTCCCAAAGTTTGGGATCCCCCCTCCCCCTCCATTTCCCCATTCATACACCGTCGGAGCCACAACAACCTCCCCACTGCGGCCAGCCTCCTCCATCCGCCTCCCCATCCTCCACCTTGCTGGAGCCGCTACCCCTACCCCTACCCCATCGTCCACTGCAAGAAATGGACGTCTCTTATCCACGACGCCGGCCCAGGATCCTTTCATCGTGTCCTCTCGCTTCATCGGCGTCGTCGTCCACCTTGACGTTGCCGCTCCTACGACCGCCTCATCCACGGCAACAAGATTTATCCTCTGACCCCGCCGTTTTCCATCTAAAGTCCATACCAAATCTTAGTCACTTGTTGACTGTACTTTCTTGTCCATACCAAATCTTAGTTTTTATTTCAAAGCAAACATCGGTTGCTAACTACCCTTTGCGCGGTTTGCAGCTTCAGATCTGCCATCCCACTGCCACGGTCAACACTATACTCATCATGCTTACGGTTTCCCCATTTTATGATGACCACAATCAGCCTACATGGTTCGTGTCGTAATAGCACTGCTCCACCCATCGAGCTAAACAAGCTTAGTTGTACAAATTCAAATATGATATTATGCTGATATTAATAAAACTGAGAGATGTTTAATTGGTCAGCTAAATGTTCCTACTTTAGTTTCAAAATGCATGTGAGCCACATATGTATAGAAAGACTTGTAATATCTTCAATCTGCTTGCTCTTCTGCTCTTCTTTAAGACGATCCTCTTCTCTTCTTTAATAAGTATGTTCCTTGTTGGGAAGAGTACCAGAGACATTTGCGGTCGACTGGTCAGGTCAAGTTGTTCTCCCTTAGTATATTTTGAATCTCTCAGGTCAGGTCGACTTGTTCTTCTTTACTATATGTTGAAGCTGTCATCTGCGAAGTATCAGCACTTCTGGAGCTCTCATATTTTGAGTAGTAGGCCACATTATATTAATGCACACACCAAATTATAGCATGCATGGCATCTCTCAGAAGAATTGCAGAGATAGCACAAAGGGCTTTACAGGGAGGTAGTATTGGATTCGAATCACTTCTGCATTACAAAGATAATCTCACTTGTTTTTATGTTTTCATGCATGTCAGGTATTGAACATTATCAAAATGAATATGAGAATGGGCGCACGAGAGGAATATTGCGGAACAATCCACTGGCTAACAAATTTGGCATGGTGGAGGATGGCCTATCTTATTCACCCATCAAGGTGCTTGCTCTAACTTGGCAAGGTTGTATTGGTCTCACATATTTTGCATCTGACCTCTTGCATTACTTCTACATTGTTACACCATCTGCTTAGTTTAAGCATCATATATGAGTATATGCCATACCTATCCATTTTCTGTACCTATTCCGTGCGTTGTCATACTATGTTTTTCCAGTCAAATGTTGTTCTTTCGTAATAGATGTCCACAAGGAAGAGGGTGAGTGCAGATCCTCAAGGAGTACAAACTAGGTATTTAAAAAAGGTAGTGATACCTGTTAAATCAGATAGATCAGCAGCCACAGAAAACACAGGCCCAACTGTACCACACTTTACCCCTACTTGAAAGTGCAACTATCCCTGGGTGGTTTTGGTAATTATTAACAACATATATCTCACTGAGCTAATGCTATTTCAAGATGAATATTTCAGGAAAGTTAAATGATTGGCATGGCATGGATTAGAAATGTGGACCCCTCAAAATACTAAGGGCAAAGGATTGGCTCAAGCTCTAAAGCTCAAGACTCTACATTTTACTTTTAGTGATCTAAGATCACATTGAGTCCATAGGAAAAGCCAATACTATTAAGAGGGGATGAGGTGTTGCTTAATGGGTTTCTTGCTCAAAATGCTTAGTGATATGCTCCAAAACCCTCAACCACTATCTCACATCCACACATGTCCCTAACCAAAAGTCAAACTCGGCCCCACCGAAACTTTCTATCCGGCGCCACCGAGTTCAGCTGACATAGCCATTGCCACAAACCCTAGTCACTTCGGTTTCACCGATAGGGATCTCGGTCTCACTGAGATGGGATTTCAAACTCTCTGTTTCCCTTCATAACTAAAAGTGCGTTATATCGACTAGAGGGGGGTGAATAGGCGATTTTTATGAATTCTTCACTGAGGAATTTGCGGGTGAGGAAATTCCTTAGCGAAGAACTACTTGCAGCGGAATAAGTACTCACATATAAATGTAACAAAACACAATCATGGTCATCATGATGAAATGAAGACAAACACAGAGTACAGAAAGCGTAAACACAGGATAGCACAGGATGAAGACAAATAGACAGAAGAAATTGAACTGAGGAAATTGAGAAAGTCTTTAGTCAAAGTCTTCAAACAGATATGAACAAGCACACAACACAGTAATGAGGAAATGAAAGAGTTGAGGAAATAGAACCAGTACGCTTGGTGAAGACAATGATTTGGTAGACCAGTTCCAACTGCTGTCTCAGTTGTACGTCTGGTAGGAGCGGCTAGGTATTTAAACCTGAGGACACACAGTCCTCACCGTATTCTCCTTGAGCTAAGGTCACACAGACCTCGCCCAAACACTCGTGGTAAGTCTTCAGGTGACTTTCAAACCTTCACAAACTCGGTCACTCGGCGATCCACAATTCCTCTTGGATGCTCTAGACCATGACGCCTAACCGTCTGGAAGAAGCACAGTCTTTAAAGGTAACAAGCGTCGGATCCACGCAGGATCAATCTCTTCAGTGATGCTCAATCACTTTGGGTTTTTAGGTGTGTGGGTTTTCCTCACTTGATGATTTTCGCTCAAAGTCCTCGGAGGATGGGATGCTCTCAAATGACAAGTGTCAGTTTCTCTCGGAGCAGCTAACCAGCTAGTGGTTGTAGGGGGCGGCTATTTATAGCCTAGGGAGCAGCCCGACATGATAAGACATAAATGCCCTTCAATGTTATGACCGTTAGGTGGGTAGATATTTTGGAACAGCTGGCGCATAGCACAACAACGGTCGGAATTTTGAGGCACAAATTCCTCAGGGCTATCATGTTCCTCACTTGTAGGCAATCCGCACTGGCGAATTCCTAACTCCTCAGTCAGAACAAATTCCTCAGCGACCATAAGAACTTCGTCTCTGTTACTGAAGAAATTGATTGAACTGTATGAAATTTCCAATGGCTTCACTCGAAGCGATTGGTAGGTGTAGGATTTTGAGTTGAGCATCACATGGAAATTTTTCCTTAGTATTTCCTCGACCCCCTTTAACAGTACGGTGTTTCCTATGACTCAAGAAAGAGATAATGAAACTACGAAAACAAAAGTCTTCACGCTTCATTGTCCTCGAATGGATACCTAGTCTTCAAGGTCACACCAATTTCTTCACTTTCAAAGTCTTCAGAAAGTCTTCAGAAATGCAAAGTCTTCAGTCGAAGAACTTCATTTTTAGGGGTCGACTTTCTCTGTAAATATCAAACTCCTCATAGACTTATAGACCTGTGTACACTCACAAACGCATCAGTCCCTTAACCTATAAGTCTTCAATACACCAAAATCACTAAGGGGCACTAGATGCACCTACAGTATTGTTTTGGTCCAACTGAGTTGAGCGATCGGTCCCATCGAGTTCGCAATGCAAACTCTCTGTTTCCCCTTCGCAACGTTTCAGTCCAACCGAGATGAGCGAATCAGTCCCACCGAGTTTTCCTGACCAACTCTCTATTAGCCTGTTACCGAAATCGGTCTCACCGAGTTTGTGTAATCGGTCTCACTGAGATTACGTTATGCCCTAACCCTAATGAAATCGTTCCACCGAGTTGACATGTCAGTCCCATCGAAAAACCCTAACGTTCACATTTTGAACTAAATTGGTCTGACCGAGTTTCATTATTCGGTCCCACCGAGTTTGGTGATTTGTGTGTAACGGTTAGATTTTGTGTGGAGGCTATATATACCCCTGCACCCACTCTTCATCCGTGGAGAGAGCCATCAGAACATGCCTACACTTCCAACATACATTTTCTGAGAGAGAACCACCTACACTTGTGTTGAGGTCAAGATATTCCATTCCAACCACATAAATCTTGATCACTAGCCTTCCCCAAGTTGCTTTCCACTCAAATCATCTTTCCACCAAATCCTATCCTATGAGAGAGAGTTGAGTGTTGGGGAGACTATCATTTTGAAGCACAAGAGCAAGGAGTTCATTATCAACACACCATCTATTACCTTTTGGAGAGTGGTGTCTCCTAGATTGGTTAGGTGTCACTTGGGAGCTTCCGTCAAGATTGTGGAGTTGAACCAAGGAGTTTGTACGGGCAAGGAGATCGCCTACTTCGTGAAGATCTACCCTAGTGAGGCAAGTCCTTCGTGGGCGACGGCCATGGTGGGATAGACAAGGTTGCTTCTTCGTGGACCCTTCGTGGGTGGAGCCCTCCGTGGGCTCGCGCAACCGTTACCCTTCGTGGGTTGAAGTCTCCATCAACATGGATGTATGATAGCACCACCTATCGGAACCATGGATAAAAAATCTCCATGTCTACATTGCATTTGCCCCCTTTCTACCTCTTGAGCATGCGTTGGTTTTCCCTTGAAGAGGAAAGGGTGATGCAGCAAAGTAGCGTAAGTATTTCCCTCAGTTTTTTAGAACCAAGGTATGAATCCAGTAGGAGGCCACACGCAAGTCCCTCGTACCTACACAAACAAATAAGAACCTTGCAACCAACGCGATAAAGAGGTTGTCAATCCCTTCACGGCCACTTGCAAAAGTGAGATCTGATAGAGATGATAAGATAATATTTTTGGTATTTTATGATAAAGATTAAAAGTAAAGATTGCAAAATAAACGGCGGCAGAAATAACTTGTTGATGGGAGATTAATATGATGGAGAATAGACCCGGGGGCCATAGGTTTCACTAGTGGCTTCTCTCAAGATAGCAGAAGTATTATGGTGGGTGAACAAATTTCTGTCGAGCTATTGATAGAAAAGTGCATAATTATGAGAATATCTAGGCATGATCATGTATATAGGCATCACGTCCGTGACAAGTAGACCGACTCCTGCCTGCATCTACTACTATTACTCCACAGATCAACCGCTATCCAGCATGCATCTAGAGTATTAAGTTCATAAGAACAGAGTAACGCATTAGGCAGGATGACATGATGTAGAGGGATAAACTCAAGCAATATGATATAAACCCCATCTTTTTATCCTCGATGGCAACAATACAATATGTGCCGTTTCCCCTTCTGTCACTGGGATCGAGCAACGCAAGATTGAACCCAAAGCTAAGCACTTCTCCCATTGCAAGAAAGATCAATCTAGTAGGCCAAACCAAACTGATAATTCGAAGAGACTTGCAAAGATAACACATCATACATAAAAGAATTTAGAGGAGATTCAAATATTGTTCATAGATAATCTTGATCATAAACCCACAATTCATCGGATTTCGACATACACACCGCAAAAAGAGTTACATCGAATAGATCTCCAAGAAGATCGAGGAGAACTTTGTATTGAGATCCAAAGAGAGAGAAGAAGCCATCTAGCTAATAAATATGGACCCGAAGGTCTGAGGTAAACTACTCACACATCATCGGAGAGGCTATGGTGTTGATGTAGAAGCCCTCCGTGATCGATTCCCCCTTTGGCGGAGCGCCGGAAAAGGCCCCAAGAAGGGATCTCATGCGTACAGAAGGTTGCGGCGGTGGAAATAGGGTTTCGTGGTGCTCCTGGTTGGTTTCGGGGTACATGGGTATATATAGGAGGAAGAAGTAGGTCGGTGGAGCTACAAGGGGCCCACGAGGGTGGGGGGCGCGCCCAGGGGGCAGGCGCGCCTCCCTGCCTCGTGGCCTCCTCGTTGATTTCTTGACGTCCACTCCAAGTCCTCTAGATCACGTTTGTTCCAAAAATAACTCTCCCAAAGGTTTCATTCTGTTTGGACGTATCATCCCTCAAACTCCTCCCCTTACTTTCATGTGCAATTGTTTTACTTTCCGTTGCTATACTCTTAGAATTGCATGTGTAGGTTGATTGCTTGACTTGTGCAAAGTTGCTAAAATCTGCCAAGACTTAAAATTGGGAAAAGGCTAGATTTTTATTTGGTCAAGTAGTCTAATCACACCCCCTCTAGACATACTTTCAATCGTACAAGTGGTATCAGAGCTAAGGTCTCCATTTGCCTTGATTTCCATAGCTTTTGGTGATCATATCCTTGGTCTCATAACCTAGGAGAGTATGGCGTCTAGCGAGGGAAATTACCACCATAGAGGTCCTTACTTTGATGGTACTAATTTTGCTAGTTGGAAGAATAAGTTGAAAATGCATACTCTTGGACATAACCCCGCTGTTTGGGCTATTGTGTGTATTGGCTTGCAAGGTGAATTCTTTGATGGGAGAGAACCAAACCGTGAAGCTACCGCGGAAGAGTTGAAGATGCTGCAATACAATGCTCAAGCTTGTGATATTCTCTTCAACAGATTGTGCCCCGAAGAATTCAACAAAATTAGCCATCTTGAGAATGCAAAGGAAATTTGGGATACTTTGATTGATATGCACGAGGGTACCGACTCCGTCAAGGAATCCAAATTGGATGTGCTTCAAAGTCAGCTTGACAAGTTCAAAATGAAGGATGCTGAAGGTGTCGCTGAAATGTACTCTAGGCTTGCTATCATCACAAATGAGATTGCCGGCTTAGGAAGTGAAGAAATGACCGATAGATTCATCATCAAGAAGATCCTAAGAGCCTTGGACGGAAAATATCATACCGTGTGCACATTGATCCAAATGATGCCCAATTACAAAGACTCAAGCCTATGGAAGTCATTGGAAGAATTGTTGCTCATGAGATGTCACTCAAGGATAAGGAAGAGCTTCACAACAAGTCAAGTGGTGCTTACAAAGCCTCATGTGATGCTCCCACATCTTCAAGTGAGAAACAAACCTTTAATGAAGAATTGAGCCTAATGGTGAAGAACTTCAACAAGCTCTACAAGAGTAGAAGCAAGGAGAGAAGTTCCAAGTCAAGATCCTACAATGACAAAAGATCTTCAAGTCGTGAACATATTTACTACAATTGTGGAAGACCCGGACACTACTCCAATGAGTGTACGGCTCCCTACAAAAGAAGAGAAGATTCTCCCAAAAGAAGTAGAAGAGAAGAATCACCACCAAGAGAGAGAAGGAGTAGAGATGATTGTTATGAACGAGGAACCTCTCGGAGAAGCAAGGATTCGGAAAGGAAGGACAAATCATGAAAGAGCTACACAAAATGAAGACATCAAGCTCATGTTGGTGAATGGGTATCCGACTCCGACTCCGATAATCACTACGAAATAAGTTATCACTCCGACTCCGAATATACTCAAGATGAAGGTGTTGCCGGTCTACCACTTGTGTCCACCAACTCCTATGACATATTTGAATCACCAAATGAAGAAATTGGAAGATGCTTCATGGCTAAAGGCCCAAAGGTATCACACCCCCAGTACGTTGATTTCAAGTGATGAAGATGATTTGCTAGGTGATGATGATTTACTTGTTGACAACTCTAGTGATGAAAACTATGATGAACTTGCTATTAATCATGCTAATCAAGATAAAACGAATGGCGATGATAAGAAAGAGATTGAGCGACTAACTAAAGAACTAAACACTCTTAAGTTAGCTCATGAAACTACCTTGGAAGATCATCGAGAACTTTTAAAGACTCATGAGAAGCTACGCTTTGAAAAGCTCAACCTTGAGCAAGAGCATGAGTTATTAAAAGCAATCAATGATGATCTTCGCAAGAAAAGCTCTTCTTACATGGCCAAACGTTTACTCTTGTCCACTTACATGCCACAAGTAATATCTAGCAACAAGAGTAAGAAACATTCTTCATCTAGTAGTAACAATAATCATGCTAAATCAAATATTGTTGCTTCTAGTAGTTCTCTTGATTCCACTAATGATTCTCTTGGCCAGGTTACACTTGAGCAAGAAAATAGCTTATTGAAGGGAATTATAGAGAAAGGTGTTTACAAGAGCCTTGCCGGAAGTAAGCAATTTGAGGAAATTGTACGCAAGCATGGAAGACACCGGAAGAATCAAGGTGTTGGTTTTGAACGAAAGTTCAATGCCAATGGAGTTGAGTGGGAAGAAGATCAATACCCCAAGACAAAGTTTGTTCCTAAACAAGAGAAGTATGATCCTACTTCCTTCCAAGGAACACAAGCTCAAGATGATCTTCCACCACAAGACCACAAGCAAAAAGGCAAGGATAAGCTTCAAGAGGAAATTGATGCATTTGAAGAAGCTCCCAAGGCCTTGGTCAAGTGGGTTCCCAAGACTACATCAAGTTCTACTTCATCAAGTACAACCACAACTCCAAGGATTCCCATCAAGATGGTGTGGATCCCGAAGAAGAAGAACTAGAGAGTTCTTGAGGGTGACTCCGCCAACATATTTCACTCATATCATTTTGGCAAGGACAAGTGCAAACAACTTCCAAATCATGCACTAGTTCAAGGAGTCACAAACCCTCTTGTTGGTAAGACAAGGTACAAGGTAACCTAATGCTTTCATGGACATCATCTATGTGTACATCACTCTATGTCTATGGATATCCTTGTTTGTTCCTTGTGGGACTAACCCGTGTAGGTATTGAATGTGCAACTCACTCCAATGGATTGCTCCAAATGATCTACATCAACATTGAGCGTCCACATCTTCAACACCTACATGAAGTCATCATCTACAAAACCCAAGGTTAGTTCATCCCTCTTAGGGGGGATATCACATCTAGGGGGACCTTTACTTTAATCAATTGAGCTAAGGCAACTCTAATGATGTGAACACAACAATGCTTTTTGTAAAAGTGGCAACCCCACTTGTGCTTAAACGATGAGTATGAGCTATGATCAAATGTTCTCATTTGACTCCTAAGTCAATATACTCATATATAGATGACCTAGTCATCGCCAATTGCTTGATAGATGCTAGAGTGTTTGTGCATGCTTTGTCACATACTTCATTTGCCATTTTATTGTGTGAGCATGTTGATTGCATATTTTACTCATTCGAGGACATCCATTTGTTGCTTTGATTGTTTGGCTTTTTCTCTTTTGCCAAATGGATGGACAAGAATGCCTAAGAACTCCCTCTAGCTATCTATGCTTTTCTCGTCTCAAACTCTATTCATGCTACATCACAAAGTTTGATCAAGTCAGATTCGAACCACTCTATGTGAGGAGCACTCGGAGTCCCCGATTCGTCATAGACTTAAACTTCAAAAACCTCTTTGTGCATTTTGGTATGACCGAGTCATCCACTTCGGTCACACCGAGTTCACTAAGTTGATCTAGGTTTTCTATCTCGGTGCAACCGATTTGAACCTTTCAGTCACACCGAGTTGTTCCACTCGATCACACCGACAAGGTCGGGATATATATACCGACGGGTTGAATTTTGGAAATTCCTCCAAAACCCTTCGCCCGCGCGTGTGTCCTTCTCTGCCTCCTCGGGTCTCCGGGTCATCTGCTCACCGCCAGCTACCTCCCGCCGCTAGTTTCCATTGCCGTCAACGGAAATCTGCTCCGCCGTTGTCGCCATAGCGAACCTCCGGCGAACTAGGGTATGGGTTCGACTCTGTGTGCTGTTCCTTTAACTCTGATTCATAGCACATTGCTTTGCTATGATCTTTACCAGTATGAAAACAATCTATCCACTGAAAACATCCCTTATGTTAGATTTGATTTGAAAATTTAGGGTTAGACCTCCGCCGAACTCATCTCGGACCGACCGAGTTGTAGAAATCAGTCTCACCGATTTGGCTTAGGCCATAGCACATGCATTTTCGGTCTGACCAAAAACTGCACATCGGTGTGACCGAGTTCAATTCTCTGTGAAACCCTAGCAGTCTCAGTGCCACCGAACTGTGACTCGGTCTGACTGAGTTCACATGTTTAGGCTCCAAAAATTGCTTCGGTATCACCGAATTTATCAAATCGGTAGCTCCGAAATGCTTTATGTGGATAACTAAAACTAAGTTTTTATGTCATCTGTTTTACAAAACCTCTGCACTTTGTGATGCTCATCCACTCTACCTCATCTACATCTATTCACAGGGTCTGCTGTCAGTGTATTTGCCAAGATGTCTAACCAGAGTGACAGTCAGAACAGATCTGAGGAACAAGTGCAATTGAGTGAGGGTTCAGATCCCTCAAGCAGCTATGATGAGGGCAGTAGAAGCACACCTAGTAACTTGCCCTAGGCAGCCACTAGAGCAAGGAAGAAGAGAACCTCAGACTCTGAGGATAAAGATTATGTGGCTGTTGAGGATGAGGACACCACAAAGAAGAAAGTGCTGAAGAAGGAGTATGGCACAACTGCTACAACAAAGTCAGGCTTGAACAAGAAGGCACCTGCCAGAAGAATCCCAATGTCAAAGCCAAGGAAGGTTGCAACAGGAGAGACAATGAAGTTCACCATAGAATCAGATGATGGTGAAGCAGCAGGAGATGACAAGAAAAAGAAAAGGGCAAGAAAAACTACTACAAAAGTTCTTGGAAAGTCAACTATGGTTAGAGAGTCAGAAGAGGAAGAGGATGCTGCACCAGCACCCAAAGCTCAGAAGCTTATGGGAGATGCAATTAAGTCAGGGGCTGCTCCATCTAAGCCCAAGTCTGCTCCCAAAGCTCAAGCTGAGAAACCCCCAAAGCCCAAGAGAAACACTAGAAGTATTCCTACGGGAGAGAAGAACGAGGTCTCAGTGCCTCAAGCTGAAGAAGAGGATGAAGAGTCTCTTGTTTTGAGAAAGATGAAACCCAAGATTCCAGACCACAATGATGCTCATCTAGTGGCTGAGGACATGCATATCAGAAAGGATGCTGGACTGAGATTGTGGAGACAGTCTGATCCCTATGCTGTGAGGAGGAGGACTGCAGTTGACTATAGGTTTCATACAAAGGAACAACAAGACTTTTATGAGACCATTCTACTTGATAAGAAGCCAATTGTCTATGACATGGGATGGATTGATTGGGAATACATCAAGGAGAATGAAGATTACTTCCCAGGAGTTTATGACAGCTTCAAAGCATGTGGAGTTGACAAATTTGTTGGGCAGAAGCTCACAAAATGGAATGATGAGTTGATCATGCAGTTTTACTCTACTGCTCACTTTTACCCAAATGGGAAGATCATTTGGATGTCTGAAGGTACTAGGTACCAATCCACTGTTGAAGAATGGGCCAAGCTGATCAATGCCCCAGAGGAACATGAAGATGAATTCGATGTGTATGCAACAAAGAAGAAAGACCACAACACTATGGCTAACATGTACAAAGAGATCCCTGATAAAGCTTTGGAGACACACAAGCTTGGGTCTGTACATTATTTGTTGTCTGGTTTGCCTACCATCAACACCATTCTAAGGCACACATTGCTGCCAAAGTCAGGAGATCACAAGATGATCAGAGGACATTCCATCAACATGTTGCAAATTTTTGATGTCCCTCAAAAGTTTAAAGTCATGAGCCTGATTGTAGAGACAATCAAGAGGACAGCTGCTGATCAAAAGAGGAGTTGTGGGTATGCTCCACATATTCAGGAGCTCATCAATGCTAAGATGGGCACAGGAATATACTTGTTGGACAAAGAGCACTTACCTTGCTCCCTGAGTTTGAAGATAATGAGTTTGTCATGAATGAGAATGAACCTTCATCAGCTCAAGCACAAGAGAAGAGATCAAAAGGTAAAGCAGAGAAAGCTGCCAAGATGCCTAGTGTTGAGGAAGCATCTCAAGTTTTCCTAAAGAGCAAACAAGACCAGCTTGGATATCTGATTCAAGCTACTTTGAGGATTGAGAAGGGATTGGCCACCCTGACTCAGAATCATGAGAGTCTGGAGAGGATCATAGAGACAAAATTTTATGATCTTGATCTGAAGGTAACTGAGATCCAAACAGCAGTTGAGCATCTCTAGGAGGAAGCAGAAGAGAGGAAAGGGAAGGCAACTACTAATGCTTTTCAGCGAGTGCCTAGAGGTCAGAGGTCTGCTGCAGTACCCATGGCTGACACTAGAGCCACCACATCAGCACCAGCAGCCACAGCTTTAGTGCCACCTCCAACAGCCACTCCACCAGCTCCAACAGCATCAACTGATGCCTTCGTCCTTGGAGTTCTCTCTACACCACCTCCCGAAGACCAAGCCTGAGAGACGCATAGCACTATGCATTTTCGAACTTTTTGGTAACTTGTTGCCAAAGGGGGAGAAATATGTATAGATCGTAGGCTTCGAAAGAGAGTGTTTTGTCTTTTATCTCTCTTGCTTTCGGTTGAACTTTATTGTGTGCTTGGTTTATACTTTATGTCCTTGTGTGAGATACTTGTATGATCATGTGTTTGATCATATGCTACTTTAATGCTTGCTTGGATAAAATTATCCTTTATATCCATGTATGATCATTCACTTTGCTTGGAGATGAGTGCATGCTTCTAATTTGTACATTTTGAGCGCTCCACCAAGATGTATGTAACATGGAAGAGTAACCCATGATCCTAATCGATTGTGCATTTGCATTCAAAAGCAAATCTTAAATAATGCACAAATTTAGGGGGAGCTCTTGCTTATCACATACTTCTCAAAGCGATGAGGTACTTCAATCTTATTATCATTTGTCGAAGCTTTGATCTATATGTTGTCATCAATTACAAAAAAGGGGGAGATTGAAAGTGCAACTATCCCTGGGTGGTTTTTGTAATTATTAACAACATATAGCTCATTGAGCTAATGCTATTTCAAGATGAATATTTCAGGAAAGCTCAATGATTGGCATGGCATGGATTAGAAATGTGGACCCCTCAAAATACTAAGGACAAAATATTGGCTCAAGCTCTAAAGCTCAAGACTCTACATTTTACTTTTAGTGATCCAAGATCAATTGAGTCCATAGGAAAAGCCAATACTATTAAAAGGGGATGAGGTGTTGCTTAATGGGTTTCTCGCTCAAAATGCTTAGTGATATGCTCCAAAACCCTCAACCACTTTCTCACATCCACACATGTCGCAAACCAAAAGTCAAACTCGGCCCCACCAAAACTTTCTATCCAACGCCACCGAGTTCAGCTGACATAGCCATTGCCACAAACCCTAGTCACTTCGGTTTCACCGATAGGGATCTCGGTCTCACCGAGATGGGATTAGAAACTCTCTGTTTCCCTTCGTAACGTTTCAGTCAACCCGAGATGAGTGATCGGTCCCACCGAGTTCGCAATGCAAACTCTCTGTTTCCCCTTCGTAACGTTTCGGTCCAACCGAGATGAGCGAATCAGTCCCACCGAGTTTGCCTGACCAACTCTCTCTTATCCTATTACCAAAATCGTCACTGAGTTTGTGTAATCGGTCTCACCAATATTATGTTATGCCCTAACCCTAATGAAATCGATCCCTCCGAGTTGACATGTCAGTCCCACCGAAAAACCCTAACGTTCACATTTTGAACTAAATCGGTCTAACCGAGTTTCATTATTCGGTCCCACCGAGTTTGGTGATTTGTGTGTAACGGTTAGATTTTGTGTGGAGGCTATATATACCCCTCCACCCACTCTTCATTCGTGGAGAGAGCCATCAGAACATGCCTACACTTCCAACATACACTTTCTGAGAGAGAACCACCTACAATTGTGTTGAGGTCAAGATATTCCATTCCAACCACATAAATCTTTATCTCTAGCCTTCCCCAAGTTAATTTCCACTCAAATCATCTTTCCACCAAATCCTATCCTATTAGACAGAGTTGAGTGTTGGGGAGACTATCATTTTGAAGCACAAGAGCAAGGATTTCATCATCAACACACCATCTATTACCTTTTGGAGAGTGGTGTCTCCTAGATTGGTTAGGTGTCACTTGGGAGCCTCTGTCAAGATTGTGGAGTTGAACCAAGGAGTTTGTATGGGCAAGGAGATCGCCTACTTCGTGAAGATCTACCCTAGTGAGGCAAGTCCTTCGTGGGCGACGGCCATGGTGGGATAGCCAAGGTTGCTTCTTCGTGGACCCTTCGTGGGTGGAGCCCTCCGTGGACTCATGCAACCGTTACCCTTCGTGGGTTGAAGTCTCCATCAACGTGGATGTAAGATAGCACCACCTATCGGAACCACGGATAAAAAATATCTGAGTCTACATTGCGTTTGCTCCCTTAAACTCCTCCCTTTACTTTCATGTGCAATTGTTTTACTTTCCGCTGCTATACTCTTAGAATTGCATGTGTAGGTTGATTGCTTGACTTGTGCAAAGTTGCTAAAATTTGCCAAGACTTAAAATTGGGAAAAGGCTAGATTTTTATTTGGTCAAGTAGTGTAATCACCCCCCCTCTAGACATACTTTCGATCCTACACCCATCCCTTGGCCAAACCCCTATTAGAACTGCTGAGAGCCCAGCGTCTGGTACTGTCTATGATATCAATTCAAAATTTGAACTCCTAAATTTCTGCATGTGCCTTACCTTCTCTCTTGTATTAAAACTAATTTCATATGAATCTCCTTGCTCAAAGGATCATAGGATCTCACAACAATACTGGGCTCTGCATTGCTCTTGTCAGTACCTCTTGCCCTTTGTCAGCATACTTACACTCACTGCTGTTTGATTATGTAGCATCACTGCAAATGTTCGCTTCTTTATCCTCCCTTTGCTTGAAATTATAAGATCTATATTTACTCTTAGATAAATGTAGAATTAACACAATGGTTATGAAGTTTTGGATTGCTCATGTAAGTACCTGTTGTCATGTACTCCCTCTGTATCGAATTAATTGTTGATCAATTGGATGTATTTAGAACTTAATAGTGCTAGATACATCCATTTGAGCGAAAAGTAATAACGGACGATGGTGGTATTACTATACTTGCATCGCGAGATAGTTGATTGTCTAGCATTACTCTGCATCTTATCTGCCCTGCCCTCCACTTTCTCCAAATTATCATATCTACATTTACTCTTACCAAAATGTTGAATAAAGCCAATGCCACTTCACACGTTGATGTCTGCATTCCTCTTGTCAGTACCTTTTGCCTTGTAGCCCTATACTTGACTAATTGATATTTGATTATGTATCATCAGTCTGCACCTGAGCTTCATTATCCTCTGTTTCTTCCAATATTATTTGATCTATATTTACTCTTTGCAAAATGTAGAATAATGGCAACGCTTATAAAGAATTTTCTTTGGGGAATTTATTGAATTATCCTACCATCAACATGGAGAAGAGCTTTGTCCAGCCCATGCTAACATGTAATGTAAGTTCATCCTTCTCAAGCCTTCAAAATTTGTTCTAGTATAGATTTGGATACGCATCATTTCCTCCACTGCTGTTTACTTTGCTGTTTACATCTGATTGGATGTTTGCAACAACTACCAGTTTTAAATTGTAGTTATGAAAACATGTTCCTTATGAAGAACAGATCCATTTATTTGCTTATATAATTGTGAAACCTGTTACCGTCTCCTTGTTTCTCTTTCAGAGTCATATCTCTTATGCCAAGCAGAACTTTAGGGAAGATAGTGAGCCAAACCATATTGAGGACATCGAGATGACCCCAAGGTCCTGTCTTGATGAAGACAGTGAGTTGAAGCTACTCACCAGCAGGTGTGAGACAACCTCTGTGCAGTTGCTGCCTCAATTAGTTCGACTTCTTCAGTCTCAACCTAAAGCGGAAAGGCTTGCTTCAGGTCAGCTCCAACTTGAAGTCAAAGTTGCAATGAAGATGTTAGAGGACTGCCTTGCGCAGTATGGTGCAATACAACTAGGGATGGAGCATATATCTTTGACACAACTGAGGTCTCATCAGCTTGTTCGGCTGCTTGCGGGGCCCGTCCTGGACAGGCCTAGTGCCTTCTGAAATGCTCTTAGTTTTGTATATTCTTTTGTCGGCGTGTTTATATGCACTGGTGGCGACCTTTGATGCCTAGTGTACGTAATCCGCGGTGATGTTGCACTTTATTATCACCGGTAGCGAACTTTGATTCCCAGTGGATGTAATATGCTGTAATTTGTTTATTGTATAGTCTAGGTTTATTCTTTGTTCGGTATGCTGTAATTTAGGCTGGAACGTTTAGTGGATCTCAGTGTTGTCGGTCTTCAGGCCGGCCCTTTACACATATGGGCCAAAACGTTGGCCTATAATCATCTTGGGCCATTAGCAGGTCTAAACCTATAGTAGTTTCCCGCCTTTAACAGGCCGAGTAAAGTTCTAGCTAGCTGGGCCAGAGAATACCATGGGTTTTTAACAGGCTAAAACCTATATTGGGCTAGCGTTGAGCCGAAAAATTCATGGGCCAATACAGGCCGAAACTGCCTAAGGCCCATGTTTGGCCCAAATAGGACGAGCAGTTAACAGGCCAAAATATATCTCAGGCCTGTTTGGCCCAATAAAATTATGGGCTTTAAGCAGGAAGGTATCTACGCGGGCCATAGGCCTAAAAGTGTCACAGGCCATTATCAAATGGGCTGTAAGCAGACCGGATTCAACGCGGGTTGTAATTAGGCCCAACTATTACACGGGCCATTAACAGGCCGATAGGCCAGTTGGGCTGAAATTTATCCACGAAGACTACTGGCCGTTAAGAGGCCTAAAGTTACTTTCGACAAGAAATAGCCCAGTTTCTGCATGGGCCATTAAATGGCCTAAAGTTAAACCGGGCCGACAACGTCCCAGATGCACCACGGGCCGCTAACAGGTCGAAACTATTATCGGGCCGAACTGGTAACGGGCATTTAACAGGTTGAAATACAAACCTGTCTTAGAATGGGCCCAAAAGAACAGTGGCCTGTTAATGGGTCAGATCCGTTATGGGCCGTAATTTGCCCAAAACACGGCAGGCTGTGAACGGGCCTGATCTGGTATGGGCCTCAATTTGACCCAAAACATGGCAGGCTGTTAACGGGCCAGCCCACTAGTGTGTGAAAAAACATGGTGGGCCTTTAGCTGGGCCGGCCTTTTCACCGGAATGAGCCTCTGTTGGGCCGTGCCACGTGTAGACGTATCATAGGCGCCTCCTGTCCAATGAGTGGATGACATCTGTCCCAACGGTGAGCCAACACGTGTTTCCTCCGGCCAATGAGAATTTTACACGTGGAAAATCCCCATCGGTCCAGGCTGTTAACGGGTTATCGGATCCAAAACCGGACCCGATAGCTTAACGGCGACACGTTACGGTCGATGCCATGTGTCGGTCACCCTTGACGACAGCACTTCTATGGCGCGCGATTTATTCTCATGGAAGTGGAGACTTCCGTGATGATAATTTTAGTAATGTCATGGAACACTTCTACAACAACACATGTATGACTATCTTGATTCTGTCATAAAATCGTCATGGATGTACATGCATGACAGAAAACGTGACCTACTGTGACAAACACGTATCATCACAAAAGTGCATTTTTTGTAGTGGTTATAGTTGCCTTGCCACCTTCAGAAGGTGGCGGTTCCACCATTTTTCCCATAGCTTGCTGAAAAGTTGAGTTTTTACATTAGTAGTTCCAGAACAGAAGATACTAAGGAGGCAACAAAACCAAACAAAATAGCTTTGGTCTATATACAGAACTTATTCTGGTGAACCCATGTAAAACATTAGTTGTATTTTACTGCAAAGTACATAATAAAACCAGGTTCCAAACATATGACCATGTATCATGGCTAATGTATTGCTATTTCTTCACACTGTATTGACAGCTAAGGATAAAGAGACAAAGTTTATAATACGGTAACCATAGTATGACATCATTCATATCTCAAAACAACTGAGAACAGACAAACAGACAATTGTAACATTGTGTGGGCAAGTCCAGCACGGAACTAGATTACAGATCAAGATCAAAGGAACATCACTCCTCTCTTTTAAACCTTGTAAGGTGCAATGATACGCTAAGACAATTGTGTATAAAATTGAAAGGAGTAATAGACATTGGCTACAAACCATGCAGTTCAAGGCACAAGTCAGAGTAAGTAGTAGTTAAAAGGCATAAGGATTAAGGACTTACAATAGCAGCTTTGACTGGTGTAGTCATGCCCTTCGTCTTGCCGGTGTGACAGTCCTTGAAGATTTCCACGGCATTTGGTTCAGGTACTTTTTGGTCCTTGCAGGCTTTCCTCTGCATTTGGAACAAGTCAATATAGATCTGATAATATGGAACAGCGAAAAGAGTGAAACAGCACACTGGTACGCGTCGGTCCTAGACAAACGGTTTTTAACCCCTTTCCGCAACAGCATTTGGAACCGTCGCCAAGTGAGTGTGGGAGATAGGGGGATCCTTCCCACACGACCCAGAAACCGTCGGGGATATGCCCTACTGGCACACACGCTCGGCAAAGTGAGGTCGTGTGCGACCGGCGAGCGCTCAAATACGGAAATACGTACAGTAGAGCTAAAAAAATACAATTATGTGGCAAAATTGTTTCCGGTCGCAAGTACATCCCACACAGCCAGTCCCCGCTAAACATTTCTGCTTGTATGTACATCCCACACAGACGCTCCAAGGAAAACGTTTTCGTTCACTGGTACATCACACACAATTTTTCCAGTTAAATCATTTGCATTATTGAATATATCACACACGGCCCGTAGAAGAAACTGTGTGGCAAAGGATGTCCATCACACATAGGTTTTATGTCGAAAATGTTTGTGTAAGGTGGCCTAACACAAACAGTTTTCAAGAGAAAGTCGTGTGTGATTGTTCATTGATCCAACGAGGTTTATTCCTAGAAACTGTGTGCGTTGCCTGAGGTCATCGCCCATGGTATTTTTTCAACAACCGTTTGCAATAGCAAAATCCAATTAGTGGGCTAATTCGCCATTAGCAACCTAATTATCCGATTATTCATAATCCATTTATTAATCTAATTGACATTTCATATTAAGCACACAATATATTTCATTTCCACAGTAAGGAAGCAGAATTTCATAATTGAAATACACCAGAGTACAACATGATATAGCTTCAGCACTCAGCTACCCCATTAGACAACTGCACCAGCAGCAAGTTCCACATGCAACATGTAGAAACCTTTCGAAATTAGCATCATAGACGGTATATAGACAGATGCATCTCATCTGGAAAACTGCTGAAGCGGAAGGGGAATATTGAGCCTTCATTCATGTTGAAGGTCTTTGCAACTTTAGGCCAGTGCCTATGGATGATTGACCGTCCGTCCTTCGTCCTCTTCAGGAACACTTCAATATTGAACCGTGGGTGTTGTATGAAAACCTTCCTCGCCTCCTGACTATAGAGGTGGTTTGAGAGGTAATCATCAGTGAACTGCTTTGGAAAGGCCTGAAAACAAGGATGTGCATAAAGATCTTTTCTATATTGGAAATGGGGCAAAGGAATAAAAAAGGCAAGGTATAATAGTTAGTACCATCTTGTAGTGAACTAATGTCTTCTTCATTGTGCAGACAAAGATCTTGTTGTTTTATGTCACTAATTTCTTTATCCTAACAATCTTTCTAAGTTTCTTGATTTGATTGATATTCATGGACAACTCATTTCCCCATATGCAAAAAGGGTCGAACAGTGGGTCAAAACCTCTGACAGCAGGACCTACATGTGCAAGACCAAATTGTTAAAAACCAAAATATTAGAATGGTTCCTGCAATTGCACAA
This sequence comes from Triticum aestivum, assembly GCF_018294505.1. NCBI lineage: Eukaryota > Viridiplantae > Streptophyta > Magnoliopsida > Poales > Poaceae > Triticum > Triticum aestivum. Next base: position 187,844,158 of record NC_057802.1, read on the forward strand.
TAATGTGCCATTAGAGAACGGACCATGCATGTGCTAACCTCGACTGTAAACCTTAGTGCTTCCCATTGTTTCCCTGCAACACATATAAGGTAGTTAGTCATCAGGTTAAGTAAGGGTTCGCAAGCTATCAGTAAAACATGTTGATGAAAAATAAGCACATTGCAGATTCATCAGATTAATTCAAGCCACACGGAAACCCATTTACCCAAACCAAGCATGATTAAGAACTAGGAAATATAGCACTTGCATATGTTTCTCATGTATTAAGTGCAGCCAAATTCAATTTATTCCTCACATGCACAACAATACAAAATTCTACCAACGACAATTGGACATCGCATTGCAGAATTGAACCGAGCAGTTAACTAAACACCACAACAAATGAACCAAACATTAACTGAGCACCACATTGCACAATATAACATACTCCTAATAGAAGATCAGACAGTTAACCAAACAGTTAACTACAGCCAATTGTAGCAATTGTATTTATTTCTCATGTATTTACTCCAACCAAATTAAATTTATTCCTCACATGGTATACAATAACATAATGCACCCACAACTACTGAACATCGGATTGCAGAACTGACCCAAACAGTTAACTAAACACCACAATGCAAATGAACCAAACGTTAACTAAGCACCACATTGCACAATGTATAACCAAACCATGCATGCTTGACAACTTGGAAATATAGCAATTGTATTCGTTCTCATGTATTTTGTAAAGATAAATTTGATTTATTTCTCACATGGAAGACAATACAAAATTGCAGCCTGAAGAATTGAACATCACATTTGTAAAATTGAACCAAATAGTTAACTGAAGACGACAACTAATTAACAAAACAGTTAATAAGTGAGCACCACACTGCACGACATATAGAACATATACACTAGAGCAACATATTGCATGGTAAAATTAGATAGCACAATTCACTAGAATTAGTGAAGGAAAGGCAGGAGCAGCACACGCAACGGGTAACCGAGCATGCTTAACCGGCGTAGCTAGCAAATGGCAAGGTGCTCCTTCAAGATCTAGGGGTCGGCACGAATGGCAGCCATCGCGACCTCATCTGCGCGTGCGGCCGCGATTTGCTTCTCCGCTGCCAAATGCTCCTTGAGATCCTGGCTATACTGCGTGCACCATGGCTTAGGGCGGCGCTTATTTGGTGGAGGGGTCGGTGATTTGGGTGGAAGGTGTCGCGCTCGCGCCAGCGGTCAGGGCATGAGGGATGTGGAAGGAGGAGGAGGATGGGGGTCGGGTGTGGATTACCTACCTGGATAGACGAGGCCGAGCAGCGTGAAGGAGGGTCGCCGACGAGGAGGCGGCGCTGCAATCAAGGAGTGAAGGTTTCAACTTGGAAAGGAAGGCGGAAAGAGGGGAAATGTGGCTTTTGGTAGGGGGGCGGGGAGGTAGATATTTCTGCGGAAGCCGAAAATTTGGAATCGCTTCAGCCAAAAAAATGGCGTGCAAAGTGTCATCAGACACGGTCCCTTATTCAGAACTGTGTACGATATGTGGATATCACAAACGATGCAGAGAGCTTAACCCGTGTGTGATGAGTTTGAATGTCAAAAGTTTTGGTTTGAATTTCCATGGTTACAATGGTCATCCACATCATTGCATAATTTGGGTACACAAAGGAGACTATAGCACACCCACACTTCTTAATCGAGCAAGTTCAGCAGTTAAACAGAGCTAGCTGACCTAAACATGACTCTAACAAATTAAAGACCGACGCTCTTAATTAAACAAAACAAAGAGTACTACTACGGCTGGTGCTCGTCGATCTCCGCCGCCGCCTCCATGTCTAGCTCACACCCGACGGTCTCCTGGGGCACCATACTCGGCAAGCATCTCGCCATCCATGTCCGCCATCTCTTTGGAAAAGGCCGCCATGAGCTGGGTGTGGGCGAACGCGATCTGGGCTGGGACGGGCTCCATCGTCGCATGGTATGCGGCGAAGGAACGGACGGCTGCTCGAACGCTCTCGGCGATTGCCAGCTCTTCAGCCGTCGGTTGCCGACCGTTGTTGGAGAAGCTTCATTCGATTTTGTGGGGTGACCGCCAGGAGCTGGGCGTGGGCGGCCTCGACATGGTTGTGGGCGGCCTCCATCAGGGCTAAGGCCGCCGATGCGGAATGGACAGCTGTTGTGCCACTCTCACCAGTTGCTATCCCCGAGGTAGATGTTGCTGCCGCCACCTGAGAAGCAACATCGGCCATTTGGGCTGCCTTTGCCGCCCGGTCATAGATTGCGGCTATGCTCATGCACCTTGTTAGCACGCGCATGGCGGCTGCGGCCGCCCTCTCACTGGAGTGAGCCACCGAAGTTGCCCTCACGACACGGGTCCACGTGCCCATCTTTCACCGGCGATGATTGAATAGTGAGATGATGTTTGGGGAGCGAGCTAGTGTGCTTGAGACGCCGGCTGTGGACTGTAGCCGACACACCTTCTCGCGTAAGCCATAGGCGTACTATACACCGACGGTGCTCCAGGATATTTTGAGCTGCATCTCACACGGTTACTGATAACAAACTGTGTGCAATCTACTTGATTTTTCATCTTGATTTGAATTACAGAATGGGGTCACAGTGGCAATGGACGGTGTTTGAATTGCTAGACCTTTTATCTGGAGTGAACATGCAACTATATGTATGTCGTAAAAGAATTGGAATTATCAGGGTTTGCTTGAATATTTTATACATTAAATTGGTTTTCTAGCCATTTCAGGTGCACAATTCAAAATTAAACTACATACACATGCTCCAGTGCATATAAATTGGTTGAAAAATCAAATATGTGTCTTTGGGTGCATGCTTAGGTGCCATGCAAGAAATGCGAATGAATTTCAAACACCAGGGCACCGTTGATTGCCTGCAAAACATTGAGATGCCTGGTTTTTAAATTCTAGTAAATCCAAAACCCGTCTGAAATTCATGAAACTTGGCATGCTATCATGGAGCGGCATCAACATGCCCTGGTACAAAATTTGTCCCATTTGGGGCAGGTTTGGGTATATGCTTCTCACAAACCGGAGCTTCTCACAACAAGCATGATGGTTTTCGGTAGGGAACGTCCCACCTTTGGGGAAGAAATGATATCCATTGCCTCTTATTGCTTTCAAATTTTGTCTCGTGTCAACATAGAACAACAGGAGTGTTGTGTGAATTTTTGTGATTTTTCGGGGTTCCTTTGGACATTTTTATGCATTAACTGAGTTTCAATGCATTTATGTGCATAATTCAATTTGAACTACATGCACATACTCCAGTGCATATAAATTGGTTAAAAAATCAAATCTGTTTCCTTGGGTGCATGCTTAGGTCCCATGGAAAAAATGGGAATGAATTTCAAACACCAGGGCACCATTGATTGCCGGCAAAACATTGAGATGCCTGGTTTATAAATTCTAGTAAATCCAAAACCCGTCTGAAATTCATGAAACGTGGCATGCTATCATGGAGCTGGATCAACATGCCGTGGTAAATTTTTTTTCCCATTTGGGGCAGGTTTGGGTATATGCTTCTCACAAGCCGGAGCTTCTCACAACAAGCATGATGGTTTTCGGTAGGGAACGTCCCACCTTTGGAGACGAAACGATATCCATTGCCTCTTATTGTTTTCAAATTTTTTTCTCGTGTCAACATAGAACAATAGGAGTGTTGTGTGAATTTTTGTGATTTTTCAGGGTTCGTTTGGACATTTTTATGCATTAACTGAGTTTACAATGCATTTATGTGCATAATTCGAATGTGAACTACATGCACATGCTCCAGTGCATATAAATTGGTTGAAAAATCAAATTTTTGTCCTTGGGTGCATGCTTAGGTCCCATGCAAGAAATGGAAATGACTTTCAAACACCAGGGCGCCGTTGATTGCCGGCAAAACATTGAGATGCCTGGTTTTTAAATTCTAGTAAATCCAAAACTTGTCTGAAATTCATGAAACTTGGCATGCTATCATGGAGCGGCATCAACATGCCGTGGTAAATTTTTTGTCCCATTTGGGGCAGGTTTGGGTATATGCTTCTCACAAAGCGGAGATTCTCACAACAAGCATGATGGTTTTCGGTAGGGAACATCCCACCTTTGGGGACGAAATGATATCCATTGCCTCTTATTGCTTTCAATTTTTTTCTCATGTCAACATAGAACAACAGGAGTGTTGTGTGAATTTTTGTGATTTTTCGGGGTTCGTTTGGACATTTTTATGCATTAAGTGAGTTTTCAATGAATTTATGTGCATAATTCAAATTTGAACTACATGCACATGCTCTAGTGCATATAAATTGGTTGAAAAATCAAATCTATGTCCTTGGGTGCGTGCTTAGGTCCCATGCAAGAAATGGGAATGAATTTCAAACACTGGGGCATCATTGATTGCCGGCAAAACATTGAGATGCCTGGTTTTTAAATTCTAGTAAATCCAAAACTCATATGAAATTCATGAAACTTGGCATGCTATCATGGAATGGCACCCGACATGTTGTGGTATTTTTCGTGTCCATTTTGATAGAAGGCGCACTCGAATAATGATAGCCAACAAAGGCATTTTGAAAAATAAATGCCATTTTAATATCTCAAACGTTTTGTGTAGTTCAAACCATGTGCGTTCTGTTAACCATTCACGTGACGCCACGTGTCTTGGTTTTAATGGCTGTAGGAGGTGCCGTGCGGACAGCTGCTTGACCTTGACTGAACGGGATGCGTGCGAGCGTAGTCCAGTGCGCAGGCTGACCGAGAGGCGTGCAAGTTGTCCTCGAATGCGCAGGCTCACGGAAAGCGTGCGAGCTGTACACTGCGTAGGCTCACTGGGAAGCGAGCCCTTTGACTTCCATGGCCGCCCGCCTTCCTCTCTGTGCGCACGCCCCCCTCAGCGGCATGGGACGCCGCTGTCGAACGCTACCTCTCAGCGCGCCAGCTGCCATCCTCCCCGCGTCTTCAACGGCAAACGGTTATTTTGGGATGACCGGCGTGTGCAAACCACCTTACAACAATTTGGTAAGATTTGCATATGTCATATTGGGTATGGTTGGCCATTTGTCCCAAACTGGAAGATAGACATTTTTGATCTAGTAACATTGGCCATTTGTCGGCCTGTAACACTACGATTGTCAAAATATGAAGCTAAAAATCACTAGCAGGTATCTAATTTTGCAACTAAATTTAGTATTAAGCATAGATTTCATTCATAGATTAAGCGGGTCGGTTCTTAATTTATACAAAACAGTTCAACTCGACAACTGAACCGACCAAAATTTTCCACAATTTTTGGCACACGTACTGAAATAGCTAGTTCAACTATATATACTAGCTTAATTTAAGTACGTTGTACAGTTCCACCACATCTATAGTCAGATGAACTGAACAAATAGCCCCTAAATACTACTACTACCCTGCGGAGGGGCTTTGTACTACTTCCGGCTGCCTCTCCTCTGCCGAGTACGCTCAGTAAGAGGCAGAGGAGGAGGAGCCTACCGACGAGCTGGGCAACCGCAATACGGTGCCTGCCGTTGTTGCAGCTTCAGCGACGCTCACCTTGAACGCCCTCTGCCACTCCGAATGACCCCTATTGAAGCGGTGGTTCTCCTCGTAGATCCCCTGATTCCTCACCTCTGAGGCGGCGTGTGCCGCAGCCACGGCGGCGGTAAGGCTCTTTGCGTGCTCGATGAGGCGCTCCTCCTCCTCCCGTTGGAACTCGATGTAGCGCGCAAGGTCGCTCACGCACGTGCGGGCATCCACCTCCGCCTCCTGACTTCAAGCGGCGGTGGCGGAGCGGGTGATGACCCTGGCGGTCGACGGTGGGCTGGCGGCCACGGCAGCCGACGATGGGGTGGCGGCCATGACCACCACCTCCCGCCTTCGGGCTGCGGTGGCGGAGAGGGTGATGGCCTCGATGGCCGGCAGTGGGGTGGCAGCCTCGAGGCACCTCCCGCCTTCGGGCCGTGGCGGCAGAGCGGGCGATGGCCCTGCCTTTCAGCGGTGTTGTGGCGGCAACGGCGGCCGGCAACAGCTGCCGACGGGCACCAGCGGCGGAGCGTGTGGTGGGTGTTCCGCGCACACCCAACAGGGATGCCATGCACACTACACTACGCCGGGGACTGCGCCGCCGTCCGCGGTGTAGCCTCCCAGCTGGAGCTGTCCTCTTATGATGGCGGAGTGGTTGAGCGACGATGACGGACTGGTGCCATTGGCGATTGTGGGAGAAGCAGATGAGATAAGCTACAGGGAGGGAGGGGAAAACGTGACGCACGACTCGCCGGTCATGAGGGTTTTCATAGCAGGCCGGTAAGCATTGGGATTTTGGGGAATTTCACTGAGTCGGGCGGGAAGCTTGCGCGGGAACCTGCAAGGTTGCGCGGGAACGGGCTCACCGACGATTCATTGGCGCCACCATTTGGCCAAAAGAAAGCCCCCGCGCGCTGCGCAAGCTTGCGCTGTAAGCCGTCTACGGAAGCAGGGTGACAAGACATGCGAGAGGAGGACGAAAGGCCACGTACACATACGGTTAATAAAAAAAGTTTGCGATTTAATTACCTACTATACCCCCGTCCTGGTTTATAAGTATGATTTAAGTAATAAAATACGAATGCATGTCGCCAAAGATTATATAGTTGGATTCATATTTGAACATAGTTTCCAATTATATAATTTTTATAACTTCCATTAACATTTTGTTGGTTAAATTTGAGGGCAAAGTATGGCACAGAATATAAAGGGGACTATAGACTAGATGGAGGTGGTAGCACACGGCCGCTCTCTACGCAGCGACGCAACAGTCGGTCGGCGACCATTTCCGGCCTATTCAACTCCTCTATGCATGTGGTTGCTTGCGGGTCAGGCGGCCGCGGCGCGCCCTGCTCGCGTCCTGCCGCGCGCGCTCTACTCTCGCGTCCCTCCGTGTGCTCTGCCCTCGTCCCTCCACGTGCGCTGCTAGTGTTTGGGGCCAGCGCACGATCACGCACGTTCGTGTGCATGCGATTGCACCGGGCGCAGCGCGACGATGCAGTTACCCGCTGCAAAAACTGTCATGCGGATGCGCAGAGAATCCAGGCCGCCCGGCCTCATTTATTCCTGTGGCCATTTACCTTATATCTCTTGTGTCACATGACACAATAAGCACACCCACAACGACACATACAGAGAGGACATCCAGCGGTTCCAATGGCGCTCCCCGTGGCTCCAATGGCGCTCCCAGCGGCCGACGACGACAACGGTGGGCAGCTCACCACGCATCACGTAGTGGACACCCACGTGAGGGGAAGGCCCTCTCGGTGGTGTACACGAATGATCCGGTCCCGGTGGAGAGCTCCATCCAAACTATGGAGCAGTTCCTTTCCGAGGACAAGTACCGAGTGGTCGGCTTCGACTTCGAGAATACCATGGGTCCTGCCGGGCATGATTAGAAGGTTGTCGTTACCCAGTTGTGCGTGCGACATGACGTCCTCGTCTACCACTACCACGTTGCCACAAGGCCTTGCGAGCATTTCTCCAGGTTTATCAACAGCTCTGACTACAGTTTCGCTATGGTGGACACCACCAACGATCTAAAAGCGCTCAAGGTTTCGACTTGAAATGCCCGATTGTCAACATCCAGCAGCACTACAAGGTCTGGGGCAGCGACAAAAACAAACTAAACTCCCTGGTTGACCTCGCCTCGGCCATCATCGACCCCTACTACGCGAAGATGAAGGAAGAGAGCAATAAGGACAAGAACGCCTGGCACAGTGTGTGGCATGAGATACTGGATGAACAACATGTCAAGTACGCGGCCATGGACGCGTACACAACCTACGAGATGTACAGGCGAATCATTGACATGAGGAACTATCTTCTTCCTGACCCAGATGAGGGATCGAGCCACATAGCAGTGGCAGGAGCGTCACAAGAAGTAGATGACTAGACGATCGTTTCTCCTACTTTAGAATGCATGCAATTGTTTATTGAGGTGTGTGCGAATGATCTGTATAGTCACTTATGTAATTGGATATTTATTTCAGTTATATATATAGATATATACATGTTATTCTACTGTAGATAGAGCAATTCACATGGCTTATTCGCAGCAATTGTCTGTGTTATTATTGGTCTTCGCACACATTTCTGATTACGGACCTGTTTCCCGTCAATCACACACAGCTTGATCTGGCTAACCATTTCTTTTGTGTTGCCTAATCACAAACAGTTCATCCGAGTGAACTGTATGCTCTATATCGCACACGCCTTCATCAGGCTGCCCATTTCCTTTGTGCCGCCTCATCGCAAACAGTTCATTGAGCTGAACCGTATGCCCTTGATCGCACACGCAACTAAAATCTGAACCGTTTTTGATGGATCCGCCATCGCAAACGTTTTGCACCTTTTTGACGGTTCTTTTACACCATCGTTTGCGATTATGGCATCGCACACAGTTTCGTCGAAGGGTCTCTGATCGTAGTGTCGCGTTTGGACCATCCTGCAGTAGTGGCAGCTAATTACAAGAGCCTCCCAGTGTGCAATATAGCTACTAGATCCTATCGTCTGTTGGAATTTCACTTTCGTACGGTTGGCCTTGTTATTTGAACAGTTCACCTACAAGAAGATAGATTTGTGAGGCACATGAGTAAATAGGACTTCAACATGTGATCTGATCACATATATATAATGTACCTGATAATTTGGATCAGATCAGTGTTTAACGAGGCCTCTCCAGTCTTCATCCGATATATTTTCCACTGGAGATGTTTGGGCAAGTTCACTGTTAGCTTTGCCTTCAAAGTGAGTTTTCCTCAAGTTATATCAATACTATCGCAGAGCAGACTTGAAAACATGGGTGCAAGCTTGTCTGGTTGCATCATCTTGGCTATCCAACTTGAACCTCATATGTTGAAAATTATGGGAGTCTCATTATCAGCAACCTAGAAAGTATGGGACATAGCAACACGATATTACTAGTTTCCATACATAACCATACTTACAGATAAATGGTCGAGGAAGGTGTTGAACTGGGTTTCGTCTTTTTCATTCCTGTACTGAATCCATGTTGGGAGGATACGTACATGACACCTAACGGCAACCGCTGCCTCTGATACTAACTTGGCTGACTCTGTAGCATCACGTGGCCTTTTTAAACCTGCCTCAAAACGGATCTCCATTCTTCCTCCTCTAGATTTAGTTAACCTATCGAGCATTATCCCTGATGTTTGTTTCTTCTTGCGCATAGGTGCTATTCCAACAACGAACATAGGAAGTGTTAGTGTACATCAAACAGTGAGACTACATATAAAGAAGCATGCAGCTGTAACTTGACTCCAGCAACTACCTTCTTGCTGATTAAGCTTACAAAGTTCATCTGATCTTGCCAACTCCTCTTGTGTCAAGAGTGCTTCCAAAGTAGTGTCCAGTGGCAAGGGAGCTTGGGAACGTGCTGCTAGCTGAGTTGACCAACGAGTAACTCGTGCAGCTGGTAGTACTGTGGAAGGTGTTGCAACAACTAGGGATGTCTCTGCTTGTTTGGTGGCAGCTATTGGTTTCTGTTTGGCTTGTTCTATAGCTCATGTAGCACGAGATACCCTATTTGTACAATTTTCCGCTGGACTTTGACCTTCTATTGCACCATCAGTACTAGCAGAATCTGCGGGATTCTTCCGCTTCCTTTTCCCTGTCATTCTGTGTTCCTTCCTCTTTCTCTGTGCCATGTTAAGTCAAGCCGACAAGAAAAACGAATAACAATTTAGTTCTTCAGAACAAATTGATGCGTGATATAGACGAACTGAACTTTGATGTTAGACAACCACATGATAGGAGGATGTAATATGTACAAAAAACAGGACGGCATGAGCTAACCAGAACTATGATGTGTAAACTAAGCAGAAGACATTTGACTAAATTAGAAGCAATGCAATGGAAGGTAGACACCATATGAAAGATGCTACAAATATCCCTCTACCAAGTTAACAATGTCTCGTCATAAATGGCGTTTAAACAAATGTGAAGCAGTACAAGAAATAAATCATATGCAAGATGCAAACAACATCACACTACCAAGTTAAAGGTCTCTCCTCATTAGTGTCATTGCATATTCACAGCATTGCATATTCACAACTTATGATGTGTAAACTAAGGAGAAGGCATTTCAACAAATTAGAAGCAATGAAAGCGAGACACCATATGAAAGATGCAACGAATATCACTCTACCAAGTTAAAACGGTCTCGTCATAAGTGTCATTTCAACAAATTAGAAGTAGTACAAGCTAGAAAATAATGCGAGATGTAACCTATATCACACTCCCAAGACCAACGTGTCTTATGATAAGTGATTGTTGCAGGTTACACAACAGTAGTACTTTGATGTAACAACATGGTGTGATAGACAAATATTGTATGTTCTAGAAATAGGAACATGTGTCTTATTCACAAGTATAATGTGTAAAGTAAGCAGATGGAATTCAACAAAATTAGAAGCAATACAAGCTAGACATCATACATAACATGCAACCACATACAACAATGCCAAGTTAGAGGGAGCACCTGTGATGGTGCACTAGGGGAGACGTGCTCATCATCAACACAGCTACATTGAGTGTCTATGCATGTGTTGTCTTGCAAATCTTCTTGGGGGGGTGGCGGAGTAGAATCTATCGAGGCCCTCTGTTTGGAAGGCGCACCTATATCTGCTGCCTTGCTACTTTCCTTCCGCTTTATTGATTTTGAATTGTCAAGTAAAACCGATAAGAAAAAGAAATAAAATTCACTCTTTAGAACTCATTCGTGCATGGTACTGACAATCACTACTTTGAATATGTACGAAAACAGGACAACATGGCATATTAACAATTGTTTGTGTAAACTAAGCAGAAGCCATTTCAACAAATAAGAAGCAATGCAAGCTAGACACCACATGAAATATGCAACCAATATGACTCTGCCAAGTTAAAAGCGTCCCATCATAAATGGCGTTTCAACAAATTAGAAGCAGTGCATGCTATAAATCATATGAAAGATGCAACTAATATTACACTGCATATACTAAAGGTGTCTCGTCATATTGATTCATGCGGGATACAAAAAACAATAGTTTTATGTAAGGACATGCTTAATAGACAGATGTACTATGTACTAAAAACAGGAAGGCATGTCATATTAACAGGTATAATGTATAAACTAAGCAGAATAGCACATGCAATTTAACCATATTGGAAGAATTACAATCTAGACACCATATGCAACATGCAACCACATATCACGCTGCCAAGTTAGAGAAAGCACATGCGATGCTGGTGTAGGGGAAATGCGGTCATCATCTATAGAGCTATGTTCACTATCTTCATCTAGCCTTGCTATTTCTTGAGAATCATGTGGGGAGGCTGACATTGGATTCTTCAAAAGAGGATCTTTTCTCAAAGTAACCGACTGGGGTGACTATCTCATCATAAGTGATTGATGAGGGATACACAAGAACATTAGTTTGATGTAAGAACATGGTTAATATAAAAATGTACTAGTATGTACCAAAAACAGGAAGGCATGTCATATTCAAAGGTATAATGTGTAAGCTAAGTAGATGCAATTTAACCAAATTGGAAGCAATACAAGCTAGACATCCGGCTGGAGTGGTGAGCATGATCGTCGAGGACATGAGAGCCTGGTGGGAGGCGGGCTGCTTCGCCACCATATTGGCTTTTTATTTGGCTTCCAGGTGATGCCTGTCTGTGCTGGGCTTGTCACTGGCTCGGCCAGTGCCCTGACTAGCTATTTGTCTTCTGGTGCTCCCGGGATGGTGGTTCATGTAAAAAATATCTTTCCTTATCTTAATAAAGACCGACCTCGGCCTTTCAAATACAAGCTAGACACCATATGCAACATGCAACCACATATGACACCGCGAAATTAAAGCAAGCACCTGGGATGGTGGTTCATCGCAAGCGAGGTCATCAACTCCAGAGCTACATTTACCGTCTCCATCTGCTGACACTGCACCCTTTATAAGGCTATAACGAGTCTCGCCTAGCCGCGTACCATGCTGGAGCGACTTCTCTCTTTTCTTTTCTGCTTCGGCAGTAGGGTCTGAAATACCCTTGCATAAAAACAAAATAGTGAGAGTATGGGTGAAGTGTGTGCAGAACTAGTGCACTGTAAAAGTAGCAAATAGCAGGCGGCTGAAAAATAAATGACAAGCGACATATGATAGCTCTACAACATTGCATGGCAAACAAAATTAGATTCTACTCCGTATGATTTTGTAATATATGAGCACAGGGATGGCTGGGAAATGCAGGTACTCTTCCAGCACACCACCACATGTGGTCCTATCAAAATAACAGTCGACTGAAAATAAATAGGTCAGTCAATTTTTTTATCAACTGTCAGATCTATAAGGAACGGGCAGATGGCCTTCGTCTACCTCCCGTCAGTCACTGTTGACGATCTTTCTCAAACCGCCAGCGACCACCGGCATAGATCCCTGCCTCCGCCGCCAGGCCCTCCCCTCGACCTCACACCACCGTCGTGCTTGGAAGCGCCCCTAGGCCATCCCTTTAATCCTGGCCGACCTCCAGATCAGGCGCCGGTAGCTGTAGGCCCCACACGCCCCTAAGATAAACACCGAGGCGCTGCTTCCCCGGCGTAATAGGTGGACTAGCGCCTGTTACGCCGTAGAATGCTTCCGTTAATTGGGAATCAACTAACCAGGAATTGAAATCCAAGGGGGCGACGAACCTCTAGCTAAGGTGAAATAGTATATGAGGAGAAACCTAGTGCATCGCGAGTTACTAGGAACATCTAGTATCAAGAAGAAGCGGTCAACTAATGTCTTCTGTGGGATGAATACCGTGCAAGCAGACACGTAAGATTTGCACGAATAAGGGAAGAGGTGTACCATTTCCGGTAGCCAGTGTTGTGTCCTTCATATGTCGCGGCGATGTTCTTCTTTTTGCCGGGGGAACCGAAATTTTGGAGGAGGGTGCGGCCTTGGACGAACCCATGGCCAAATTTTTGACTATGTTGCCGTGGCCGCATGTCGGCGGAGGGGAAGCAGATCCGAGGCGGCGAAGGACGGCATAGAAGGAACAACTCCGGTGCGGTGGACGATGGAAAAGTTGGAGCGGGAGCGGTGAGGCACAGGACGGCATGGTTGAACTGGCTCGGGTACGGACAGCTCGGCCTCGGCTTCAACTACTAGTCGTGGATGGCATTGCGCTTGAGGTTGTGGTAGACGACGACGTCGGGGTATCGGCTCCCGCGTGATGGAGGAGGGCGGCGATTGATGGGTGGGATGGGGTGGCGGACGGAGGACGCCGAGGTTTCGCGGCTGGTGGAGAGGTAGTTTTGGCGCCCACGGAGTATGAATAGGGAATCGGACGGGGGGAGCGGGGGAGCTAAGGGAGAACCATGTTTCGGTCTGGGATGCGCTTGTTTTTGGTTTTTTAAACAGATGGGACGCGCTTGTTTGAAATCTGGGGAAAGTACAAACTTGACCCCCTCTTAAATTTCGGACCTACTGCGGGTCAGGGGTAGGATGGTAATCCCAGGTGTCCCAAATAGTGGGCAGGAGCGATTTCGGCCGCGCGCATGTGTGCTTAGGCGGCCATTGTGTATGAATGTCTTTCGGAGGCGGTTGTTTGGCGTCTAGAAGAAGCTACAAACCTACCCCGGTTTAGACCTTGGGACGTCGGGCCAGTAGGTTTCACGGGTCGGAGTTAGAAAAGTAATTTCCTTCTACCAAACATGGGTCTCACGTGGTTTTGGGCGAGTAGAGGCTCTTTTGGTGCTTCGTTCAAAATTTTGAAACAGAAGCATTCACGTTTAGAGTACTCTTGAACTTTGAGGATTGACCTAAATAGACAACGTTAAATTTGACCTTGTGGGTTGAAAACCTCATTAAATTATCCGCTTCTTTTTGAAATTTTGACACTTGAAAATCCTAATAACTACGATTATTTTGGAATGGAGGAGCTAAATTTGAATCTATTTTGTACACGACTATATATGCTATTATGTACAAAAGCAGAACAAAGATTGGTGCCCCCATAATTTAGGTATGATTTACAAATGCCATGATATAGTAATTCAAATAATTGAATGGACTTCGTGTTGAATTCGAATTTTTTAAACCACCTTAAGTTGAATTCAAATGTATGCTAGTTCATAGCTAGCTTGTAAGTGCATCTAGTGCCCCTTAGTGATTTTGGTGTATTGAAGACTTATAGGTTAAGGGACTAATGCGTTTGTGAGTGTACACATGTCTATAAGTCTATGAGGAGTTTGATATTTACAGAGAAAGTCGACCCCTAAAAATGAAGTTCTTCGACTGAAGACTTTGGATTTCTGAAGACTTTCTGAACACTTTGAAAGTCAAGAAATTGGTGTGACCTTGAAGACTTGGTATTCATTTGAGGAACATGAAGAGTGAAGACTTTTGTTTTCGTAGTTTCATTTTCTCTTTCTTGAGTCATAGGAAACACCGTACTGTTAAAGGGGGTCGAGGAAATACTAAGGAAAAATTTCCATGTGATGCTCAACTCAAAATCCTACACCTACCAATCCCTTCGAGTGAAGCCATTGGAAATCTCATACAGTTCAGTCATATTCTTCAGTGACAGAGACGAAATTCTTCTGGTCTCTCAGGAATTTGTTCTGACTGAGGAGTTAGGAATTCGCCAGTGCAGATTGCCTACATAGTGAGGAACATGATAGCCCTGAGGAATTTGATACTCAAATTTCCGACCGTTGCTGTGCTATGCGCCAGCTGTCCCAAAATATCTACCCACCTAACGGTCATATCATTGAAGGGCATTTATGTCTTATCATGCGGGCTGCTCCCTAGGCTATAAATAGCCGCCCCCTACAACCACTAGCTGGTTGGCTGCTCCGAGAGAAACTGACACTTGTCATTTGAGAGCATCCCATCCTCCGAGGACTTTGAGTGAAAATCATCAAGTGAGGAAAACCCCAAACAAAAACACCGACAAACCCAAAGTGATTGAGCATCACTGAACAGGTTGATCCTGCGTGGATCCGACGCTTGTTACCTTTGAAGACTGTGCTTCTTCCAGACAGTTAGGCGTCATGGTCTAGAGCATCCAAGAGGAAATTGTGGATCGCCGGTGACCGAGTTTGTGAAGGTTTGGAAGTCACCTGAAGACTTACCACGAGTGATTGGACGAGGTCTGTGTGACCTTAGTTCAAGGAGAATATGGTGAGGACTGTGTGTCCGGGACTGGGTGTCCTCAGGTTTAAATACCTAGCCGCTCCAACCAGACGTACAACTGAGACGGCAGTTGGAACTGGTCTACCAAATCATTGTCTTCACCAAGCCAACTGGTTCTATTTCCTCAACTCTTTAATTTCCTCATTACTATGTTGTGCACTTGTTCATATCTGTGTTTGAAGACTTTGACTGAAGACTTTCTCAATTTCCTCAGTTCAATTTCTTCAGTCTGTTTGTCTTCATCAAGTGTTATCCTGTGTTTACGCTTTCTGTACTCTGTGCTTGTTTTCATTTCATCATGATGACTATGCTTGTGTTCTGCTATGCATACTTTTGAGTACCTATTCCACTGCAAGTAGTTCTTCGCGAAGGAATCTCCTCACCAACAAATTCCTCGGTGAAGAATTCATAAAAATCGCCTATTCACCCCCCTCTGGTCGATATAACGCACTTTCAATTGGTATCAGAGCAAGGTACTCCCTTGTTCTGTGTGATTTTGGTTTAACCGCCTGGAGTTTTAGTTATGTCGACCGCAGGTATGATCAAGGTCTCTGCTGGGTGTCCTACCTTTGATGGGACAGACTACCCCTACTGGAAGAATAAGATGCGAATGCATGTTGAGGCAATTGATAACGATCTCTGGTATGTTGTGGAAAAAGGTGTTCCCTCTGTCTCACCCTCACTGAACGCTGCCGATGTGAAGAGATTCAAGCAACTCGATTCTCAAGCAAAGAATATCATATGTGGCCATCTGAGCAAAGGACAGTATGGAAGAGTGAGTGCTTTGGAAACTGCTAAGCTTATCTCGGATAGGCTGTCCAAAGTGAATGAAGGAGTCTCAACTCAGCGTGACTCTCGAGTTGATGTTCTTCGCAATCTCTTCAACCGCTTCAAAAGACTCGACAATGAAAATGTTCAACAAACCTTTGATTGCCTCACTGACATCTCAAATGAGCTTCAAGCACTTGGTGCCACTGACATCACCGACCACGAGGTGGTGAAGAAACTGCTGAGATCGCTTGATTTATCATTTGACACTCTGGCATTGATGATACAAGAGCGTGCTGATTACAAGTCACTTGATCCCGCTGATATCCTCGAGAGGCTAAACACTCATGAGTTCTAGCTTGATGAGAAGAGAGATCTCTATGGTTCGAGCTATGGCAAATCACGTGCACTGAAGGCCAAGGCAGTTTCTGAGTCTGAAGATGAAGACTCTGACAGTAGCCTTGGTGATCTTGAAGAATTGAGCCATGATCTAGCACTGCTCGTGAAGAAATTCCAGAAGTTCTCAAGACGTGGTCGCTTTGGAAGACCCTCAAGGAGCAGTGATTCCTCATCCAGTGACTACAAGAAGAGGCTTTGTCTCAAATGCAAGAAACCAGGACACTACATTCAAGATTGTCCTTAGTGGGAAAAGGAATCAAAGAAGAAGAAGTACAAGGATTACAGTTCTGATGATGCGAAGAAAAAGAAGAAATCCTCAAAATCTTCATCATCAAAATCCTCAAAGTCTTCATCTCACAAGAAGAGCAGCTCCAAGAAGGCTCGGGCATTCATTGGCAAGGAAATGGACTTTGAGGCTGAATCTGAAGAAAATGAGGAAGAGGAGGCATCTGAGGATTCCGAATATGGTGTGGCGAGCCTAGCCCTCGCTACTGCATTCTTCAACAAGTCTATCTTCAACACTGAAGAAAATGACCTCACCAACAAGGCTGATGAAGGCAATAATGACTACGCTCCCACCTATTGCTTCGTGGCAAAGGGTGCCAAGGATGATCAACCCAAAGCCACTGAGTGGATCCTCGATAGTGGATGTACAAATCACATGACTGGTGACAAGAATCTATTGATTGATGCTCCATTATCACCATCGCATCTGAAGCATATCATCTTCGCTGACAAAGGCAAAAGTCAGGTATTGGGTCTAGGTAAGGTTGCGATCACAAAGGATCAACACATGGACAAAGTCATGCTTGTCGAGTCCTTAGGATACAACCTCATGTCTGTCTCAATGCTTTGTGATCTTGATATGGTAGTTGTCTTTGGCAAGTATCATTGTGTTGTGGTTATGGAAACTGACAATTCCAAAGTCTTCGAAGACTTTAGGAGAGGAGACTTGTATATTGTTGATTTCTCAACAGGACCGCAACCAGCCGTGTGCCCACTTGCAAAAGCTTCAGAAGGTTGGCTATGGCATCGACGACTTGGTCATGCAGGCATGAGGAATTTGCACACGCTTGCAAAGAAGAAGCATGTCATTGGCATTGAAAATGTCAAATTCCTCAAGGATCACCTATGTGGAGCTTGTGAAGCTGGAAAGATGACCAAGGCTAAGCATCCAGCGAAGACTATCATGACCACTACTCGACCATTCGAATTGCTTCACATGGACCTCTTTGGTCCTAACCATTACTCAGCCATCACAAATGACGCATCTCTCTATGGGCTTGTTATTGTTGATGATTACTCTCGTTACACATGGGTACACATTGTTACTTACAAACATGAAGTGCAGGAAGTCTTCAAACGATTTTCCTCGAGGGCTTCAACCAACTTTGGTGTGAAGATCAAGCACATCAGAAGTGACAATGGAACTGAGTTCAAGAATTCTGGTGTTGATGACTATCTTGATGAACTTGGTATTACTCATGAGTTATCTGCTCCTTACACTCCTCAGCAGAATGGCGTCGTGGAGCGCAAGAACAGGACTCTTGTTGAGATGGCTCACACTATGCTTGATGAGTACAAGACGCCTCGTCACTTGTGGATTGAGGCAATTTATACTGCGTGCCACATCATCAACTGGGTATATCTTCACAAATTCTTCAAGAAGACTGCCTATGAACTCCTCACTGACAAGAAACCCAATGTGAGTTATTTCAAAGTCTTCGGTGCTAAATGTTGGATTAGAGATCCTCATCACACTGCTAAATTTGCACCGAAAGCACATGAAGGTTTTATGCTTGGTTACGGAAAGGACTCGCACACCTACAGAGTCTTAAACACCGTTCTTCACAAGGTTGTTGAAACTGTAGATGTGCGGTTCGATGAAACTAATGGCTCACAAAGAGAGCACCTACCCTCTGTGATAGATGAACCATCACCTGAGGAAACTATCAAGTTCAAGGCTACTGAGGATGTCATTCCTACCGAAGAATCTGCTGAAGAATTCATTCCAGAACGTGAAGAACGTCGAGCTAATGCACCTGAAGAAATTGCTGAAGAAAATGGTGCTGAAGAAAATGCTGATCAAATTCCTCGACGACAACCTACTCACCCTCGTGTTGCAAAAGAAGTGCAAGTTGAGAAGATTATCGATGACATTGAAGCACCAGGTCCTCTCACACGCTCAAAATCTTCACATTTATCTAACTTTTGTGGGCACTATGCTTTTGTCTCTATCACAAAGCCCGCTAAGGTAGATGAAGCATTTCTGGAGCCTGAGTGGATTAAGGTAGATACATCAGTTCGAGCTCAACAACGTTTGGGAACTGGTCAATCGTCCAGATCCTAGCAAACACAATATCATTGGCACAAAGTGGATCTACCGCAACAAGCAAGATGAAAATGGCCTTGTCGTGAGGAATAAGGCACGGCTAGTAGCTCAAGGCTACACACAGGTTGAAGGAATTGATTTCGATGAAACTTTTGCACCTGTTGCTAGACTTGAAGCAATTCGCATATCACTTGCTTATGCTAATCATCATGATATCACTTTATATCAAATGGATGTGAAAAGTGCATTCCTCAATGGTAAGCTTGAGGATGAAGTATATGTTGCTCAACCCCAGGTTTTGAAGATCCTAAGCATCCTGACAAAGTCTTCAGACTAAATAAGGCCTCTATGGCCTCAAGCAGGCCCCTCGGGCGTGGTATGATACTTTGCAGGAATTCCTCATGAAGAAAGGCTTCAAACCCGGTTCACTCGACCCTACTCTTTTCACTAAATCATATGATGATGAATTGTTTGTATGCCAAATATATGTTGATGATATCATCTTTGGCTGTACTGACCAATGTTACAGTGATGAATTTGCCTATATGATGAGTGAAGAATATCAAATGTCTATGATGGGAGAGTTGAAATTCTTCTTAGGTCTTCAAATTCGTCAACAGCACAATGGCATATTCATGTCTCAGGAGAAATACCTCAAGGATGTACTGAGGAAATTCGGCATGCAAGATTGCAAAGGCGTCAAAATTCTGATGCCCACAAATGGCCATCTGTGCACTGATGAAAATGGTATTGACTTCGATCAAAAGGTATACCACTCCATGATTGGTTCTTTATTGTATTTATGTGCATCTAGGCCAGATATTATGCTTAGTGTTTGCATGTGTGCCCATTTTCAAGCTACACCGAAGGAATCACACCATAAGGTTGTGAAACATATTCTTCGATATCTAGCTCACACCAACACTAGGATTATGGTACCCCAAGGGCTTGGCTTTTGATCTCGTTGGATATTCTGACTTTGACTATGCTGGTGATCGTGTGGATCACAATTCAACATCTGGTACATGCCATTTCCTCGGACGATCTTTGGTCGGTTGGTCCTCGAAGAAGCAGAACTGCGTATTACTGTCTACTGCTGAAGCTGAGTACATTGCTGCTGGTTCTTGCTGTGCTCAATTGTTGTGGATGAAGCAAACTCTCAAGGACTACGGCGTCAACGTGAAGAATGTGCCTCTCTTCTGTGACAATGAGAGAGCCATCAAGATTGCTCACAACCCAGTTCAGCACTCGAAGACAAAGCACATTCAGATTCGTCATCATTTCTTCGCGATCATGTGTCGAAGGGCGATATTTCTATTGCGCATGTGAAGACTGAAGAACAGCTAGCCGATATCTTCACAAAGCCCTTGGATGAGAGGAGATTTAGCAAGTTGCGGTGTGAGCTAAATATCTTAGAATCTTCGAATGTTCTTTGAAAAGGACACTCATCCTAACACTTATGCAAAATTGATGACTTAGATGTGCAACACATGAAGAAACGTTTTTCTTCAATCAATGAAGAATAACACTCTAAGTGTGAAGAAATTAATGAAGAATTTGATTCTCAGAACCCTACGACAATTGTACGCGGTGTCTGAAATCATCATTCTTATACGGTGGGTCACGCCACCACAAAAGTTGAAAATCTTCAATTTGAGTTTTTCCTCAGTTTTTGAAATTCCTCAGTTGTTCATATTCTTCAACTTTGCAAAATCTTCACTGTTTCTGTCGTTTTTCTTCATTGGCTATATATATATATATATATATATATATATATATATATATATATATATATATATATATATATATAAGTTTATGTCCTCTACAGCATTCACTTATGGCTAATTCTTCAATTTGGTTTTTCTGCTAAGTGAATGTGATCGAACCCTTCCCCCTCTATGCTATACTCAATCCAATCTATTCACAAATTCTTCATGTGTGTTCTATTTGAAACTCATTCAAAATCTTCACTGTGTCCGTGTCAGCTGAAGAATTTGCGAACGGTACTTTTAACTTATCTTATCCAAATTTTCGGCTTTGCCGCTCAAACCGTTCCGCTTCCCACGATATACTCATCTATTCACCCACGATCTAACACGATCTCCACTTCTCAGTACGTGGGTGACACATGTCAAGCGAATGAGAAGGGTCAGGGGCACGTTCATCCAATTTCTTCGGGCGAACCGTTTTTCACCGTGGCTATAAATACCCCCTCTCCCCTTCCTCACTTCCTTTACTCCGCTCGACCTCTCTCCTGCTCGAGCTTCTCAAACCCTAGCGCTGCCGCTACATCATCGTCGCCGGTGAGGAAGAGCTTCACTGCCTCGACCTCGTTGCCGCCGTACTCACGCCGGCCGCGGAATTCTTCAGTCCGCCGCCGCCGTAGCCGTCTTCCTCCGCCAAGTTAGGGCGTGGAAGATCTGGACAGACGAGCTTCACCTCTCCACATCCCAGTTCGTCGTGTTCTTCATTCAGGGTAATTAAAAGTTAGTTTTACTGCCCTCTTTGATTCAAATGACTTCCACAAAATCTTCAAAGGTGTTTATTCCTCAAATTTTTCACACATTGAACACCTCACTTGTCATCTATTCTTGATTCGTTTCTCTAAGCATCATTTTTCTGCAAGATTCCTCAATTGTGTGGATCTTCGATCTATACAACTCTGGACCCTAAGACAAAGAACGCTTAGTGAAATTCTTCAAGACTCATCTGGTCAAATTCCCCAAACTTGTTCTTTTTGAAAAACCTTCTGAGAACGGATATGACCTCTCCAAATTCCTCGCAACAATACTCTGTTCACAGGTACTCATTTCCGCTGCTGAATCACTAGGTTCTCATCAACTTAACTCATTTGCAGCATTCCTTGAAGAAAAGTTGCATACTTCTTCAAAGAGTTCAATTGTTCAAATTCCTCAACCGAAGAAAATGGCTGATGGAAAGAAGCCACAGAAAGGTGGAAAGAGGCCTGAGGTCAATACTGCCTTTGAAATCCCTGAGGACATTTATACTGGGTACTGCACACCTCCTGAGGAAGATAAAAATCAGCACAAGGTGCACATTCAGAGGATAGAAAGGCGATGGGCAAAAGAGTGGAGGGAGTACAGGTATGTGACTCCAAAATACATGAAGAAATTCGCTGTTACTCCTCCATGCTCAAGACCTCCATTGGCACCTGGCCAAGAGGCAGATCCCACTAGCATCAAGCGCGGTGAGGAATTTCCTGAAGAATGGGCCAAGCGCCAGGCCAAGTTGGCCAAACAGGCAAAAGATGCAGTGAAGAAATTCAACGAAGATTCCACTGCTGCTGCTGGTGAGGCCTCTGTAAGGCCGAAGAAATCCATGGAAACGAAGCATGCGCACAAGCCAAGTGCCTCTTCTTCAATGCCCTCGCGGCCACTTTCCTCAACTAAGCCCTCACGGCCAATTCCTCAAGCCGCTCCTGCTCCTCCAAGGTCCTCAGCTGCTCCGACAAAATCCTCAGCACCTGTGCATCTTGCCACGTGCCAAAGGACTGCAGGCATCTCCATTGCCTCAGGAGCTTCAGCTAGTTCCTCAGCTACACCAAACTCTTCAACAGGACCCTCACTGCTGAAGACAAAGACCACTGCTGGACGAGGCACTCGCCCAAGTCCTCAGAAGAAGTAGGTCGCCTTCCAAGTACCGTCTAAAGAAGACAAAGCTGATGATGAAGAACTTGCTGAAATCATCAAAGACAGTCAAGTCAGGGCCGCTGGAGCCAAGGGCAAAAATGTGCCACTGCTTTTGTATCCTAAGTTGATCCTCGACTATATTGATCTCTGGCACAAGGACCCAAACACTCCTATGCCTGATTTCAAGTTGACACCTGGCCAAAGTCACATGCTGACCCATTTCATCAGTGAAGAAAAATGGAAATATGAGAAGGCCAGGCAGCTCAAGAAAGCACAGTACAGGAAGGAGAAGTTCCTAAAGAACAACGTTGTCTCTATGACAACTGATGAACTTGTAAAGCTCCAGTCTGAAATCAAAGTCCTCAGCGATGATTTCAACGCTTACTATGCTTATTGGAAAGGAGCCAAGGTTAGGTTCGTAAATCTGACGAATACACTCACTTCAAGTGCCGCTGCCCTTGTGCATATTGAAGTTACTCCGGCTGAAGCATCTGCTCAGCAAACTGAACAATATGCCAGCACCGCTGATGACAATCAGGCTGCTGAAGATAATGTGAGTTCCAGGGCTGATGACTGCATTCCAGCCGCTGATGAAATTGCCAGGGCACCCACTAGTGGTGCGCCTAAAGAAAATGAAGAGGTCAGGGCAACTACATCAGTTGTGCCTGAAGAAACTGAACCAAATTCCTCTGCTCCTCCTGCACCTATTCCAACTCCAATCCTTCCATCTGCATCAGATGTGAAGAAGACCAAGGCTACAGAGCGTGCAGCTGTGAAGAAAAGGAAAGCATCAACTCCTTCAGATTCTTCAGCACCGAAGAAGATGAAGAAATTGACCAGCTCGTTTCCAAATCCAATTGATGCTGTTCCAGTTTCCTCCATGCCATAAAAGGAAATCATTCCTTTTGATGAAGAATATGTGATCCCTACCGGATCTGATGAAGAAACTCTTTCTGCTGCTACGTCAGAGCAGATGGATGAAGAAATTGAAGTGGATGAAATCCCTTCAACCCCAGTTGTTTCCTCGCATATGCCTTAGTTCACTGCTGAAGAGGCTGGCGTTGAAGAAATTGAAGATGAAGATGTGGACATTGGCTGTACCACACCAGTGATGAATGATGACTATTGGGAAAGTCAGCACCCCAATTCTCCACTCTTCACTCCACTGCAGCAAATTCCTCAGTCCCCAGTCACTACAGTTCAAATGGGATCTGATGAAGCTCATGAAGACATTCCAGCCGCTAGTGCTGAAGAAAATGAAAATGAAGAATTCAAGAACCAGGCTGCCACTGAAGAGGAACCAGAAATTCCTCAGCCTGAAGAACCTGAGATTGCGATTCCTGAGGTTGTGATGCAACTCACTGACACTCCTCTGCCCAAGCCAAAGGATCCATTCTCTAGGAAGCAAAAATTCAAGACTGATGCCTTCTTTGGCGAGCACGTATTCTTCACTGATTACAACCCTTATGACTCTGCTCGCATAAGGAAGAGGCATTTCTGGACTGCCAGCCAGGCAAATTTCTATTCCTCGGTGCTGTTCAACAAACACAAAGTCTTTGATCATGAGCACATTCCTCACGTGGATATGGAATCTCTGCCGTGCTTCGAGCCAGTCCTCAGTGTTCTTCACGACGATGGATTGTTAAACTTCTGCACTGACATATGTGATTGGAACGAAGAACTAATTCTTCAATTTTATGCAACACTGCACATCACCAGAAATTCTGAAGATGTGAATTCATGGGTGCTGGACTGGATGTCTGAAAACACTCACTACAAGGCACCAGCTACTGAATTGCTTCGTGCCTTACCAGTTAGTCCGCCCCTTGAAGGTGCTTGTTGCGTCTACAATGAACCTGAACTTACCGATCACTACATGCAAGTGTTGATGAAGCCTTTGAAGCCAGGTCAGGCCCCAAGAACAAAATTCCTTGTGAAGGAATTGTTGTATGTGCCTCGGACTGTCTATCGCATACTGACGAAGACATTGAGTCCTATCAAGGGCCACGACTCAAATGAAGAAGAAGTCATTGGCCTCATGAAGAATCTGCTTTTCAATATCATTCATGGCGTTCCCGTCAACTTCCATGATTTCTTCATCAGGACTCTGGCCAATGTCGCTATGTCACCGTTTGAGCTGAAGCCTTATGCACCTTGGATTATGAGATTCATCAGGACAAGGTCTTCACTCAACTATAAAGCTGATACGCTGAACCATTGCAGCTACTTGCCCACGATCGAAGTCCCCAAACGGACATTTTCCTTAGGTGATGAAAAGGGCAAGGCTACGGCTGTAATTGATGAAGGCATTCGTCCATTGGATGGACAATTTCGCAAGGCTGCATCCTACTCCACCAATGATGACTCTGCCACCCATGACTCTGCCGCCAACGCACCCAAGCAAAATCCTCAAGGCACATCACCCAGGGTGATGACTGACCGTGAGCTTCTCCCCAGTCTTCACCAGAAGGTTGATCGCAATCATAAATGGGTCAAGCGTCAGTTTGGTTCAATTCTTCACAACATGACTGCTACCCATAATGCAGTGAAGAAAAACCACTACTACCTTCATGAAACCCTCAACCACACCTGGGCTATTCTGTCTCACGTCTATAGTGAAGAAGATGAAGAAAATGGGTCTCAAGGAAGATCTTGACTGGGCTGCACCTCCTCCGAAGAAGTACAAGAAGGTCAAGGTTCCTTCCTTGGTGGCCAGCTCCTATTCTTCATCACATGACACTAATGAACATGAAGATTTGGACGACACTCCGGCATGCCCTACTCCGACAAACGACCCCAACAACGCTGACGCTCCTTCATCACCTTGATATTCTTTAGGGGCGTTAGTCCTCATTTTCGACCCTTTTGGTCATTTGATGACAAAGGGGGAGAAATTTGAGTTAGTCTTCAAGCGGGTCTCTATCTTATATGGGCGTTTTTTCAAAGTTGCGACTCTTGTTCTTTTGAAGACTTTGCTCGATCGAGTTGTAAACTTAAACTCTATGGTGGCCTGATACTTTTGTTGTTTCTTCTGCATGCTTATTCCTCGTTAATATT
Source organism: Triticum aestivum (assembly GCF_018294505.1). Lineage (NCBI taxonomy): Eukaryota > Viridiplantae > Streptophyta > Magnoliopsida > Poales > Poaceae > Triticum > Triticum aestivum. The sequence goes on from NC_057802.1 coordinate 187,869,563, forward strand.
ATTGCACGCATGCTGAATTACATCAGTCACCATATTTCATCATGCATTTCAAATTCTTCATGTATTATGTCAAATGCGTGTATGAATTACAAGATATAGGGGGAGATCTCCATGATTCAACTCTTCAAGTGGGCATTGCTTCAAAAGCAAATTCCTCACTATGCACATCTTCAGGGGGAGTTCTTCTATATCTTGCAATCAAATTCCTCAATATCAATATTTACACTTCGTATGTTTATCCCCATTGAAAACTTAACCTATATTGTCATCAATCACCAAAAAGGGGGAGATTGTAAGTGCATCTAGTGCCCCTTAGTGATTTTGGTGTATTGAAGACTTATAGGTTGAGGGACTAATACGTTTGTGAGTGTACACAGGTCTATAAGTCTATGAGGAGTTTGATATTTACAGAGAAAGTCGACCCCTAAAAATGAAGTTCTTCGACTGAAGACTTTGGATTTCTGAAGACTTTCTGAAGACTTTGAAAGTGAAGAAATTGGTGTGACCTTGAAGACTTGGTATTCATTTGAGGAACATGAAGCGTGGAGACTTTTGTTTTCGTAGTTTCATTTTCTCTTTCTTGAGTCATAGGAAACACCGTACTGTTAAAGGGGGTCGAGGAAATACTAAGGAAAAATCTCCATGTGATGCTCAACTCAAAATCCTACACCTACCAATCCCTTCGAGTGAAGCCATTGGAAATCTCATACAGTTCAGTCATATTCTTCAGTGACAGAGACGAAGTTCTTCTGGTCGCTGAGGAATTTGTTCTGACTGAGGAGTTCGGAATTCGCCAGTGCGGATTGCCTACACAGTGAGGAACATGATAGCCCTGAGGAATTTGATAGTCAAATTTCCGACCGTTGTTGTGCTATGCGCAAACTGTCCCAAAATATCTACCCACCTAACGGTCATATCATTGAAGGGCATTTATGTCTTATCATGCGGGCTGCTCCCTAGGCTATAAATAGCTGCCCCCTACAACCACTAGCTGGTTGGCTGCTCCGAGAGAAACTGACACTTGTCATTTGAGAGCATCCCATCCTCCGAGGACTTTGAGCGAAAATCATCAAGAGAGGAAAACCCCAAACCCAAACACCTACAAACCCAAAGTGATTGAGCATCACTGAAGAGATTGATCCTGCATGGATCCGATGCTTGTTACCTTTGAAGACTGTGCTTCTTCCAGACGGTTAGGCATCATGGTCTAGAGCAACCAAGAGGAAATTGTGGATCGCCAAGTGACCGAGTTTGTGAAGGTTTGGAAGTCACCTGAAGACTTACCACGAGTGATTGGACGAGGTCTGTGTGACCTTAGTTCAAGGAGAATACGGTGAGGACTGTGTGTCCGGGACTGGGTGTCCTCAGGTTTATATACCTAGCCGCTCCAACCAGACGTACAACTGAGACAGTAGTTGGAACTGGTCTACCAAATCATTGTCTTCACCAAGCCAACTGGTTCTATTTCCTCAACTCTTTCATTTCCTCATTACTGTGTTGTGCACTTGTTCATATCTGTGTTTGAAGACTTTGACTGAAGACTTTCTCAATTTCCTCAGTTCAATTTCTTCAGTCTGTTTGTCTTCATCCTGTGTTATCCTGTGTTTACGCTTTCTGTATTCTGTGCTTGTTTTCATTTCATCATGATGACTATGCTTGTGTTCTGCTATGCATACTTTTGAGTACTTATTCCGCTGCAAGTAGTTCTTCGCTAAGGAATTTCCTCACCCACAAAATCCTCAGTGAAGAGTTCATAAAAATCGCCTATTCACCCCCCTCTAGTCGATATAACGCACTTTCATAGCTATTTATAATGTTCATTGTGTAACTTCCGTATGTATAATGTGCTTTACACACACAACATGAACTATAGTCACATTTATATTCGATTGCTAAAGCGATGCATTGTCTGGAGTTCAAAATACTAACTATGTGGATCAATTATGTCAAATAATAACATAGACATGCTCAAATTTGATAGAATCTAGATGTCTCATGGATCAATGACCGTTCCTTACGCGAATTGCAAATATCATGATCCCATCCTAATATTTGGATACAATTTATATCATTAATCAATGTGTGCACAGTATTTTATGTGTAGTTTCACTCTCCATTGGTGGTCTCTCACACATGCTCACACACACTCTCCCGAGATGTCTTTCTCGTAGACATGCTCTCGATATAACCCTCCCTCCGTCTCCTAACCATTTATGACTGTTTTAACTAACCTTTATCACAAGCACTCTTCCTCTCACAAAGTCCCCATCGACCCATTTCTATATACATAGACCTGCCTATGTGTCTCCTATACGCACATTATCTTTAGGCCCGTCTCTCACGCATTGTCTCACACCTCTCTTTCTAATCGACGAGTATGATTCTAGCAGAGCATTATGTAGGATGCCCCTTAAAGTTAGGTTGGATGAATAGTAACAGAGATAAGGGGTTACCTTAGTCCGAGGACTAGGGTTACAAATCCTAGCCGGCTTTGTCAGTGGACACAGAGTCCTTCACGATTCTGCTATCTTTGTCTTGTACGACTAGTCATCCATGGGTCTCCCTAAATGCGTCACGGGCCGAAAAATGTGGCGCAGGACAGAACCGAACCAAGGGCCTCACCTCGGCCCAACGGACCTCACGCGGTGACACACCCTCTGCCCCCAGGTCTCGTTATCTTCTCACACCCACACACACCAACGCAGACACCACACAAACAAATTCTCCTTGTGCCTCTATCCCCCCCATGCATATACACACTCAAGGGAATCTCTCGCAGTGACATCATATTCGTCTCTCTCTCCAAACCTCTCTCATTTGTCGTGCTATCTTTCCCATGCCCCCTCCCCCCGCCGGCCCCTCTATCCATGCCTCGCTCGAATACGTAATACACACACATACCTCTCTAGGCCCTGCCAAATACATCAACTACACATTCACACATTTTACATCACGTACCCCATTGATCTAAAAATCCCTCTCTCCACGTTTATTTCGCATACAACATTCCTTTTGAATAAAGTGTGGCCAAAAAATTATTTTAGAATTTCTACATATATACAACATTACAAAGTTATATCGAGGATTATGAACGTTAATTTGCATTGCATGGTGCCCACAACCATATTTATTCCGCATTGTGATTTTTTATATTTTATACTATATATAAAGTTAGTCATAATAAAGAGAAACGAAGAGCATCTCTCTCTCTCCATCGCATACACCCCCTCTACGCCCCTTTCACGTACGCACACAAACTATCTCCAGGTCCTCTAAAAGTACGCCCCCAGCACATTCACGCATGTTTCATCTTTATCTCGCGATATATACAATGAAGATCATTGTATTTGAAGCGAAAGCACGATACGTACATTGGACTTTAGCATCCACTCATTACGGTCACCATTTACGTTTTGTGGTTATTATACAGTCACGGGCTCACCGTACACCTCTGTATTTGCTCAAGACACGACTAGTTGACCAGTTAAACGCTCCACATGGCACCTCTAGTGTTGCATCACATTATCTCACTACCATTGGGCCCACCTGTCGGCTTGTATCTACTCTACACTCTTATAAAAACAGAGTTGGTGATGATGGCGTGCCTGCCATCCTGCAATATAGGTCGTCCGATTTATATCTGATGGATAGGAAGGAAACTATGGCAATTTTGCAAAAAGGTACCCACACACCTCTCCACATTTGCAAATAAGGCCTTCCCCTGTTCATCCTTTTCTCTCGCAAGATAAACTAGTCATACAAATGCATCTTGATATTACGTGCAACGCATGGGCATCTTGCTAGTAAGAATGAAAACAAACGCCAAAAATATATTGGACGGTGGTTCGAAGTCATGATCGCGATCACAGCGGACAAGGTGGCCTTGTATTGGTATGATGAGCCGTCTATTTTAACACACATGAGCTGGTGTGGTGATTATACACACACGCACACATGCACACGAACTGCATGCACACAACACTCACATGAACACATGCAGCCACGCACGCACGCAACACTCACACGTACACACGCAGCCATGCACGCATGCAACACTCACATGCACACACGCACGCATGCATGCGCACACCTGTAAGTGCATCTAGTGCCCCTTAGTGATTTTGGTGTATTGAAGACTTATAGGTTAAGGGACTAATGTGTTTATGAGTGTACACAGGTCTATAAGTCTATGAGGAGTTTGATATTTACAGAGAAAGTGGACCCCTAAAAATGAAGTTCTTCGACTGAAGACTTTGGTATTTCTGAAGACTTTGAAAGTGAAGAAATTGGTGTGACCTTGAAGACTTGGTATTCATTTGAGGAACATGAAGTGTGAAGACTTTTGTTTTCGTAGTTTCATTTTCTCTTTCTTGAGTCATAGGAAACACCGTACTGTTAAAGGGGGTCGAGGAAATACTAAGGAAAAATTTCCATGTGATGCTCAACTCAAAATCCTACACCTACCAATCCCTTCGAGTGAAGCCATTGGAAATCTCATACAGTTCAGTCATATTCTTCAGTGACAGGGACGAAGTTCTTCTGGTCGCTGAGGAATTTGTTCTGACTGAGGAGTTAGGAATTCGCCAGTGCGGATTGCCTACACAATGAGGAACATGATAGCCCTGAGGAATTTGATACTCAAATTTCCGACCGTTGTTGTGCTATGCGCCAGCTGTCCCAAAATATCTACCCACCTAACGCTCATATCATTGAAGGGCATTTATGTCTTATCATGTCGGGCTGCTCCCTAGGCTATAAATAGCCGCACCCTACAACCACTACCTGGTTGGCTGCTCTGAGAGAAACTGACACTAGTCATTTGAGAGCATCCCATCCTCCGAGGACTTTGAGCGAAAACCATCAAGTGAGGAAAACCCCAAACCCAAACACCTACAAACCCAAAGTGATTGAGCATCACTGAAGAGATTGATCTTGCGTGGATCCGACGCTTGTTACCTTTGAAGACTATGCTTCTTCCAGACAGTTAGGCGTCATGGTGTAGAGCATCCAAGAGGAAATTGTGGATCGCCGAGTGACCGAGTTTGTGAAGGTTTGGAAGTCACCTGAAGACTTACCACGAGTGATTGGACGAGGTCTGTGTGACCTTAGTTCAAGGAGAATACGGTGAGGACTGTGTGTCCTCAGGTTTAAATACCTAGCCGCTCCAACCAGAGATACAACTGAGACAGCAGTTGGAACTGGTCTACCAAATCATTGTCTTCACTCAGCTTACTGGTTCTATTTCCTCAACTCTTTCATTTCCTCATTACTGTGTTGTGCACTTGTTCATATCTGTGTTTGAAGACTTTGACTGAAGACTTTCTCAATTTCCTCAGTTCAATTTCCTCAGTCTGTTTGTCTTCATCCTGTGTTATCCTGTGTTTACGCTTTCTGTACTCTGTGCTTGTTTTCATTTCATCGTGATGACTATGCTTGTGCTCTGCTATGCATACTTTTGAGTACTTATTCCGCTGCAAGTAGTTCTTCGCTAAGGAATTTCCTCACCCACAAATTCCTCAGTGAAGAATTCATAAAAATCGTCTATTCACCCCCCTCTAGTCGATATAATGCACTTTCAATTGGTATTAGAGCAAGGTACTCCCTTGTTCTGTGTGATTTTGGTTTAACCGCCTGGAGTTTTAGTTTTGTCGACCGCAGGTATGAAAAAAGTGACATGTCCCATCTTTGACGGTCATGATTATCCCAAGTGGAAGGCCATGATGAAGAAGCGCCTCATGGCGATGAACAGCGCACTGTGGACCGTCACTGAGATTGGTCTTACCAATCTGTGCAAGACGGCGGAAGCTGATGACATTCGCAAGTACACTCTTCTCAACCTCACGGCGAAGGGCGTCATCTGCTCCTGTCTGTCTCAAAATCAGTTCAGGAACGTCATGCATCTCGATCATGCGAAGCTTATCTGGGACCGTCTCTCTGATGTCTATGAAGGTCATCGAACCCGTCATGATCCTTGGTTTGAGGACTTCAAGGAATCTCTCAAATCAATGACATTCGAACCAGAATCATCATCCTCCTCACCATGCCTTATGGCAGATGGTGAAAAGGTAACTGAATGCTATCTGTCTGAATCTAGTGATGATGAATTAGGACCCAGTTATGTCAAACTTGTTTCCCTTGCCGCTAAACAACAAAGAGCTTTGGAAAAGGTTCAAAACATGCTTAGTAAGAGCGATGATATGTTGGGTGAAGAAATGGATCAGTCAAAAGCTTTGGCTGAAAGTCTTCAGAGACTTCATACTAAGTATGACACCCTTCAAGATCAACATAACACTCTCTTATCTAATCATGAGAAGCTTTCTTATGAATTTCTTCAAAGAAAGCAAGATCTTGAGAAGCTAAAAGTGAGTTATGAAGATCTTCAGAAGGAGCCCGATTCATTACTTGCTCAACAAATCAGCGCTGCTTAGGAAGAATTTGTTCCTCCATGTTTGAAATGCATTGAACGTGAATCTGCTAATTCTTCACCTGAATGTTCAAATGCTTCTAATGCTACAAATTCCTCAACTGTCTCTGCTATCATTAATTCCTCATGTGAGGACATTGCTATTATCACTAAAGATGCAGGGCTGAAGGAATTGTACATGACAGGCATGTACAAAAGCCTCAAAGGGCATCAGACTCTTTGTGATGTGCTTAAAAAGCAGATCCTCAACAAGAACCCTAGGAAAGAGGGTATTGCCTTTGAGAGGAAACTCAATGCTGATGGTACATATTGGAAGCCTGAGAAGTACCCCAAAACCTCATGGGTTGCTGCAAAGGGACCTCCAGTTGATCCATCTAACTTATCTGGCTTTATATGTGAATCTCCTCATTCTTCTGATGAGTCATTTGACTCCAACTATAAATTGTACAAAAATCGGAATGGTGAAGTATTTGCTAGATATGTTGGCACTAACTGCAGGAACGGTTCCCCTATGAAGAAAATCTGGGTTCCGAAAAAGTGCCTTGAAAGTCTTCAGGTGAATGTCCTCATGACACCACCTGTGAAGAATAGGAACCCCAGATCAAATTCTTCATATGGACCAAATTCTTCATATGGATCCAAGTCCTCATACGTACCAAATTCCTCACATGGATCATATTCCTCAAAAGGATCAAAGTCCTCATATGAACATCATCGTGCTAACAACTCTGTTTCGCAGGGAGGAGCCAAGGGCTATGAATATGAGCATTATTCTTCTAATCATTATGTTCATAAGTCCTCGAAGAATCTCTGCTTATTCATATGCTTACCCTAACTTCTCTTATGTGAAACAAAATGGATTGGCTTCTATGCCACCTTTCTCATATGGAGCTCGCAGAGTGATGAACTCTTTGCCACCCCTTCAGATGTGGGTGGTGAAGAAAAAGAACTAATCTCTTCTGCAGGGTCAGGTCTCCAGACGTGCTTGCACGTCTGAGGAATTTGCTGGAGACCTGAAGAGTGCCTGAAAGGACGCAGGCTAATCATGAAGAAATGAACTTTCATATCTCACGTCCTCATATTGTTTTAACTGTTGCATTGCTTGATGAAATTGGTCTGATGAATTGTGATGTCATATTCTTCTCTGATGAAGTATATGAAGTTCGTAAGCTGCACTAATTCATCTGCAGGATGATCAACCCAAAGCCACTGAGTGGGTCCTCGATAGTGGATGTACAATTGTGATCTTGATATGGTAGCTGTCTTTGGCAAGTATCATTGTGTTGTGGTTATGGAAGCTGACAATTCCAAAGTCTTCGAAGGCTTTAGGAGAGGAGACTTGTATATTGTTGATTTCTCTACAGGACCGCAACCAGCCGTGTGCCTACTTGCAAAAGCTTCAGAAGGTTGGCTATGGCATCGACGACTTGGTCATGCAGGCATGAGGAATTTGCACACGCTTGCAAAGGAGAAGCATGTCATTGGCATTGAGAATGTCGAATTCCTCAAGGATCACTTGTGTGGAGCTTGTGGAGCTGGAAAGATGACCAAGGCTAAGCATCCAACGAAGACTATCAGGACCACTACTCGACCATTCCAATTGCTTCACATGGACCTCTTTGGTCCTAACCATTACTCAGCTGTCACAAATGACGCATCTCTCTATGGGCTTGTTATTGTTGATGATTGCTCTTGTTACACATGGGTACACATTGTTACTTACAAAAATGAAGTGCAGGAAGTCTTAAAACGATTTTCCTCGAGGGCTTCAACCAACTTTGGTGTGAAGATCAAGCACATCAGAAGTGACAATGGAACTGAGTTCAAGAATTCTGGTCTTGATGACTATCTTGATGAACTTGGTAGTACTCATGAGTTATCTGCTCCTTATACTCCTCAGCAAAATGGCGTCGTCGAGCGCAAGAACAGAACTCTTGTTGAGATGGCTCGCACTATGCTTGATGAGTAAAAGACGCCTCATCATCTAGATTGAGGCAATTTATACTACGTGCCACATCATCAACAGGGTATATCTTCACAAATTCTTCAAGAAGACTGCCTATGAACTCCTCACTGACAAGAAACCCAATGTGAGTTATTTCAAAGTCTTCGGTGCTAAATGTTGGATTAGAGATCCTCATCACAATGCTAAATTTGCACCGAAAGGACATGAAGGTCTTATGCTTGGTTATGGAAAGGACTCACACACCTACAGAGTCTTCAACACCGTTCTTCACAAGGTTGTTGAAACTGTAGATGTGCGGTTCGATACAACTAATGGCTCGCAAAGAGAGCACCTACCCTCTGTGATAGATGAACCAGCACCTGAGGAAACTATCAAGTTCAAGGCTACTGAGGATGTCATTCCTACCGAAGAATATGCTGAAGAATTCATTCCAAAACGTGAAGAACGTCGAGCTAATGCACCTGAAGAAATTGCAGAAGAAAATGGTGCTGAAGAAAATGCTGATCAAATTCCTCGACGACAACCAACTCATCCTCACGTTGCAAAAGAAGTGCAAGTTGAGAAGACCATCGATGACATTGAAGCACCAGGTCCTCTCACACGCTCAAAAGCTTCACATTTATCTAACTTTTGTGGGCACTATGCTTTTGTCTTTATCACAGAGCCCAGTAAGGTAGATGAAGCATTTCTGGAGCCTGAGTGGATTCAGGCCATGCAAGAAGAATTACATCCGTTCGAGCTCAACAATGTTTGGGAACTGGTCAATCGTCCAGATCCTCGCAAACACGATATCATTGGCACAAAGTGGATCTACCGCAACAAGCAAGATGAAAATGGCCTTGTGATGAGGAATAAGGGACGGCTTGTAGCTCAAGGCTACACATAGGTTGAAGGAATTGATTTCGATGAAACTTTTGCATCTGTTGCTAGACTTGAAGCTTTTCGCATATTACTTGCTTATGCTAACCATCATGATATCACTTTATATCAAATGGATGCGAAAAGTGCATTCCTCAATGGTAAGCTTGAGGAAGAAGTATATGTTGCTCAACCCCCAGGCATATTGGCTATATAGATATATGAGTTTATGTCCTCTACATCATTCACTTATGGCTAATTCTTCAAGTTAGTTTTTCTGCTAAGTCAATGTGATCGGACCCTTCCCCCTCTATGCTATACTCAACCCAATCTATTCACAAATTCTTCATGTGCGTTCTATTTGAAACTCGTTCAAAATCTTCACTGTGTCCTTGTCAGCTGAAGAATTTGCGAACGGAACTTTTAACTGATCTTATCCAAATTTTCGGCTTTGCCGCTCAAACCGTTCCGCTAACACGATCTCCACTTCTCAGTACGTGGGTGACACATGTCATGCGAATGAGAAGGGTCAGGGGCACGTTCGTCCAAAATCTTTGGGCAAACAGTTTTTCACCGTGGCTATAAATACCCCCTCTCCCCTTCCTCACTTCTTTTACTCCGCTCGACCTCTCTCGAGCTCGAGCTTCTCAAACCCTAGCGCCGCCGCTACATCATCGTCGCCGGTGAGGAAGAGCTTCACTGCCTCGACCTCGTCGCCGCCGTACTCGCGCCAGTCGCGGAAATCTTCACTCCGCCGCCGCCGTAGCCGTCTTCCTCCGCCAAGTTAGGGCGTGGAAGATCTGCACAGACGAGCTTCACTTCTCCACATCCCAATTCGTCGTGTTCTTCGTTCAGGGTAATTAAAAGTTACTTTTACTGCCCCTTTTGATTCAAATGACTCCTACAAAATCTTCAAAGGTGTTTATTCTTCAAATTTTTCACACACAAAACACCTCACATCTCATCTGTTCTTGATTCGTTTCCCTAAGCATCATTTTTCTTCAAGATTCCTCAATTGTTTGGATCTTCGATCTATACAACTCTAGAACCTAAGACAAAGAACGCTTAGTGAAATTCTTCAAGACTCAACTGGTCAATTCCTCAAACTTGTTCTTTTTGAAAAACCTTCTGAGAACGCATATGACCTCTCCAAAATTCCTCGCAACTATACTCTGTTCACAGGTACTCATGTCCACTGCTGAATCACTAGGTTCTCATCAACTTAACTCATTTGCAACGTTCCTCAAAGAAAAGTTGCATACTTCTTCAGAAAGTTCAATTGTTCAAATTCCTCAACTGAAGAAAATGGTTGATGGAAAGAAGCCACAGAAAGGAGGAAAGAGGCATGAGGTCAATACTGCCTTTGAAATCCCTGAGGACATTTATGCTGGGTACTGCACACCCCCTGAGGAAGATAAGAATCAGCGCAAGGTGCACAGTCAGAGGATAGAAAGGAGATGGGCAAAAGAGTGGAGGGAGTACAGGTATGTGACTCCAAAATACATGAAGAAATTCGCTGTTACTCCTCCATGCTCAAGTCCTCCATTGGCACCTGGCCAAGAGGCAGATCCCACTAGCATCAAGCGCGGTGAGGATTTTCTTGAAGAATGGGCCAAGCGCCAGGCCAAGTTGGCCAAACAGGCAAAAGATGCAGTGAAGAAATTCAACGAAGATTCCACTGCTGCTGCTACTGAGGCCTCTGTAAGGCCGAAGAAATCCATGGCAAAGAAACATGCGCAACCCAAGTGCCTCTTCTTCAATGCCCTCATGGCCAATTTCCTCAGCTGAGCCCTCACGGCAAATTCCTCAAGCTGCACCTGCTCCTCCAAAGTTCTCAGCTGCTCCGACAAAATCCTCAGCACCTGTGCATCTCGCCACGTGCCAAAGGACTACAGGCATCTCTATTGCCTCATGAGCTTCAGCTAGTTCCTCAGCTGCACCAAATTCTTCAATAGGACCCTCTCTGCTGAAGACAAAGACCACTGCTGGACGAGGCTCTCGCCCAAGTCCTCACAAGAAGCAGGTCGCCTTCCAAGTGCCGTCTGAAGAAGACAAAGCTAATGATGAAGAACTTGCTGAGATCATCAGAGATAGGCAAGTCAGGGCCGCTAGAGCCAAGGGCATAGATGTGCCACTGCTTTTGGATCCAAAGTTGATCCTCGACTATATTGATCTCTGGCACAAGGACCCAAACACTCCTATGCCTGATTTCAAGTTGACACCTGGCCAAAGTCACATGCTGACCCATTTCATCCAAGAAGAAAAATGGAAATATGAGAAGGCCAGGCAGCTCAAGAAAGCACAGTACAGGAAGGAGAAGTTCCTGAAGAACAACGTTGTCTCTATGACAACTGACGAACTTGTAAAGATCTAGTCTGAAATCAAAGTCCTCAGCGATGATTTCAACGCTTACTATGCTGAATTGAAAGGAGCCAAGGTCAGGTTCGTCAATCTGACGAAGACATTCACTTCAAGTGCCGCTGGCGCTGTGCATATTGAAGTCACTCCGGCTGAAGCATCTGCTCAGCCAACTGAAGAACATGCCAGCACCGCTGATGACAATCAGGCTGCTGAAGACAATGTGAGTTCCAAGGCTGATGACTGCATTCCAGCCACTGAAGAAATTCCCAGGGCACCCACTAGTGGTGCTCCTGAAGAAAATGAGGAGGTCAGGGCAACTGCATCAGTTGTGCCTGAAGAAAATGAACCGCATTCCTCTGCTCCTTCTGCACCTACTCCAACTCCAATCCTTCCATCTGCATCAGATGTGAAGAAGACGAAGGCTGCAGAGCGTGCAGCTGTGAAGAAAAGGAAAGCATGAGCTCCTTCAGATTCTTCTACATCGAAGAAGATGAAGAAATTGACAAGCTCATTTGCTAATCCAATTGATGTTGTTCCAGTTTCCTCCATGCCATCAAAGGAAACCATCACTTTTGATGAAGAATATGAGATCCCTAGCAGATCCGATGAAGATAATCCTTCTGCTGCTTCGTCAGAGCAGATGGATGAAGAAATTGAAGCGGATCAAATCCCTTCAACACCAGTTGTTTCCTCGCCTATGCCTTAGTTCACTACTGAAGAGGCTGGCGTTGAAGAAATTGAAGATGAAGATGTGGACATTGGCTGTACCACACCTGTGATGAATGATGGCTTTTGGGAAAGTCAGCACCCCAATTCTCACTCTTCACTCCACTTCAGCAAATTCCTCAGTCCCCAGTCACTACAGTTCAAATGGGATCTGATGAAGCTCATGAAGACATTCCAGCTGCTAGTGCTGAAGAAAATGAATATGAAGAATTCAAGAACCAGGCTGCCACTGAAGAGGAACCAGAAATTCCTCAGCCTGAAGAACCTGAGATTGCGATTCCTGAGGGATTGATGCAACTCACTGACACTCCTCTGCCCAAGCCAAAGGATCCATTCTCCAGGAAGCAAAAATTCAAGACTGATGCCTTCTTTGGCGAGCATGTATTCTTCACTGATTACAACCCTTATGACTCTGCTCGCATAAGGAAGAGGCATTTCTGGACTGCCAGCCAGGCAAATTTCTATTCCTCAGTGCTGTTCAACAAAGACAAAGTCTTCGATCATGAGCACATACCTCACGTGGATATGGAATCTCTGCCATGCTTCAAGCCAGTCCTCAGTGTTCTTCACGACGCTGGGTTGTTAAAATTCTGCACTGACATCTGTGATTGGAATGAAGAACTTATTCTTCAATTTTACGCGACGCTGCACATCACCGGTAATTTTGAAGATGTGAATTCATGGGTGCTGGACTGGATGTCTGAAAACACTCACTACAAGGCACCAGCTACTGAATTGCTTCGTGCCTTACCTCTCAGTCCGCCCCTTGAAGGTGCTTGTTGCATCTACAATGAACCTGTGCTTACCGATCATTACATGCAAGTGCTGATGAAGCCTTTGAAGCCAGGTCAGGCCCCAAGAACAAAATTCCTTGTGAAGGAATTGCTGTATGTGCCTCGGACTGTCTATCGCATTCCGACGAAGACATTGAGTCCTATCAAGGGCCACAACTCAAATGAAGAAGAAGTCGTTGGCATAATGAAGAATCTGCTTTTCAATATCATTCATGGCATTCCCATAAACTTCCATGATTTCTTCATGAGGACTCTGGCCAATGTTGCCATGTCACCATTTGAGTTGAAGCCTTATGAACCTTGGATTATGAGATTCATCAGGACAAGGTCTTCACTCAACTATAAAGCTGATACACTGAAACATTGCAGCTACTTGCCCCCAATTGAAGTCCTCAAACGGACATTTTCCTCAGCTGATGAAAAGGGCAAGGCTACTGCTGTAATTGATGAAGGCATTCGTCCATTGGATGGACAATTTCGCAAGGCTGCATCCTACTCCACCAATGATGACTCTGCCACCCATGACTCTGCCGCAAATGCACCCAAGCAAAATCCTCAAGGCACAGCACCCAGGGTGATGACTGACCGTGAGCTTCTCCTCAGTCTTCACCAAAAGGTTGATCGCAATCATAAATGGGTCAAGCGTCAGTTTGGTTCAATTCTGTGACACCCCAAAATTTTGGCCTTGTTTTATTTATTAAAATGTTGCTAGGAAACAAAACTTTTCCAATTGTCAAGTTTTACCTTTTATAATTTTGGATTTTTGCCTCTAGTGGGAAAACCCTTCAAAGGTATTGTTGGACTTGAATACTCTCTATGATAAAAACAAATTCTTTATCAGTGGTTTTAAATTTTGCAAAAATTGTGTTCTCAGAGCTTTATTCTTATAAAAGGATTTCCTTTGCATTTGGAGCCTGTTTTGCACTACAACCACTTCACAAATGCATTTAAAATTTTCACCAGAATTTGGGGATGTCATGTGATGTTTCTACACCACTTTTATGCAAAGATATCTTTTGGCCATTGGAGATTTTGAGCTCTACACTAACTTTTCCAATCTGGTCCAGTAGGCACTTTTGCACTAGAACCCATTTAAATATTTCTTTAAAAATTCTTCCAAGTGTTTGGAGATGTCAGTGGATGCATACAATTCATCTTCAAGCAAAAACCCAGTGATGTTCTTTGAAAAATTTGAGTGGATCAGCCTCTTTTGCATTCCGGTCCAATCTGGTGATTTGTACTGCAACCATAATTTTCTTTGCTCTAGTAACCCTGAGCTTTTTCCTACTTGTAGCCCTCCCTTCAAAACCCTTAAGTCCAGGGGAGTGGACTCATTGGAGATTTTTAAGAGCATGCTTTAAACCCTTTTTCTTTCTGTCCAAAACTAGAGTTTTGCAAAACTTGCACTAACAAGTTTCTGGTTTTGCCCAAGTGATCTTACCACCATCTCCTGCATCTAAAGAGACCCTGATCTGGGAACTTTGGCCACTCCAAGAGTTGCCTAAGTGCACTTGGCATTCTGTCGAACACTTAGTGTGCACAGTCAGCTTGAGGCATGTTTTCCCAGTTTGCACTGTGAACTTGCTCCAATAACCCAACAACCTTGTCCACTGAGCTCCTAGCCACCCCTACCCTTGTTCTGTTCTTTGCCAGCCTCACCCACGCTCTCTAGAGCGCACTGGCATTGCGTCGAACACCTTCTGTGCGTGCTCTGGGCGCGCCCAGAGCGCACATTTTGCACGCGCACGCACTGAGCCGACACGCCGCACTGCCGCGCTCGACGCGACCCGTCCCTGGCCCCTACTGCATCGCTGAACCGCGTACTAGCCGCTCCCTGCTCCACGGCATCGCTGGCGCCCTGCAGCGCCGCTGGCAGCGCCCTTGGCGGCACGCTGGCGTCGGCAGCGTCCTCTGCCATGTTTGGCACCGCCCAAACCACCCCAGCGCGCCAGCTGCCCTTGTGAATAGCTCGTGCTTATCCTCACGCTCGTCGGCACGCGTTCGTCGCCGCCACGACGCCCTGCAGCTACAGAAACGGCTATCGCCGGCGATCTTATCTTCTGCCGCCGCGGTCCAACCTCGAGCACCTATTTAAAGGGAACCCCGAGCCCCTCCGAGCACTCAGGCGACATCAGACTCCCCCCCCCCCCCCGTAGAACTTCCCAAGCAGTGGATCGACACGTAGTGGCCATCTTCCACAACTCCGGCCAGTTCGGCCGCCGCTAAGCTCCGGTGTGATTCGTCGCAGCCAGCCACCCTTTCACCCAACCAACGCCACCAGTAGTTTCCTCTAGTCCATACGGAGCTGCCCAACTACCCAAGCTCGACCAAAGATCACCGGAGCCCAAAAATCACTTCGCCACCGTAGCCCCCTCCGCCGCGGAGCTCGCCGCCGGCGACTCCTCCCACCTCCGACGGCCTAGCGACCACCAGAGGACCGCCTCGGTCTAGCCATTCCATCCCCGCTCTTGGATGCCCGTGGGGCGCTGCCGTTCATCGACGGCGATCGCCGGAGCCCCGCTCCCGTCGGGTAGAAGAGAGGAGAAGGAGGGAAGAACGGTCAAACCTGACCAGTGGGCCCTCTGGACCCACTGTCAGTGACCCACGCACCCGCCCTCGCTGGTTAAGTGGTAGCGCAAAAACCCCGAGTACGTTTCCTCTGCTGCGAAAGCGCATTCCCCTCGAAACGTTTTCTTTTCTGGTTTTTTTTTAAAACAGAGATTTGACCAAACTTTGACTGGCTATAACTTTTAAAATAAAACTCCAAATGAGTTGATTCTTTTTCCTACCTTTCTCAAATTTCACCTAGTTTATTTTAAGATTTATTTAAAAAAATATTTGAGACAACTTTTGGTACTGTGTTTGAAATATTTGTTATTTGGATATTTTGAAAAATAGGATTTTGGAGAAAAGGGAGAGCTTCCAAATAGTGCATCCTTTGCATGCTCTTGAAGGCAAGCATTTCTGAACTCTGGCATAATATTTTGTTGTGGTGTTCTGACATGATTACAACACCTTTTGGCTTGGAGTATGAGTCTTTTCCATGTAACGATGAGGTCTTGTACATGAGTACACTTTGGCGATATTTTGTGGTCAGCAATGGGTACACTAGTGATTTGGATCATCCTTGTGAGCTCCTCATGCATACCGGAAGGAAGCCGGGAAAGTCGTGGTCTTGGGTAGACACGAGCTTGTCCCTAGTCCCTCGTCGAGACGAGTATGTCCGGTATGGCATTATGAGGCTTGAGGAGGAGTGATTTATTTCATAAATGGTAATATTGTTGGAGGATACTCGGACCACCTGAGTCGGTCGTAGATCGAGTCTTGTTCAGTAGCTTCCTTGTTTGTTGGTACCGCCACTTGTCCTTGTCGCAGACGGGGTATGGTTCAGTAGGTTGTCAACCCCTTACCAAAGCACACACCGTACAGAGAGGCCATGGTGGAAGATACCGGGTGCATCCGGTAGGCAGGCCACCTGGTCCGGGGGCATGGGTGTTTCCGGTTGGGACCGAGAGGGGGGGCACCCCCTTAGAGCGCGCGAATAGAAATTTGATCCCATGCTACGTCGAGGTTGTAGCCTCCCCACTTAGAGTTTTGCTTGGCAGGTGTCGTGGGTGATTCCAGACACCGGTGAGTTAAGCTGGTGTGTGCAGGTCAGGCGTGTTTTCAATTAAAAGACCGTAGACGGAATTAGTCCCGATGGACTAAGTAAACCCGTTACTCGTGGGAAAATGGTACTCCCTCTGCAGAGGATATATCCTGTTGGATAGTCATGTTCGTGAGTGAGGACCACAGTCCGAACTGAATCTAGTAACGGTACTCGGATGGAGAACGATTTAACTAGAACTCAGTGACGGTTTTCGGGTGGAGACACGGCTAACTGGATCATAAGTAACGGTATTCGGATGGAGATACGGCTTGATTAGACCAAATCATCTGTTTTCGGATGGAGAAATGACTGAACTAAACATTGTCTATGATTATGGCACATATGGATTACGATCTTTATTATTTTGGACTAACCATTTACATTTTGTACTTTATTGAGTATCCCTGGGATGGTTCTACCTCCTGGATATTCACTATGATTATTCGCTTATAAGCCCTTTCTGTGGTGTCGCTCAGACGCCCGACTGCGGCATGCTTGTTGTTCATTTATCTTTTATAAGCCCTTTATGTGGTGTCGCCCCGACGCCCGACTGCGGCATTATTATCTTTGCAGTTTCCTCTCGAGGAGTCATTCAGACCCTCATTTGGCACCAGTATTACTATTCTTGCAGTTTCCTCTCGAGGAGTCATTCAGACCCTCGTTTGGCACCAGTATTACTATTCTTGCAGTTTCCTCTCGAGGAGTCATTCAGACCCTCGTTTGGCACCAGTATTACTATTCTTGCAGTTTCCTCTCGAGGAGTCATTCAGACCCTCGTTTGGCACCCAGTATTTTATTTTGGAGTATTTTCTTAACCACACGTGTGCATCATGGTCTTTCGTATATTTCATGACAGGCATGTGTTCACATGATAATCCGGAGCATGGTTGTTATATTATACTCGTGTTCTTAATGTTTGCGAGTACATTCAAACGTACTCACTGGCTTGTCCCTGGCTATTGTCTTGGCCAGATTCCTTGCTTGGAGATAAGCATCGCGGTGACAACCTCGGAACCTACGTGTTGGCATTTGCAGCCTCGCGAAGATAGGAGTTATCCTGGTCAGCTGTTCTTGTGGGAAATGGAGTCCCATAGACGGAGATGTATCCAACCGCTTCCGCCCTCTTCCATTAGAAACCAAGTGTTGTACTCCTAGGCCTCAATGGTCTTGTACTACATAATTTTTGTACTCTGCTTGGAATTCTTGTATCAAGTTGGTGCCTCATCGGATAACAGTAATCCTGGGGCTGGTGGGCACAAAGGCCGTTTTTCTTGGGAATTATTATCCCAAAAACCCGGTCGTGACAGACTTGGTATCAGAGCCAGGCTGACCATTGGCTAATCCTATCTTAGCCAGGTCATTAAACCTAAGTTAACAAAACCATCAGACCTTAGCCTAACCCCGGTCAAGCTTCCCGCATAAGATAGCCCCACAATGACCCGACGCCCTTTTCGGCGGACGGTGCCCAACCTATCAACCTAGCCCGTCGATCACGCGCCAGTGACCGACACCCAACCTGTCTCTATCGCAAGCGTGCGGAGGAAGACTCCGTCCCCATTCCCTATAAAAAGGGCATGCTAGCCTCAAACACAGCACAGCACAGCCTCTTTTCCCCAAACCAAGCCAGGATGCCTGGTCCCATCGTTCACAATGAGACCACCGCGACCAACCTTGGAGGTTTTGTGACCGTGCTCGCAAACCTCACCCGCCGTGCCTATGCGTTAGAGGAGCCTCCTGAGTATGTTGTGTACCAGGGACCCATGTACGGTGAGAGCCGTCAGTACTGGGCCACTGTGCACATCTACGGTAGGGGTCTGTCGCCAGAACACCCCTACAGGTTCACTGGAAGGACAACTTCCTTTGAGCCACAAGCCATCCAACTGGCAGCCCGAGAAGCTATAGTTCAACTCCGGCACTTGTCGCCCAGAGTTAACTGTCGCTCATTCTACTACTACCCCAGTCGTGACGGGTATGGTAGGCCGCCCCAGGTTGCCAACGGAGACCACGAGACAGATCCTGCGCTGTTACATCTGGTGCGCTATGTAAGCGCACTAGAGCAACTGTTCGATCAGGTCACCCTTGATCTGATCACAGCTCGTGGAGAACTGGTTCGCCAAGCCCCGGCGAGAAGAGAAGCGGAGCCCGACGCCGACAACCCAGTCGTGCTGTTCGGACACCCGATCGATCCCTTGAGGTCTGCGCCAGCCCTCAACCAGAGTACTTTGGTGACCCCAGAAGCGCTTCGTCGCCTTTTGGGAACCCATTCCAACGGGATTGTGGCCAACAACCCCCGCGATGGTCATCACCATTTCCCCGACCCTGCAGCCCCTCAGCCTCAGCCAGCAAATCCCGATAGTGAGAACCGTGGAGAAGCATCGGCGTCCGCAAGGCCAGCTCACTTAGACATTAACGTAGTAGACTAAGTCGCCCGAGTTGTATCGAGCCTTAGTTTTCCTACGCTTTGTAGTGGTGAGGTCTTGTATCGCTTTTATTGCATGCTGTCTGAGCACCCTTATTGTTGGAGTAGTACCTTTGCATGTGTACGTTAGCGTACAGTTGCATTTTTAAATTTCGGGCGCATCTACCAAGACCAACCCCGTCGGCACCCACAGTAATGCGTCACATTTGTGTGATATGTATACCTGTGGTTTTGACCCGAGAACATGATCGGCAGTCAGTTATCCTTCACCCCGGTGGATAACCCAGCCCCGGTGCTATATAAAGGCCACTTCGTGACCTTGCCGAGCACCCCTCACCTTTGTGCGCAGCACTCACAGCCATTCCTTGCCATGTCAACCCCCAGTATTTATCTGAGAACCCCAGACGCAACCCCCGGCAGTTTTGTTAAATTATTGTGGGACTTTACCTACAGTACTATGAGTGCCACCCACCCACCCCAGTACGAGTTGCTCAAATCGAGGATCACACCTTCCACCTCGAAGTATTGGGCAGTGGTGCACATCCCTCCCGCATACCCAAACCAAGACCCAACGGAAGTCTCCTTCGTGGGGAAATCCATGCCGACTCCGCATATGGCCATAGAAGCTGCTGCATACGAGGCGCTCACTCGTCTTCGATTCGCGGTACCCTATGCCAGCGAGCCAGGATACTATTATTTTCCGAGTCGTGCAGCACCCGGAGAAATTGCATCTTTCCCCGGTGGACGAATTGAGAGAGATCCAGTACTGGCCAACCTTGCCCAGTATGTTATCGCTCAGGAGCGTTTGACTCAGTGGGTAATGGGTTATCTCCAGAGCCTCGCTGATTTAAACCCTCGGATCGCTATTGGCAGACCAATGAGGCCTGACCAAGAAGGGCGCATTCATCAACTGGTCAACCCGCTTCCCCCATAGAAGAGGAGTGTGCCCCAGTGCCAGAGGCGTTTTCTCAGGACCCTGTCTTTTTGCCTTTTTCCTTATAAACGCCTCCGATGTATTTGTTGTCCCAGTGCTTGTATTTATGTGTTGCAGCGAGTTCGAAAATTTTTGTGCGACGGATCCGATTTTCTTTAGTTCCAGGCATGTGAGCGGTTTTACTGCTATTGGTTTGTTTTAATTAATTTTTTTTCTCGCAACATGTTTTTGAGGAGATTTTCTTTCCCCGAGTCACCGCTGCGTATTTTTTTTCTCGACATAGATTTTTATTCGCACGGCATCGTAACAGCAGACCCACAGCTACAACCACTCGACCGCGAGCACTATTGCAAATCCTTGAGCATATTTTTGCGCCTGTCTAACCGCACTCGAGGACACCACAGTCTCAGTAAGAGAGATTTGTGAGTGTTCATTCGAGCGCGAGCTGCCCCAGCACATCGATGGCAGTCAGCCCCGAGGCCACGCCTAATCCATATGGTCGCCGCCACCGTGAAGAGCTAACGCTCGAGCGGCAGGATCACGACGATCATCCAGGATCATCGTGCACAGGAGCACGGAGAACCCCAGCAGCACCGCCAAGCCTCCACAGACCAGGACCACATACCAGTCCGGCATTGCCTCCGCCATTAGAGCCTCGGCTCGAGCTCCTGCTAGCAGCAATGGAGGAGAAAGGAGGAGGAGTAGGAACGAGGCCAGGTGTGAGGAGAAGAGAGGAGCACCGCGATCGTTTTATAGCCCGAGATCGGTGTACGGTGGGCGAGGTCCACCAGCGCCACTCGTCGCTCGACCGCCAGTGTTCGGAGGCGAGTCCGCGAGCAGTGCCGACAGCGCCCTGGCCCGCGAGGTGAGTGCACGCTGCACCGGCAGCTAGCACGCCGCGCACTACCACGGTACGGCCTCGATGCCCTACGAGCTAGGCATCGCCAATGGAGGAAGCGCGGGAGAGCGCGCAAGAGAGAAGAGAGAGCCAGAGGTAGGAGAAGAGGCCGACAGTGGGCCCTGGGTCCACCTGTCAGCCAGAGAGAGCACTGTGCTTTCGGGTGCGACCAGCGTATTTTGGTAATTTAGAATTTATTCTAAATTACTGTATCTGCGTAGAAATATCCCGTTTTTCCTAACCGTGGATTTTTCCACACTACGCCAGTGTAACACCCTGTGGTTTTACACCACTTATTGCCCTCTCAGTGTAGCCATTTTGTTTTTGTGCAATTGAAGGATTTCTTTGATAAAAAACAAATTTATTTCAAAACAGTTCTTGTTCAAAACAGCTTTTAACAAATCTCGAGGACGAGATTTTTCTTAAGGGGGGTAGTGTTGTGACACCCCAAAATTTTGGCCTTGTTTTATTTATTAAAATGTTTCCAGGAAACAAAACTTTCCAATTGTCAAGTTTTACCTTTTATGATTTTGGATTTTTGCCTCTAGTGGGAAAACCCTTCAAAGGTATTGTTGGACTTGAATACTCTCTATGATAAAAACAAATTCTTTATCAGTGGTTTTAAATTTTGCAAAAATTGTGTTCTCAGAGCTTTATTCTTATAAAAGGATTTCCTTTGCATTTGGAGCCTGTTTTGCACTACAACCACTTCACAAATGCATTTAAAATTTTCACCAAAATTTGGGGATGTCATGTGATGTTTCCACACCACTTTTATGCAAAGATATCTTTTGGCCATTGGAGATTTTGAGCTCTACACCAACTTTTCCAATCTGGTCCAGTAGGCACTTTTGCACTACAACCCATTTAAATATTTCTTTAAAAATTCTTCCAAGTGTTTGGAGATGTCAGTGGATGCATACAATTCATCTTCAAGAAAAAACCCAGTGATGTTCTTTGAAAAATTTGAGTGGATCAGCCTCTTTTGCATTCTGGTCCAATTTGGTGATTTGTACCGCAACCATAATTTTCTTTGCTCTAGTAACCCTAAGCTTTTTCCTACTTGTAGCCCTCCCTTCAAAACCCTTAAGTCCAGGAGAGTGGACTCATTGGAGATTTTTAAGAGCATGCTTTAAACCCTTTTTCTTTCTGTCCAAAACTAGAGTTTTGCAAAACTTGCACTAACAAGTTTCTGGTTTTGCCCAAGTGATCTTACCACCATCTCCTGCATCTAAAGAGACCCTGATCTGGGAACTTTGGCCACTCCAAGAGTTGCCTAAGTGCACTTGGCATTCTGTCGAACACTTAGTGTGCACATTCAGCTGGAGGCATGTTTTCCCAGTTTGCACTGTGAACTTGCTCCAATAACCCAACAACCTTGTCCACTGAGGTCCTAGCCACCCCTACCCTTGTTCTGTTCTTTGCCAGCCTCACCCAAGCTCTCTAGAGCGCGCTGGCATTGCGTCGAACACCTGACGTGCGTGCTCTGGGCGCGCCCAGAGCGCACGTTTTGCACGCGCACGCACTGAGCCGGCACGCCGCACTGCCGCGCTCGACACGACCCGTCCCTGGCCCCTACTGCATCGCTGAACCGCGCACTAGCCGCTCCCTGCTCCACGGCATCGCTGGCGCCCTGCAGCGCCGCTGGCAGCGCCCTTGGCGGCATGCCGGCGTCGGCACCGGCCTCTGCCATGTTCGGCACCGCCCAAACCACCCCAGCGCGCCAGCTGCCCCTGTGAATAGCTCGTGCTTATCCTCACGCTCGTCGGCACGCGTTCGTCGCCGCCACGACGCCCTGCAGCTATAGAAACGCTGTCGCCGGTGATCTTATCTTCTGCCGCCACGGTCCAACCTCGAGCACCTATTTAAAGGGAACCCCGAGCCCCTCCGAGCACTCAGGCAACATCAGACTCCCCCCCGTAGAACTTCCCAAGCAGTGGATCGACACGTAGTGGCCATCTTCCTCAACTCCGGCCAGTTCGGCCGCCGCTAAGCTCCGGTGCGATTCGTCGCAGCCAGCCACCCTTTCACCCAACCAACGCCACCAGTAGTTTCCTCTAGTCCATACGAAGCTGCCCAACTACCCAAGCTCGACCAGAGATCACCGGAGCCCAAAAATCACTTCGCCACCGTAGCCCCCTCCGCCGCGGAGCTCGCCGCCGGCGACTCCTCCCACCTCCGACGGCCCAGCGACCACCCAGAGGACCGCCTCGGTCTGGCCATTCCATCCCCGCTCTTGGATGCCCGTGGGGCGCTGCCGTTCGTCGACGGCGATCGCCGGAGCCCCGCTCCCATCGGGTAGAAGAGAGGAGAAGGAGGGAAGAACAGTCAAACCTGACCAGTGGGCCCTCTGGACCCACTGTCAGTGACCCACACACCCGCCCTCGCTGGTTAAGTGGTAGCGCAAAAACCCCGAGTACGTTTCCTCTGCTGCGAAAGCGCATTCCCCTCGAAACGTTTTCTTTTCTGGTTTTTTTTTAAAACAGAGATTTGACCAAACTTTGACTGGCTATAACTTTTAAAATCAAACTCCAAATGAGTTGATTCTTTTTCCTACCTTTCTCAAATTTCACCTAGTTTATTTTAAGATTTATTTCAAAAATATTTGAGACAACTTTTGGTACTGTGTTTGAAATATTTGTTATTTGGATATTTCAAAAAATAGGATTTTGGAGAAAAGGGAGAGCTTCCAAATAGTGCATCCTTTGCATGCTCTTGAAGGCAGGCATTTCTGAACTCTGGCATAATATTTTGTTGTGTTGTTCTGACATGATTACAACACCTTTTGGCTTGGAGTATGAGTCTTTTCCATGTAACGATGAGGTCTTGTTCATGAGTACACTTTGGAGATATTTTGTGGTCAGCAATGGGTACACTAGTGATTTGGATCATCCTTGTGAGCTCCTCATGCATACCGGAAGGAAGCCGGGAAATTCATGGTCTTGGGTAGACACGAGCTTGTCCCTAGTCCCTCGTCGAGACGAGTATGTCCGGTATGGCATTATGAGGCTTGAGGAGTGATTTATTTCATAAATGGTAATATTGTTGGAGGATACTCGGACCACCTGAGTCGGTCGTAGATCGAGTCTTGTTCAGTAGCTTCCTTGTTTGTTGGTACCACCACTTGTCCCTGTCGCAGACGGGGTATGGTTCAGTAGGTTGTCAACCCCTTACCAAAGCACACACCGTACAGAGAGGCCATGGTGGAAGATACCGGGTGCATCCGGTAGGCAGGCCACCTGGTCCGGGGGCATGGGTGTTTCCGGTTGGGACTGAGAGGGGGGCACCCCCTTAGAGCGCGCGAATAGAAATTTGATCCCATGCTACGTCGAGGTTGTAGCCTCCCCACTTAGAGTTTTGCTTGGCAGGTGTCGTGGGTGATTCCAGACACCGGTGCGTTAAGCTGGTGTGTGCAGGTCAGGCGTGTTTTCAATTAAAAGACCGTAGACGGAATTAGTCCCGATGGACTAAGTAAACCCGTTACTCGTGGGAAAATGGTACTCCCTTTGCAGAGGATATATCCTGTTGGATAGTCATGTTCGTGAGTGAGGACCACAGTCCGAACTGAATCTAGTAACGGTACTCGGATGGAGAACAATTTAACTAGAACTCAGTGACGGTTTTTGGATGGAGACACGGCTAACTGGATCATAAGTAACGGTATTCGGATGGAGATACGGCTTGATTAGAACAAATCATCGGTTTTCGGATGGAGAAACGACTGAACTAAACATTGTCTATGATTATGGCACATATGGATTACGATCTTTATTATTTTGGACTAACCATTTACATTTTGTACTTTATTGAGTATCCCTGGGATGGTTCTACCTCCAGGATATTCACTGTGATTATTCGCTTATAAGCCCTTTCTGTGGTGTCGCTCAGACGGCCGACTGCGGCATGCTTTTTGTTCATTTATCTTTTATAGGCCCTTTCTGTGGTGTCGCCCCGACGCCCGACTGCGGCATTATTATCTTTGCAGTTTCCTCTCGAGGAGTCATTCAGACCCTCGTTTGGCACTAGTATTACTATTCTTGCAGTTTCCTCTCGAGGAGTCATTCAGACCCTCGTTTGGCACCAGTATTACTATTCTTGCAGTTTCCTCTCGAGGAGTCATTCAGACCCTCGTTTGGCACCTAGTATTTTATTTTGGAGTATTTTCTTAACCACACGTGTGCATCATGGTCTTTCGTATATTTCATGACAGGCGTGTGTTCACATGATAATCCGGAGCATGGTTGTTATATTATACTCATGTTCTTAATGTTTGCGAGTACATTCAAACGTACTCACTGGCTTGTCCCTGGCTATTGTCTTGGCCAGATTCCTTGCTTGGAGATAGGCATCGCGGTGACAACCTCGGAACCTACATGTTGGCATTTGTAGCCTCGCGAAGATAGGAGTTATCCTGGTCAGCTGTTCTTGTGGGAAATGGAGTCCCATAGACGCAGATGTATCCAACCGCTTCTGCCCTGTTCCATTCGAAACCAAGTGTTGTACTCCTAGGCCTCAATGGTCTTGTACTACATAATTTTTGTACTCTGCTTGGAATTCTTGTATCAAGTTGGTGCCTCATCGGCTAACAGTAATCCTGGGGCTGGTGGGCACAAAGGCCGTTTTTCTTGGGAATTATTATCCCAAAAACCCGGTCGTGACAAATTCTTCACAACATGACTGCTACCCATAATGCAATGAAGAAAAACCACTACTACCTTCATGAAACCGTCAACCGCACCTGGGCTGTTCTGTCTCAAGTCTATAGTGAAGAAGATCGAAAGAAAATGGGTCTCAAGGAAGATCTTGACTGGGCTGCACCTCCTCCGAAGAAGTACAAGAAGGTCAAGGTTCCTTCCTTGGTGGCCAGCTCCTATTCTTCATCACGTGACACTGATGAACATGAAGACTTGGACGACACTGCGGCAGGCCCTACATCAACAAACGACCACAACAACGATGACGCTCCTTCATCACCTTGATATTCTTCAGGGGCGTTAGTCCTCATTTTCGACCCTTTTCGTCATTTGATGACAAAGGGGGAGAAATTTGAGTTAGTCTTCAAGCGGGTCTATCTTATGGGCGTTTTTTTTTCTGTAGTTACAACTCTCGTTCTTCTGATGACTTTGTTGGATCGAGTTGTAAACTTAAACTCTATGGTGGTCTGATACTTTTGCTGTTTCTTCTGCATTCTTATTCCTTGTTAATATTATTGCAAGCATGCTGAATTACATCAGTCACCATATTTCATCATGCATTTCAAATTCT
The DNA here is from genome assembly GCF_018294505.1 of Triticum aestivum. Lineage (NCBI taxonomy): Eukaryota > Viridiplantae > Streptophyta > Magnoliopsida > Poales > Poaceae > Triticum > Triticum aestivum. The sequence goes on from NC_057802.1 coordinate 187,895,857, forward strand.
TCATATATTATGGCAAATGCGTGTATGAATTACAAGATATAGGGGGAGATCTCCATGATTCATTTCTTCAAAGTGTGCATTGCTTCAAAAGCAAATTCCTCACTATGCACATCTTCAGGGGGAGTTCTTCTATATCTTGCAATCAAATTCCTCAGTATCTATATTTACACTTCATATGTTTATCCCTGTTGAAAACTTAACCTATATTGTCATCAATCACCAAAAAGGGGGAGATTGTAAGTGCATCTAGTGCCCCTTAGTGATTTTGGTGTATTGAAGACTTATAGGTTAAGGGACTAATGTGTTTATGAGTGTACACAGGTCTATAAGTCTATGAGGAGTTTGGTATTTACAGAGAAAGTCGACCCCTAAAAATGAAGTTCTTCCACTGAAGACTTTGGTAATTTCTGAAGACTTTCTGAAGACTTTGAAAGTGAAGAAATTGGTGTGACCTTGAAGACTTGGTATTCATTTGAGGAACATGAAGCGTGAAGACTTTTGTTTTCGTAGTTTCATTTTCTCTTTCTTGAGTCGTAGGAAACACCGTACTATTAAAGGGGGTCGAGGAAATACAAAGGAAAAATTTGCATCTGATGCTCAACTCAAAATCCTACACCTACCAATCCCTTCGAGTGAAGCCATTGGAAATCTCATACAGTTCAGTCATATTCTTCAGTGACAGAAACGAAGTTCTTCTGGTTGCTAAGGAATTTGTTCTGACTGAGGAGTTAGGAATTCGCCAGTGCGGATTGCCTACACAGTGAGGAACATGATAGCCCTGAGGAATTTGATACTCAAATTTTCGACCGTTGCTGTGCTATGCGCCAGCTGTCCCAAAATATCTACCCACCTAATGGTCATATCATTGAAGGGCATTTATGTCTTATCATGTCGGGCTGCTCCCTAGGCTATAAATAGCCGCCCCCTACAACCACTAGCTGGTTGGCTGCTCCGAGAGAAACTGACACTTGTCATTTGAGAGCATCCCATCCTCCCAGGACTTTGAGCGAAAATCATCATGTGAGGAAAACCCCAAACCCAAACACCTACAAACCCAAAGTGATTGAGCATCACTGAAGAGATTGATCCTGGGTGGATCCGACGCTTGTTGCCTTTGAAGACTGTGCTTCTTCCAGACGGTTAGGCGTCATGGTCTAGAGCATCCAAGAGGAAATTGTGGATCGTCGAGTGACCGAGTTTGTGAAGGTTTGGAAGTCACCTAAAGACATACCACGAGTGATTGGACAAGGTTAGTGTGACCTTAGTTCAAGGATAATACGGTGAGGACTGTGTGTCCAGGACTGTGTGTCCTCGGGTTTAAATACCTAGCCGCTCCAACCAGACGTACAACTGAGACAGTGGTTGGAACTGGTCTACCAAATCATTGTATTCACCAAGCTTACTGGTTCTATTTCCTCAACTCTTTCATTTCCTCATTACTATGTTGTGCACTTGTTCATATCTGTGTTTGAAGACTTTGATTGAAGACTTTCTCAATTTCCTCAGTTCAATTTCCTAAGTCTGTTTGTCTTCATCCCGTGTTATCCTGTGTTTACGCTTTCTGTACTCTGTGCTTGTTTTCATTTCATCATGATGACTATGCTTGTGCTCTGCTATGCATACTTTTGAGTACTTATTCCGCTGCAAGTAGTTCTTCGCTAAGGAATTTCCTCACCCACAAATTCCTCAGTGAAGAATTCATAAAAATCGCCTATTCACCGCCCCCTCTAGTCAATATAACGCACTTTCAACACCACACGACCAACACACACTCTCACGCTCAAGTGCTCAACCTACACGTGCATGTGCACACATCAGGCCCTGACAGACACATACACAACCAGGTGGTTCCCGCGCACGGGTTGGAGTCTGGTCGCGCCTGTGTAAATTTGTGTTTATCTGACCTTTTTCCTATGCGAACTGATAGGTGGGACCCACCAGGAACGTGGTCAATTTAACTATTCAAAATGGTGCCACGCAGACTATTTGGCCGGTCAACAGAGTGCAATCTGATGCTGTGACCGTATAATCACCGCCAAACGTATAAAGTGACTGTAATGAGTGTATTCTGAAGTCCGGTGACCGTATTACGCTTTTCTCTTTGTAGGCCCTCCAAAACTACATCTCTACACGTTCTCGCATGTTACATCTAACAACTATGCAATACAACACTACTACTACACTCTAACACAATAAATCATATGTGTTTTTAGTTATACTAGATATCATATTGTTACTTAATTATTCAGTTTACATACATTAAAATTGCCTTTGAAATCTATGGCCAGTATCATCTACCACGCGGGAAAAATCCCTTCCTTTCATGTTTAATCGGGTTTGTATCGATGGATCGTGCGGAACAGCAAAACTATAGTACTATGGTACTATGTATACAGTACAAGTAACAGTTCACTGGGCCGCTATGTCGTGTCCTCCTCCGTAGTAAGAGTGGAGCGCTCGCTTTCATAAATGTTATAGTCCCTTTCGCCGACATGTGGGACATCAAGCTACCGGGTCCACGTGCCATACCGAAATACAGTGCAGAGCAGCAGGGGTGAAGCACCCCAGTCATGGCGCTGGCGCAGTAATGAGCAATGAGGCGTCAAATCACAAAGCTGCATCTTTCCCGCAGTTAAGTTGGAGGGACGAAGTAATAATGCTAAAAAAGAAGTTGGAGGGACAAAGCAACCATCATTTCACTCGTTGTTGAATCCGCTTCTCCCTCATCTTCTTCAAGTTAACCACATGTTGATTCTGCCATTGTCCTGCCTCATGTGGGACGCGGATCGACTTGGTAAAGCACTGAGACGTGGGACTGCATGTTAGAAAACCGCCAGGCCAACGTCCTCTAAAAATAAGAAACCTCCCCCGCCATCCACGCGGCAATATCACCTCCTTTTTACTAATCTTGATTCTATAATTTTTTAGATCAATATAATTGAGATTTGTATAGATAGGACAAAGGAGCAAAATCAAGTGGTACGGTTAAGGGCATCCACAGTGTGTAGCCAAATGTGAAAATAGCTTTTGTCATCGATGGGAACCATTGTGAACGATGCTGCCAAACCCAAAAAGATGGAACCGAAGCTCTCTGATTGATTGATTGAAGGAATAAAAAAATTCAACGTCTCTCCTTTTTCTCCCCTATCCCTTCTATCACAAATCACAAAGCAGTGAGGCTCCAAATCACAAAGCACGGACGAAGCAACCATCATTTCACTCTTCGCTGACTCTGCTTCTCCATCATCTTCTTCGAGAAACCACCTCACCGCACTAAGCTGGACGGACGACGCCATTGTGTACTAGTAGTACTAGTACATTTACGGGTCCTTTGGTTCAACGGACTTCCTGGATGCAAATAAGGCGGTTGTCTCGGCTTGCAGGCAGCACTATTGAACGACTTACTGTGGTCTCCCTCAATGGTGTTCTCCGTCGAACGCACTTCGCCAAACCACAATGTCCGAGATATCGTCGACGTCACCGCAATGGGGAAGGAAGTCAAATAGTTACTACCTCCATTTTTTTGTACACAAGGCCAGCATATCAAAATTACAATTTGCAAAAGGCCACTAACACTAATCAAGGCAAAATTGATGGGGTTTGGCTTGTACTAGCAACCAAGGACATTAATATACCCTTGTATACATGCGGAAGTTAGAAGGTTGGTTTGCATGGTGCTGCATTAATCAAGCGATGAGGAGTGAGATGGTTAGCTCTTTGGGCTTTGGAGAAAAAATACTCATTAATTGACACGTCAAACGAGGATTTGTATCGATTAATCCCGCGAAGGAAACCCCCGCCTTTCTTTTTTAACACTAGCACTCCTAGTACGTATGTTCTTGTATCCTATTTGGGTCTAGGCCTTGCATTGCCATAATTTGCCACACATTTTTGCCAAGCTTGCCTAAAGTTTTCAAAATGAAAAGGAGGTACACTTGCGCATGGCTGTCGCGGTCGCACCGCACCCTCACAAAGTCGCTCCTTCACGCCGTGGTCGCACCGCACCCTCACACAGTCGCTCCTGCACGCCGCAAACTCGCTACAGTATGTTTATCCAACCACATGTTGGGGAGGATCCGTACGGCCCGTGCGGTGGTCTGTTGGGGAAGAAGAAGAGGTGAGGAAGAAGGGTTAGGAGACGTAGGATATTCATCCAACCACCTGAAATGGTAAACTGGCCCAAATGATGAAAGTCAGGCGACTTGCATAACAATATATGTTTTTACACAGCACAAGATCCCTAAAAACAACAACATAAAGAAAAAATATCACTCCCCGCGGAACAAGACGACCTCGCCGTCTTTGGCTGCCGGCGCGAACCAGTCGTAGCCGTGGACGTGTGTCTCTGCACCGTGGTTGTCCTCGGCCTCTAGCTACTCATTCAAGCGAAGCATGCGGGCGCTCTGCACGGATGAGAGCACCGCCCGGTTCAAGCCCAAGACGTCCGGTTTCGCCTGCAGGAGGGCCTCGAGGGCAGCGGCATCAGCGCGCTCCACGTCGAGTTGAGCCCCCGCCGCCCGGTTCAAGTCTAGGACGTCCGGTTCCACCTGCAGGAGGGCCTCGATGGCAGCGGCATCGGCGTTCTCCGCGTCGAGTTGAGCCTCCGCCGCCCGGTTCAAGTCCAGAACGTCCGGTTCCGCCAGCAGGAGGGCCTCAATGGCAGCGGCATCCGCGCGCTCCGCGTCAAGTTGAGCCTCCGCCGCCCGGTTCACATCCACGACATCCGCTTCCGCCTGCAGGAGTGCCTCGATGCCAGCGGCATGCGCGTGCTCCGCGTCGAGTTGAGCCTCTACCTCCCGGTCCTCCTTTAGTATTGCTAGGTTGAACCGCTGGTCCGCCTACACCATGGGGGACCCGGACTCCGGCACGAAGTCGATGTCCATCGTCTCATACCAATCGGGGGCCTTCTGCGCCGCGACCTCTGCCATAAACATTGGATCAACTTCCTCCTCCTCGTAGCTTGGCTCCAGAGAACTCGGGGAGTGGCCCGCCGCAAAGCGAGCTTGGGAACGGAGGACTGTGGCACCGACCGCCGCCGCGATTCCTGCGCAGCGCTCCGGCGTCAGCATCTTGTAGTACGTGATCTTGCGGCGCACCATGGCTTTCCGTCAAACTAGGGGACGCTTGATGCGGGCTAGGGGATCGAAAGGTGGGGGAATGGGCTGGAGAGGAGGTGTGGTTTTGGGGCAGTGGCTGGCGTAGGCCGCGAGCAGTGAAGGTTCTGGTGTGAATAGTGGTTCCGATGATGACCGGTCAATCGGTTTTGATTGTACATCGCTCTTGTCACGTTTGCATTGCACCCTGACACGCTGGACCCTCCATGTCACTCACCGAATGGAACGCACTTCGTCTTGCGTTTTCGCTCGCTTGTGGGACCGCAGTTGAGAGCAAACTGACGTCCCTTCCCCTCCCCCACCCGCGTCATTTATACTACCACTCCCTCCGTTTTATGCAGGTAATTAAAAACAGAGGGAGTATACTATGAATCCCCTAACGTGGCCGAACCCATTAAGTAACTGACATGCGCGGCCTAGCAAGCATGGGGTCCGCCAGTAAGTGACCGAAAGGGAGGGTAAGGCAGGGATACCTACGTCAGAGGATCCACTTCCACTAGTACTCCCACCTTCCATCTACTATACAGGTCCTAATGCATTTTTCGAGGATAACTTTGACCAAATGTTAGAGTAATAATATATGACATGCAACTTACACAAAGCATATGGTCAAATTCGTATGTGAAAGGAGCTTCCAATGATATAATTTTCACATTATACATCTCATGTACTATTAATATTGTCAATAGTCAAAGGCGGTTTTGAAAAACGCATTAGAGCATGGTTAATAATATAGCCAGCCGATGGCTATAAGGAACTGCCATGTCATCTATAGCCATCATCTATATGCACTCATACAATAGTGTGGGCTATAAGGTTGTCTATTTCCCGCAAAATATATATATAAGGTTGGCTATTGTATTAGTACTTTTCCCATCTCCTCTCTATCTCTTTCTTCATATTTATTGTATTTACCTAGGAATGCGTATATAGCTAGGCTCTTGCATGAGAGCTCACTCCCCTTAATTTTTCACATATCTCTCCTCCACATAGGCAAAAGTGCCATGTAAGTTGGCTCTTAGAATGTCTATTAGGTTGGCTCTAAGCATTTAATATTTGCATGTGCAAGGTATATGATTAGAAGAGAGTTGCATGCATACTATTTTTCTGGATCTATGTGTTATAGCCGGGCTGTAGAATAAGAGCCCGCTTCACTCTCTCTCCTCTCTTCTCACTCCTCCAAGTAGGATTTTAATGACATGACAAGTCTTATAGCCTGCTGATTAGGCCTTATTAGACTTGCTCTTAGGCCCTATATAAATGGAAGGAGGGAGTACTATGAGCACATCATACTCTACTACAGATGTTGTCAGTACTCCACTAGTAGTATTGGACAGGGAGCTTAAAAAAAGTTACTATTGGACTGGCTATACGTGGCGAAATCCTAGTAGGAAGAGCATGCGCGAGAACAAGCACATTCACGTGATTGAAAACAGATTGGAAACCATCTCTGTTTGAATACAAATCTAGGAGTACGTACGAATCTAACAATATTGATTGGGCATTGTTGAATGTTGATACTTATTTCTGTAAGTTTGATCAAAGTAGAGATACTTCAACTACACATAAAAGTTATATGTAAACTACAAAGGATCGGAGGGAGTATATTTTACGTTCAAAAGCGAAACAAACATTGAATACCCTTTATATATGATTTGCGGATGCTATGATCACCGGTTCAAAATTTTGAATCCACCTTAGGTATCACACATGCACCCACTCGTTTTCTCTCGATTTCTTCTCGGGGTCTGGAGATCGATTGAAAGAGGACTAGGGTGGGTACAATACATTCCTTTCACTTATGAACGTACAATATACTCCCTCTGATCCTCACAGACCCCCCCCCCCCGCGCGGGTCATTTATATCATAGAAACAGACCAAACCTTTATCTCCTTGCACGACACACAATTGATCTCTCAACATCAATCGATCTCGTCAAGTTGTGTCGGGGCATGAACCGAATGGGATGTCAAAACTAAGATGGGAAGCGACACGTAGTGGAGGCAAAGTGAAACTTTAAACGAACCGTTTGTTTGTATGCATGTCGGACAAATTACAACATTAGAAATACAAGCATGGTCTAGGCCCACATGCGAATGATACTCGGCGGAATGTTCAAATGAGGCATGCGGGAGGATGGACTCGACTAGAGGGCGGCATGATCGATGGAGAAGAGGGTTGGAGAGGAATGAGAAATAAGCAACACAACATGATTATACTTGAACGGCTCAAATAAACAATAAGTTGTCTTGTTTTCCCTTCCGTCTTGGTCACGGAGTAAGATACTCCCTCTGTTTTTATTTTGCTCTGCATATTAGGTTTGACTGAAGTCAAACTTCATAAAATTTGACCAAATTTACAGAAAACTAGCAAGATGCCCTTGCCTTGCACGAAACATCAAGATATTGTGGGAGAAAAGGATGAACGAGGGAAGGCCTTATCTGCAAATGTGGAGAGGAGTGCGGGTAAATTGTCATAGTTTCCTTCCTATCTGTTAGATATAGATCGGACGGCCTATATTGTAGGATGGCAGGCACACCATCATCACCAACTCTGCTTTTTATCTACACTAGAAAGATTCCCGTGTGTTGCATGGAACATCAAGATGCATTTGTATGAGTAGTTTATCTTGTGGGAGAAAAATATGAATGAGGGAAGGCCTTATATGAAAATGTGGAGCACGGTGTGGGTGTAGCGACCCGACCTCAGACGGTGTGCTTTAGTGTCATCCCTGAATCGGTATGCTGACACACACAGTACTCGAGGATTTATAACAGAGGTAAATCACATGTATAAAGTAACATAAATACTATTACCTCAATCCAAATAGCGGAAGTAACAACAAGGTAGTGGATTCCCATCAACACCAATGGCAAAGTTGAGTGTAGAAATCGTAACCCTAACGTATCACTTACTCGTCGTAAGAATCCTGCAACATGAGACGTTGCAGCCACAAAGGGTCAGTACATTGAATGTACTGGCAAATTTACACCATAGAGCAATGTTGAATAAAGGCTATCACTACATGCATATATGGCTGGTGGAGGCTCTATGGTTATATTGTTTTGCGAAAAGACAATTTTTCCCTACAACAAAGGAATATATTTGATTTAACTACCAAGTTGGTTGAAAATTATTGAGAAGGTTCCTCCAACTCAAATCCAAAATAGTAATCATTAACCCAATCAAATTAATTGAATAGAGTGTTGAGATCAACATGATAATCCAAGAACCAGAGACTCAAGATGTCCATAACCGCGGACACGGCTAATCATGATTAGTTTGTACACTCTACAGAGGTTTGCGCACTTTTCCCCACAAGACTCGATCTCCTCCGTTGGATTTCTCGCACTACATGGTGTTTGAGAAACGGATGACTGAGACATAGTCTTTCAGAAGCATTAACTCTAACCCTGGGTAGACAGTACCAACCTACATCCCCTACATCTGCTAGCCTACCACTAGAAGAGGTCATGCAACATCAACTATCCTAGAGCCCATAATAGCTTGTGGCTGCACACGGAAGTTTCTAGCATGAATAATCTTATGATCCCTTTGAGCCTGGGTGGCATTCCATAGGGTGATCACACGGGTCCTCCGGGATTCCCTTGGGAAAGCATTGGGTTCTCCAGGTGCCCGGGAAAACCACTGGGTGCTCCAGGGTACCCCTACCATTCCACCCAGTTGTGTATTAAAGTAGCCACCTTAAGTTAACCATTAATAATAACTCTCACATCTGTCATGAATCACTCGAACCAAACCACGTCTACGAGCATAGCATAGCAGTATAAGCATAACGTAGTAACTTCCAGGGGTTGAATTGTAACATCCCAAAATTCTAAATTTTGGAATGTTATAATAAATAGATAGATATGATTGTTTGTTGGATTATTGTGTGATTGATTGACTGAAAGTGAGTGAATTCGAAATCTTTTGAAAGTTAAATGAGAGGGAATAAAAGGACTTTCCCAAACTTTCATTTTGCTGTTATGATCTCCATGAATTCAAATTCTTTTCACCACAAAACCCTGGAGAGAAGATGACATGACTTCTTCCATTTATTTAAATGACAAGGGGTGTTGAAAATATTTGAATTTCATTTGAGAATATTTCCAATTCTGAAACTTTATGCAACTCCAAGATTTTCACGAGCGAACATAAAATGACTTCTTCAAAACATATGAATTATGAGTTGGGAGTTTCAAAGGATTAAATTCAAAGTCTCATTGAAATTATTTTTCAATATTGGAGTTATTTGAGTTTTATTCAAATTATTTTTCTCCAAAAATAAAATATACAGAAATTAGGGTAAAATGATTCCCTACATCAGAAAATTGGAGAGAAATAAATTTGAAATCATTTTGGTATTTTTAAAATGATTTTTATTGGATTTTATTAAGGCAGTAGCACTCTTTGCTTTATGTAAATTTGTGAGGATTTTATTTGACTTCACAAAAATGTCCATGTTGTTGGAAATCTTTTTTTGAAAATTTTGATATATTATATGCCTATATAATAGTTTTATTTATTTCACTTTTATTATTTTTCTTTGTCTGGAAAATGTTAAAAAAACTCTTTTCGAACAGTGCCAGGCCGAAGCCCAGCACTGCTCTCTCTCTCCTCTCTCTCCCCGTCGCCGACTGGGCCGGCCCAGCGCCCGAGCCAGGCCACGGCCCAACGTCCCATGCCGCTCGTCCCCGAGCTCCGCTCGGTTTCCAGCCGCGCCACGGCGCGCCGCCGCGCCGACCTCGGCGTCCGTGCCCGAGGCGGACACGCCTCCCCACGCCCCCTCGCGCACGCCAAGCCACCGCCTCGCCTCCCCTTATAAACCCGGCCACCGCGGCCCTCTCTACCCTCACCTCCCGCATCTCACCGCCGCCTCACCGGGACTGCCGCCGCCGCCTCGCTTCGTCCCATCGTCGTGGACCGCCGCCGACGCCGCCATCCTCCTCACCGCGACGCGCCGCCCCTCCCCGACCTCTCCATCGCCCTCCTGGACGACCGGAGCCGCCGGACCCGAGCCGCCGCCGCCGCGTCGCTCCGCCTCACCGCCGCACTTCGCCGGGAACCGCCGCCGCCGCCGGTTTATTTGCCCGAGCCGGCAAAACCCTTAAAACCGCCCTACCCGGTTTATTTTTTTAGGCTTTCTGCGGTTTTTCCTTTAGCCGGTTTTGTTTTTTTAGATTAGTTATTTAATGAACGTTTTCTGTTTAGTAGTTCCTAGCGAATGTATTCGTTCCCTAGTACTGTTCAGCGAACGCTCTTATTTTTTTTGTTTCTGTTTTCGCGGCCAGGGACCTAGGTGTAATTATTTATTTTACAGTCTAGCCCCTGATTTTCAAACGATCACAACTTTTTACTCGTTTGTCCAAATCCAACGAAACCAACGCCCACTTCTTCGTTATGATCCCCTCTATCTAGTAAAACAACTTAAACATGTTTTTGAAAATTTAAAATTGGTTTTCAAACAGATTTGAATTTGAATGTTCTTTTGATCATAACTTGAGTTTTATAACTCCGTTTCAGTTGATTCTTTTTGCTATTCGAAGCTCTTGACCTAAACTTTCTGATAAGGCCAAATGCACATAATTTTGGTACTGTTAGAAATTGTTTTGTGATTGCAAGAGTTATTTGCCGTCTTTTGATGTTCTCCGAAGTATCTTTTTCGTTCTTCTCGATCTTTTGAGTGATTGCTTATGTGTGGTTACTATTGCTTGCTTACGATAGATTGACGGAGTGTGACGAGTAGATCTATCAAGAGTTTTGAGTGTGAATCATCTTCATCAACATTGCAGGCAAGTTCACACTTTGATCATATCCCTTTCATACCCAGTTTTTATGCATTAGATTCAACTCTCAAACATTGCATGTTTAGGACCTAATTAAATTGTGGGTATTGGGAAGTAGTTGAGGTAGTACCTATTACCTGTTTTATTACCAAACCCTTGGGAGTTACTTCTACGTTTGCTATTATATTGCCATGCTATGCTCGTAGACGTGGATTGGGTTTGAGAGATTTCCATGACAGATGTGAGATTGTTAATTAATGGTTTACTTAAGGTGGCAACTAAAACTCACATCTGGGTGGATTAAGGTACCTGGGTATTCCAGGATTGCCTGTTTTTCTTTTGGACCGCCACCCAGGTTCAAAGGGATCATAAGATTATTCATGCTAGAAACTTCCGTGTGCAGCCGCAAGCTATTATGGGCTCTAGCATAGTTGATTAAGTTGTGTGAACTCTTACAGTGGTAGACTAGCAGATGTAGGAGAAAGTAGGTGTAACTGTCTACCCATACGTAAGGTGCAAACACTTCTGAAAGACTGTGTCTCGGTCATCCGTTTCTCAAACATCATGTAGTGCGAGAATCAAGCGGAGGCGATCGAGTCTTGTGGGGAAAAGTGCACAGACCTCTGTAGAGCGTACAAACTAATCATGATTAGCCATGTCCCCGGTTATGGACATCTTGAGTATCTAGTTCTTGGATTATCCCGTTGATCTCATCATGTTACTTTAATTAATTTTGATGGGTTAATGATGATACTTAATTGGGATTGAGATGCTGTCAACCATCTCAATGTTTCACAACCACCATGATAGTTAAATAAAATTTATTCCTTGGCAGTGGGGAAAAATTGGCTTTTCGCAAAACATTATAACCATAGAGCTTTTCCACCAGCCATATATGCATGTAGTGATAGCCCTTTTTCAAAATTTCTCTATGGTGTGATTTTGCCAGCATATTCCATGTGCTGATCCGTTTTCGGGCTGCAACGTTTCATGTTGCAGGATATCTTACGACGAGTAAGTGATTCGTTAGGGTTACGATTTCTACACTCAACTTTGCCGTTGGTGTTGATGGGAATCCACAACCTTGTTACTTCCGCTATTTGGATTGAGGTAATAGTATTTACGTTACTTTATACATGTGATTTACCTCTGTTATAAATCCTCGAGTACTGTGTGTGTCAGCATACCGATCCAGGGATGACACTTCAGCACAGAGACTTGATCCATTCGGGTCGGGTCGCTACAAGATGGTATCAGAGCACATGTTGACTGTAGGACGTGACCCTAGAAACTGGCAAGCCCATAGGAAGGATTTTCCCTAAAACTTTCCTTTTCAAAAAGATCTTTTACCTCTCTGCTCTTCTGAGTTAATTCAAATATTCCCTTTTAGTGAGACCATACCCTTTTTCCCTTTGGACCACTCGAAGATTCGGCGGATAAGACCACTTCAAGAAGTACAAGATATCGGACAACCAAGACCACCTCGGAATGAAGAGTGTTTTACCGAGCAATTGTTATAATTGGAACTACAACGGTTGAAGACTCCGAAGACTAGGAGAATTTGAAGGCTCTGAAGAATTTCCAGATTGGTATAGGAAGGCTACCCTTATGGAACTTGGCAGACCATGGAAGCCGTCAATACCCGAGACCAAGGTGTACCGGAGAAAGACCGGAACATGGAGCATTAGAACTCAAAGTTTTTGTTAAGAAAACCCAAAGACAAGAGATATCAGTTATGGAATGAAAGCTCATGGCAGTAACATGGGCATAAACACGGCTATCCATGAAGTTATCGTCCGCTTATGCTATTGTCACCGTGCCGAGTTAAGCATGCATATGCATGGAAGGATTGGATGGTAGAAGGCTGATGGAGCACCTATCAGCAAGATGAAGTTTTAACTTTAGACCGGTGTATCACCAGGATCCGGAGTATTACATCAAGAAGTTTTTGACAAAGAAGTGTTTCCTGAAGAACTCAGAACCCAGAAACTGAAAGTAGCCTAGCTGGGAAAGCAAAACCTCGAGATAACGGAGACTCGTCAGGAACTGAAGGACAGTAGGATCATGGTTCATGTCAAGGATGTTGAGACCCCGAAGTTGGAGCGCAACTCCAGAAATATTAAAGGACGCCACGAGAGACTTCGCGTCAACAGAGATGATTTGACAAAACAACTTGAGAAGGACAAGCATGATTGGAAGAAGCCATCGGAGACATGAACAAGACTTGAAGAGTTTTGCGACTTTGAAGATTTATTGACCTTTAGAAGACCAAACCCCTGTTATACCTACGTTAGATGCGACGTTTGTGAGCTGTCATTTGTTTGATGTTTTTCCGACAGCCACAATAAAAATCTGTCTTTTCAAAATTTTGTTTGTATTGTGTGCATCCCTCTCGACCTCTCTTATCTCACCCCAAACCCATGGACCCAATAGAGGATGAATGGAGATGAGCTTGTATTTTCTGGACCGATGAGTCAATTGGAGACGGACCGATGGATTCAGAACATGGAGGATCACATGAAGAATAACCCTATAGTCGGAAAGGATATGACCCGGCATGCTCTTCAATGTTTTGAAAGAGGTGCTGCTACTTGGCGGAGGATGTACCAAACCATTAATGGATGGCAAGGAGTAACCACTTGGAAAGAATTTAAGTGGACTCTACAAAGATCTCGTCTTGTTACCCAGAAATTGAAGCCTTATGGAAAGGATGTGAAGAAACTTTGTGCATACAAGCCTTGTGAAGAAATAGGACACAACCATAAGGAACACAAGGATGAATGCCCAAATTGTGAAGGAAGTCACCCAGTTGAAGAATGCCCAACTAGGCAGATCACTTGTTTCTTGTGTGAAGGGACTACCCACTACCCTGCTCAGTGTCACATCTACCCCATGGTACAAAGGACCATCCAGCAGAAGAAAGAAGCAATGAAAATAGCCCTCATGGAAATTTTAGAGGAATCTGTGATGAAGGAAGAGGTGGAGGACACACCCAAAGAAGAACCAATTAAACCCTGCACCAAGTCATCCTATTCATGTGGAGAAGAAGGACACATCTCCCAAAATTGTCTGAATGGGGATTTAGTAGAATTCCCGACAGAGGAAGTAGAGTATGACCCACAAGAAATAGAAGCCCTGATTGGAACGGAAAAGTCTAGGAAGAGAAGTAGATTGGATCCCAGGAACAACCCAATTTCTACAAAGAGAGACCGGAGCCATATCACATGTTTCAGGTGCAAAAATTCAGGACACTACTACAATGATTGCCCAAAAGGGAAGATGGGGACCCCAGGAGGCTATATAATCACAAGGAAACCCCGAGATATGTCAGAAGTAATATGTTTCCGTTGTGATGAAGTAGGGCACTTTGCCAGAGAATGCCCCAAGGAGACGGAGACTTGTGACAAATAGTTGAGTGCAACGAGAAAATATAGTAGTAGTAGTGTGGACATTTCTTTTATTAGTGAGGTGACGGATTGAGGCATGTAATGGAATGCAGGAGATTGTAATAATTTGAGAATCAATAAAGTTAGCATCATTGGTATTGAGTTGGATTTTATGAGTTGTTACTCGATGAAGAAAGATTTTGACCATTTTCGAGGATATGAGAAATATGGTCTATGGAAGATTGTGCATTTTAAAGGTGGTAGTACCCTGTGAGGAAACTTGACCCTTGGAAAAAGGTAATGATATTCCACGAAGTGGATTTCAAACAAAATAAGTATGAGTTTTATCTTGATATGTTGGATACCCCAGGAATATGAGGGTATGGAGTATTATTGGATGTAAAGGAGGTAGTCTATGAAATTGGAGACAGAGCATGTCTTTGTGTGTTCCCTCTGCGAGGAGTTAGACGATTTGGAGTTAAGGGAAAGTTAGCCCCGAGATTTGTAGGACCATACCGAGTTTTGGAGCGTATGGGAGAAGTGGCCAACAAGCTGGAGTCACCCGAAGGACTATCAAGAGTTCATGATGTGTTTCACGTTTCCCAGTTGAAGAAGTGCCATGCAGAGATGCCCAATATTCCCCTGTAAGGACGCTTGACCCTGGAAAGGATAATGATGTTCCACGAAGTGGAGTATGGACTTCATAAGTACAAGTTTTTTTTATCTCGGTATGTGGGATATCCCCCGAGGATGAAGAGATGAATTACTATTGGATATAAAGGAGGTATGATGTTGGAAATATGGATCAATGGAATTCCATGATGAGTCTGAGTAATCATGTCCTAGTTTGGTGCCAATAGAAGGAAGGAAGACAGTACAATTGGATGGATTTAAGAATACCAGAAAGTTGGATGTTGGATTAAGGATCAGTTGCCCGATGATGAGTTCAAGGTTTACAAGTGATGAGATGGGCCATAACCCACAGGCCCCAGGACCTGCCAGGAGGCAAGCACATTCTTGCTGAAGGAAAAACCCTGGAAGAAGTTACGATTTTATCGACAAACGATCTTATAGGAGTTACGCAAAACTTGAGGGTTGGGAAGGAACGATAGATGTTTGTTTGGCTTGCAGAATCCATGGATTTATCCGAACTTGGTTCGTCGACAAGAGAAATTCTGCAATGCTTGCAAGGATGACCGAGTGTTAGAATGCGAGATTCGCTAAACCATATACGACGGTATTAACCTTGCTTGAACCTTAGAATGGTATAAGAATGTTTCCCTTGTACACGACAGTTGATGCCAATCGTAGGTTATACGGTGAGGATCAACCAGACCCATTTCCTGCAGGAGAAACCGTAAATTGTTGACGACCATGAGATGTCGATAGTTGTTTAGTATTGGCGCCTGACCCGTCAGCTAAGAAGACCCAGTCATGGAATAACCTTACCAAGATGGAATGGACACAAGAATTGAGGAAAAGGTTATGCCACCACCGGAAGAGCCCAGAGAAGGAATTATACTGAAGATCTGAGATGACCGACACTGTCAAGAATAATGGATGGAGTATATGAGTTTTGATGGAACCGTAACCATGCTTCTAAGGGTGGAACCACCCCAGACCCCGGTGATGATCGATGGATTTTGAGAAGACCCCAAATCCTAACCTATTTCTTTCTAGCCTCTCCGAATCTCGAGGACGAGATTCATTTTAAGGGTGGTAGGTTTGTAACATCCCAAAATTCTAAATTTTGGAATGTTATAATAAATAGATAGATATGATTGTTTGTTGGATTATTGTGTGATTGATTGACTGAAAGTGAGTGAATTCGAAATCTTTTGAAAGTTAAATGAGAGGGAATAAAAGGACTTTCCCAAACTTTCATTTTGCTGTTATGATCTCCATGAATTCAAATTCTTTTCACCACAAAACCCTGGAGAGAAGATGACATGACTTCTTCCATTTATTTAAATGACAAGGGGTGTTGAAAATATTTGAATTTCATTTGAGAATATTTCCAATTCTGAAACTTTATGCAACTCCATGATTTTCACGAGCGAAGATAAAATGACTTCTTCAAAACATATGAATTATGAGTTGGGAGTTTCAAAGGATTAAATTCAAAGTCTCATTGAAATTATTTTTCAATATTGGAGTTATTTGAGTTTTATTCAAATTATTTTTCTCCAAAAATAAAATATATAGAAATTAGGGTAAAATGATTCCCTACATCAGAAAATTGGAGATAAATAAATTTGAAATCATTTTGGTATTTTTAAAATGATTTTTATTGGATTTTATTAAGGCAGTAGCACTCTTTGCTTTATGTAAATTTGTGAGGATTTTATTTGACTTCACAAAAATGTCCATGTTGTTGGAAATATTTTTCTGAAAATTTTGATATATTATATGCCTATATAATAGTTTTATTTATTTCACTTTTATTATTTTTCTTTGTCTGGAAAATGTTAAAAAAAACTCTTTTCGAACAGTGCCCGGCCGAAGCCCAGCACTGCTCTCTCTCTCCTCTCTCTCCCCGTCGCCGACTTGGCCGGCCCAGCGCCCGAGCCAGGCCGCGGCCCAACGGCCCATGCCGCTCGTCCCTGAGCTCCGCTCGGTTTCCAGCCGCGCCACGGCGGGCCGCCGCGCCGACCTCGGCGTCCGTGCCCGAGGCGGACACGCCTCCCCACGCCCCCTCGCGCACGCCAAGCCACCGCCTCGCCTCCCCTTATAAACCCGGCCACTGCGGCCCTCTCCCCCTCTCCTCCCGCATCTCGCCGCCGCCTCGCCGGGACTGCCGCCGCCGCCTCGCTTCGTC